>NC_087222.1:10852405-10897382 GCF_015104395.2 Macrobrachium nipponense
CTACGGAGGAGAGTTGACACGGAATTCATTTTAAAGTAAAAAAAAAACATGAGCTATAAGAATTAGTCCCCAGGCCAGTAAAGGTGCTCTTTCTATAAATACCAGTATGAAAGCCAGACTTGTCCTTGGATATCCTCACATCAAGGAACGGAAATGAATTCTGCGTTTCTGTTTCAACCGTAAATCTAATGTTATGGTGTTGGTTATTTAAATACTCAAGAAAGGCATCAGCATGGTAATTACATCTGAACAAGGCGAAAGTGTCATCTATGTAGCGTCTATAAAAGAGTGGGCGGAAATTAGGGGGGCATACATCTAGAGCTCGCTCCTCCAGGGAGCACATAAATATGTTAACAAAAGTAGGACCCAGAGGGCTTCCCATGGCCATCCCCTCAGTCTGCTTAAAAACAGTATTATTACAAACAAAGGGCGTGTCCAGCACGGCTAATTCTAAAAGCAACTTGAATTGAGTTCTATTAAAATTGTTGAACAAGCAATTTTCAGTGGGAAATAGCCTGTCTAAAATGATGTTGATAGTCTCGACAACGGGAACATTTGTACACAGAGATTCCACGTCAAAGCTCGCCATGTACAGATCTGAGTCCTGCGTGATAATGTCATCTTTAAAGGAGGCTGAGTTTATTAATGTGTATTTGTTGTGAGTCAGTTGTTGGAGTAAAGGGACAAGAAATTTGGCGAGTTTATAGCTAGCAGTGTTAATGGAAGAAAGGATGGGTCTCAAAGGAATTCCTTCTTTGTGTATCTTTGGCAGTCCGTACATAAGTCCATATGTAGATCCTGTTACAAAAAGGTCCTGATACGTATTTTCATCTATTGCTTTGGTTTGTTTTAGTGTTGTAAGAAATCTGTTGATTTTATCTTCGGGTTTAGTAATATTGTAAAGGACTGGGTCACCAACTTTGGTAAATTTTGAAGATTCGTTTAAAATGTTATTCATTTTTGTATTTTTTAGTTATGTTTCATGTCTGGTCAAGGATAACTCGTACCTTTTACCTTTGTCCTGGACGAGTAACTATTACATTTTTATCTTTGGCTAGTAAATGTTAATGAAGTAAATGTTAATGAAAATGTTAATGAAAAGAGAACGTGAAATAATGCAACTGAATAAGAATGAATGACAGAGAGGAGTCAGGTAAACACAACCATGTGACTGACCCTCTCTGAGCCATCGCAGCTAAAAATAACGTGCCCTTATCCTTCAGCCCCAACTGACCAACTGAGTGACAAAACTGACAACTTGTTTCAGTGACAGTGCTTGGCTCCACTCCACCTTCCTTCACCCTAGATACGGTACTCAGTCACCACACAGTCTCTCTCTCTCTCTCTCTCTCTCTCTCTCTCTCTCTCTCTCACTTGATTCACTTGTCCGTTTCTCGCTAAAGTGTAGTAAACAGAAGCACTGGCCCTCCTACCTCATATTATTTCAGGCATTGCAATATTTAGTGAAAGAGCAAACAGAGAAAAAATTATTTGTGAAAAATAAACAAGACCCTTCTGTTCTTTACTTGTAGTAAATGATAATAATAATAATAATAATAATAATAATAATAATAATAATAATAATAATAATAATAATAATAATAATATCCTTTATTTCAGCTCAATATACATGGAATATACAAAATACACAGTAACATACACAATCTAGATACATGAGACAACAGGATAAAAAAATGAATAAACGGCAATAGCCGAGGTAGTATAAAAGAATAAAAATAATAATATTGGAGAGAAAAAAATGCATTTAGAGTTATAATGGTTAGTGAACAGATTAAATAACTTAAATTTCAGCTAGAGGCCTTAGGTGGCTACAGTAGTCATGTCCAGAGGGCTATATACGAAAATTGGATGTAGAAAAACTTTAACTTGATAGTATTCACAGTAATAATGAAAAACTAAAATATCAGCAATAAATATGATAATGATGACAGATTCTGCAGATGACGCCTAGCCAATACAGAGATTAAGTCCTGTGGGGAACAGAGGCCTCATTTCCCATCTTCCCCACAACTTAGATCTTCTTGCTTCACTCCTTAGGATGCTTTGTATGAGCGAGTTGCTGCTGTTTCTCACTCAGGTTATCAGACCGGACACTGTTCGCCTTACAATGATTTTTAGGTTGTCCAGGGGGTTTTCTATGAACATCTGTGTGGCGGAGTGGTAGCGAGGAGTGTTTGTGAGCCGTCTCAAAATGTCATTGTGCACAACAGTGATACGTTTTATGGTCTCTCGGGTATAGTTCGTCCAGAGGGAACACCCATAAACACTGTAGCAATACGAGCGGAAGAATAGCAGTTTCACGTCTCGGTGACAGAGAGCAAACTTCCTTGCAATCATGTTGCCAGTTGCACATAGTTTACAACGCCTCTGTTCAATGTCTGCCGTATCTTTTAGGTCGTCCGTGATAATGTGACCTAAATACGGAAATTTGTGTACAAATTCCAGCCGATGATTTCCGAGGAAAATTTGTGGTTCTGCAATATGCTTAACCCTCTTACGCCGAAGCCCTAAAAATCAAAACCTCTCCTGTATGCCGGCGCCGGTTTGGAGTGAGCGCGGAAGCGGAAAAAATAATTTTTTCAAAAAATCACAGCGCGCTTAGTTTTGAAGATTAAGAGTTCATTTTTGGCTCATTTTTTTGTCATTGCTTGAAGTTTAGTATGCAATCATCAGAAATGAAAAATAATATAATTATCATATGTAAATAATGCGATATATGGTAGCGAAAAAAAAAAATTCATAGATAATTGTATTCAAATCACGCTGTGCAAAAAACGGTCAAAGCTAACGAGTTAATTTTTTTTCGTTGTATTGTACACTAAATTGCAATCCTTTTGATATATAATACATAGTAAAACAATAAAAGCAACACCGGAAAAATATTATCACAAAATGATGTACGAATTCGTAATGCGCGGACGTAAAAAAATATTATTTTCAAAAATTCACCGTAATTCTAAATATTGTTCTAGAGACTTCCAATTTGTTTCAAAATTAAGACAAATGATTGAATATTATCGACTTACTGTAAGAGTTTTAGATTAGAATTGCAGATTTCGGACCACTTCGGACGAGTAGTTAAAATTTGGACACCGAATGTCGAAAACGAAATTTTTCATATATATATTTTTTTATATGCATATATTTCGGAGATGGAAAAAAGATACAAACCCTTCAATGTATTTGTTTTTATTGTTTATTCCTTCACATGGAATTTGCGCACATTTTTAATTATGAATCAAACTCTATAAAAAGGCTCAATATGAAAAGGAAGCAAATAAATTTAGGATAATGCCGATGTACGTTATTTTCGGAGACTTGCGGCCGCGAAATCGGCGGGCGACAGAGTGAATGGTACAAATATATTTTTCCAAAAATTCCACCATAAATCACAATAATTGTTTTAGAGGACTTCAAATTTGTTTCAAAATGAAGAAAAACAAAATTGACGGAATATTACTAGGCCGTAAGAGTTTTAGCTTAAAATTGCGTTTTTCAACTATTTCGGTAGAGTCAAATTTGACCGAACGTGGTTTTTTTTTTTCTATTTATTGTGAATTATATGCAAATATTTCGGAAAAAAAGAGAAAAGCTACAACCTTTAATCATTTTTAGTTGTATTCTACATGAAATTGCGCACATTTTCATATATAAAACTTTAAGTAACAGCTAATTTTAAATGGTGCAAACATTTCGACAATCGCACAAAAAAAATTCTGTTTTTTTCGGAAGAGTTACCGCGTGAACGTAAGGAAAATGTTTTTTTTTTTTTTTTCATAAATTCACCATAAATCGAAATATTGTGCTAGAGACTTCCAATCGTTGCAAAATGAAGGTATATGATTGAATATTACTAGAATATAAGAGTTTTAGCTTACAATTGCGTTTTTTCGACCATTCGGTAGAGTTCAAAGTTGAACCGAAAGTTGAAAATTTTGCACTTAACGTTATTTATATGAAAATATTTCGAAACTGATAAAAGCTACAACCATGGATTGATTTTTGTTGTATTGTGCATGAAATTTCGCACATTTCCATATATAAAACTTTATGTAACGGCAAATTTAAAAGGGTGCAAACATTAGGACAATCGCACAAAAAAATTTATCGGAAAAGTTATCGCACGAACGTGAGGAAAACGTTTTTTCATAAATTAACCATAAATCGAAATATTGTGCTAGAGACGTCCAATTTGTTTCAAAATGAAGGCTAATGATTGAATATTATTATAATATAAGAATTTTAGCTTACAATTGCGTTTCTCGACCATTTCTGTAGAGTCAAAGTTGACCGAAGGTTGAAATTTTTGCACTTATCGTTATTTATATGAAAATATTTCAAAACTGATAAAAGCTACTATCATGAGTATTTTTTTGTTGTATTTTACATGAAATTGCGCACATTTTCATATATAATACTTCATGTAAAGGATAATTTAAAATGGTGCAAAAATTATGTCAAAGTGACGAAATAATTTCCGAGATGTGTCATCGTTATTTTACTGAC
Organism: Macrobrachium nipponense; assembly: GCF_015104395.2. Lineage (NCBI taxonomy): Eukaryota > Metazoa > Arthropoda > Malacostraca > Decapoda > Palaemonidae > Macrobrachium > Macrobrachium nipponense. Next base: position 10,856,933 of record NC_087222.1, read on the forward strand.
AGTGCATCCGATTGGGAGTGAGTTCAGTTTGACATTAGAGGCATCTGTCTACGTATTAAACAGGTATGGGGAGAGAACGCCCCTTTACCGAAGCCCATTTAGGGAGCTGAAGGTGTACGATAATGCTTTACACCATTTGACACAGAATTGTTGTGGGATGTCTGTGAGGGGGTAACTACCCACTAAAATGTCTGTCATTACCACCACAGCATTCTAGGATGTACTCCAATATTGGATGCACATCCTGTCTCCCGCTACCCATGGGGTAACCCCCCACTAAAATATCTGTCATTACCACCACAGTACTCTAGGATGTGCAGTGCTATTGTAGTGTAAATTTTACTTGGTATCTCCTAAGTTGGATCTAGATCCAATTAACACCCCTCCAAAATGTCTGTCACTGGTCATTCTATAATCAGTAGAGTCTGCAGATATATTATATATTAGTTTCATCTGGTATCTCATACACTGTATCTAGACCCAAAATCTAACAAGCAATTAGTGGTGCTTGTTAAGTAAGCCACCCATATATTTCCGGCAGACGGTCAGTTTCACAGTTTACAAGTCTACTCCTAAATACCAGTAGGGGTTACATTCGGTATCTCGTTCGTTGCATCTCAATGTTCCGGGCTGCCGTTCTAGAAGGAGACCTGAAAACCAAACATTGTCGTCCTTGGAGACCTACTATTATTCAGTAGGACTTCAGTTGGTTGGGAGCGTCACATCCTGCATAAATGATATCTGTGGTCACATCTGCTTTGCCAGGATTCCTGGTGTCTCTCACTGTGACGTCCGTCCTTTGGCACCATTTCCAAGTCGTGTATCATTCATTCCGTCGATTTTGTTAACGAATTGCAAAAATAGGAGCTTAAGGACAAAGAATTCATGGTGAGTTGCAATGTCACCTGGCTGTTCACATGTGCACCTGAAATATGCAATAGACAGAGAAGTCTGTTGTGACTTTACCAGTTGGATTCATTTTGCAGTTGATGATTAGACTTTGCATTGCAGATTCTTGCTTTGCTTTGAGAGAAACTGGCAGCATGCAGATGGGAAGCTGCCTTTCACCTGTTCTCTCCCATATTCACACGGGATTTGATGAGAGTAGGCTGGCCAGTTCCCTGTTACGTGACAACATACTTTGGTTCCGTTAAGTTTATAACAGACATACTTGTTATTTGGAAAATTCCCTTGAACACAGATCTCACATGAACAGTTCGAATGGGCTGTGCCTTCGATCCAGTTTCCTGTCGATAAGGAAGGAAATAAGACTACGGCTTCCTTGGAGGTGAAAGGAGTTGGACATCACAGCACTTGAAAGGTTAAAGTACAAAGAAAAGGTCGCTTCAGTCATCTGATTACCAAGGCGAGTTCTTTCCCTCATAAACGAATCAACAGTCAGGAACAAAATCTCTGTTTTAAGAGGAGCTCTTCCTCCCTTCAGTCAGCCCTGCATTCTTTTGAGAACAACCACATGGATTATACTCTATATTACTATATGAATTGGGTGTCTTCAGCCCAATTTTACTTTACGTGATGAGATAGACCAGTGTTTCTGGCCAAAATAAAAAATAAAAACTTTTTATTCCACCAGTGGAAACAGGGATTTTCAAAGCATAATCCTGGACAGCCATCCATCATATGACTCATATGACTCACCAACTTCAATGTCTCAGCTGAACTGCTGCATTCTCCTTTTGCAATACCACTGGCAGGACCTTTACAAGAACCAGCTTCTCAGGCGACAACGGGGTAGTGTATATATTAAGACTCCTTATGTATTGGACAACAACCAGCACAATCTGTTGAGCAACGGATTGCACAGCATAACCACAGTATCATTACTGATCAGAGAGACAGCGCCATTAGTAAACATGCTAGAGAGTTTGTATCCAATTCAGTGGTCTCAGACAAGAGTCTCGTTCAGAAACATGATTCTATCGACAGAAATCGAATAGAAACGGCAGCATTCAGTACTGTTGCGAAAACAATTTCAGAAGCAGTATTGGTTTCTAGACATCACGAAAAATCAGTACAAATTATGTAATATACTGAATTAGGTTTCACTCAATGACCTATTTAGCCTCATGAGACTGTCAACCTTTTCTGCTGGACATATTTTGTGCTAGACAATTCATATTTCATGTTATCCTGCAACAGCTGTAAGCACCATTGACCAATTATACTTGTTTATATTTCACGGAATTCTTTAAGTCAAATATCAATATATTACCAATATATTACATCCGGTAGACATTTCGCTTCAACTGATCAGTCAGTAAAGTTCCCGGAAGAGGCCTGAGGGATTTAAGGTGGAGGAGCTGTTGGGACGATTTAAGAACTATTTCCTTATTTCTTTCACACACACACACACACACACACACACACACACACACACACACACACACACATATATATATATATATATATATATATATATATATATATATATATATATATATATATATATATATATATATATACATTATATTACATAAATGTCCTGACAATAAATGTAAAGTCCCAGAATTGACGTAAAAGAGAAAGAAGAAGAACCCTTCAGCATATCTTTGCGTATGACGAGAATACCTGAATGCCAGTCCTTCAGCCCGAAAATTCGATGTGTGTCCTAGAAGGGAACCCCCACCCCCCACCCCGCTCCCCATACCAGAGAGAGAGAGAGAGAGAGAGAGACAGGAGTGAGTGTTGAAACGGCAGCGTCCAAAGTTGCAGACCCCCTGATAAGGAAGACCTTATCACTGCCCTCAGCAATGGAGTCGTTTTATCAGGCCCGATGTAATGCGGCCGAGTCACCTTCTGCAGATAATGGTGATGAAGACGAAATGGCTCTCATGAAGACTATTTCTTTCATTACTCTGTGAATCACCTTTGCCGGATTTCATTCCTAATTTCTATGATGGACTTTAATGGAATGAGTATCCCAGGAGCCAGCCAGTCTGTCTTCGTTGTATAATCACTTAGAGAACTTACTTTGACATCCTGTTGCAACAACTGGAATGCTTATATATACCTTCAACTATTCGAAGGGGGGAAATAATTATCAAAACGTTGTTCAACATATCAAGTTCTATGATACAGCGCTCTTTCTCAAACTATTTCTGCAAACATGAGAAGGAAAATAATCTCTACTGGACATCACTTCGATGACTGGAAGTCCCTTTCAGGACTCAGAATGACCTGACAAACTCCTGATGACCTCCTCAGATCAGCTGGAGCAACAAACAAAGGGAGTGGTGACGCAGAGGTCACTACTCGATACTCTGCAGGGAATATGATTCATAGGCACACCTCCTCGAACAGGTGCAGCGATCTCCCACAAGTGCCTCATCTTGGGATGCATCATCAGTCAGTCAGCCCAAAATGAGCCCTTGGGAATCTCCTCAGTGAATGAAACCCACAGACAAGTCATCACCAAATCAGAAAACCCTGAAGAGGGTACCCTGTGGTGTTCTTCATTATGCTCTGTTGAACATGGTGTCAATCAGACTTAATCTCTCTCTCTCTCTCTCGTCTCCTTTCATCCTCTCCTCTTTCATATATCGTCTTCTTCTTCTTCTTCAGGACCATCATGAAACCTTTCACCTCCCCAACAATGTCATTAAATACGCAAATGCGTCATCTATAACCAACATAAAGACAGTCCCAATTAGAAGCCTTTAATGTAATAGAGAGAGAGAGAGAGAGAGAGAGAGAGAGAGAGAGAGAGAGAGGTAGCAGTCAAGGCTAATCAGGCAACGTCAAGGACCTTATCAAAATGCACTCACTCGACCGCTGAAATGGGACGCCTTATCTCGTCAGTCATTTGGGGTTTCAACTGAAGAATGTGAATGAAAGAGAATGAAAAGAAGCCCTGAGTGTTGAAAACATTCCTGATAAAGCCTGCCGCTCCCTGACAGACAGGTCTTGAGAATATCATTCTGTGCACCACAAGCATAGAAGGGAAACATATGAGATCATCATTATCATGAATGAGAGAAAAAGAGACACCAAGTGAACCATATCCTTCTCTCTCTTTCTTGTTACATCCACATGTTTTCACAGGAACCACTTGAACAATACTGCAGCTTTTAGCTCACGACAATTCCTATTGCTGTTATCTGCTGTCTGTCTGCATCATCTCCTGTCCCTTCGTGTCTCTCCAAGGGGTTCTGGCTAATCCTTTGCCTCCTTCCCTTCAGTCTGAGGATTCTCAGACATCCTTCTGTCACTCAAGGTCCTCCAGGTTGGATCTTTTGGCCAAATCTCATGAGGCATCCTGACTCCTCCAGAACTGAGTCTCTACTGAGGTTCTTTGTATGCTTTGTCTCCAGCTATTACAAGTAGTGAAGTGCTGTAAAGGAAGAAAAGAAAATAGAAAATGGGTATAATTTGGGGAAAACTACTATCATAATATCATTGTATATGTGTGTTTCTCTATTCATATTACACTACAATTTCGTTTCTACTTCTCTAACGCCAGTAATAAGATTGTAATTCTTGTACCGCACTGAGTTTAGTGAATGAGTGGAGTTTCAAGCCTCTTGAATTATATTACTTATCATTAATGTAAGTGTTACCTATTACCCTATTTTCAGGCATTTAACATACAGCCTTTTTTTTTAATAAAGAAGATATCCAGTTTTCGCCTAATTCATAGTTAGAAATCAGTTGTCTTATGTATTTCACAGGTTTGTATCTATTTAGCAGCATCGCAAACTGTCCTTATTGAAGAGTCGCTCGATTTTGATTCCTTGACGGCAACAGACCAAAAATGCTGGAGATATATATTTATCAGAAGATTTCATCACTTATATAATCTGAATATACTTTTTGCCTATGAATTTGAATGATTTTGAATGAGTATATAAAAATGAAAATTAATATGTTTGATCTAAACACTTTCCAAAGTAATATTTTGTTTCGTTTACACATAGTCTATATTTATACCTATATTTTTGGCCATCAACGCAACACATATAGCATTATGCAGTGCTATATATACCCAATATCTATTATGGAATTCTGAAGTCTACCTAAGTTCACTAGTGCATCCTAAAAGAAAACGGAGATGTTTACTTTATTATTACCACGTGACAATCAAGTAACCAAATTTTATCACTCAGGTTAACCAACAACCCAATAAATAATTAACACTAGAGTGGTAAAGGAATTATTAAACTGCTCTCTCTCTCTCGCGTGTATTAAGTATTATCATAGGTTGAAAAGAGATGCAAACAAATGAGAATATCACAGGAACTTTATTCAGTCTTTGTCACTATCAAGGAACAAATCATCCTCGTTATCACTGTCGATGTTGATAATTACGGGATCTACAGGTTTGTGGATGTTATCCGTGGACCAGTATTTATTCTCAAAGGCTCTGGACTGTCTCACTTACCTATTGAAATTGATCCTAAATCTGTTGTTAGCTTTCCCCATTTTTTATGTGGTTTGGTGTCGTATTGCAAATGCACTTATGCAAAGACGCAGACAAAATACCATGGCGGCCATGACAGCGATGAAAAATCCGTCTTCATCATGCGAGTGCTGCAGCCGACAGACATCCCCTTAGCCTTACGGTATTACTGGACACGCCAGGGATACTATAAACAATACATTAGGAACAAATAACCTTTATTATGATCATTATTGTCGTGAGAAAGGTAGGATCCCCTTTTTAACGACAAACCATCCACAACGTCAGGTTATTTAGCAAGAAGAAGAACGTCAGTGGGTTGGTGATGTGGATACGTGAGTAACAAAAATAACGAATGCAACTAAAAGGTTGCAGCGAACCAAATTGGTCAGAGGACAAGAGAATTAATTAAACTAATAAAAAATATAGATGTATCGTTTTCAATTCATGATAATAACATAGATGCACAATAAACGAGTCTGCTTCTTGGCATCACCAAGTTGTAAAGTGGGCCAGCACGCCCTTCGAAGAACATTCTTCCCCAGGGTGCGACTCGGTAAGGTAAGGTGATTGCAATACTCTCCTCTGATTAAGCCGGTTAATAGTTGTAAGATATGTGCTTGAGTTAGATTTATCGAGGTGCATCCGTCTTATCATTATCACGTTAGATGTGTTAGTTCTTATATTGGGACCCCTTTTGCAAAGGAATTAACTGTGGGTAATATGTTCTGCTTTGTGTAGATTACCGCCATTATGACACTTAGTTTTGCAATTAGACCGCATGGCGGCCGAATCTTCGTTATAGTGACCATTTAATTGAGCAAAAATAAAAATAATAATAAAAAAATAAAAAGATAATAAATAAAAGGAAAGTCTAACAGAAACGTTTGTATATTCTGATATTTAAATACAAGTCAAATAAATAGTTCAAAAGGTTATTCCATAGAGGAGCTGATGGACGTCTGCCATAGAAGTGTGGAAATAACGTCGTTGAGGCAGACAAGCAAAGGCCCTACAGGGGGGAGGGGGGCCTCCGCTACCCCATAAATTCGGACGCGACCCATGCAAAGTATCCTTGTCATGCAAAGGTATCCTCCTGAGCCTATCCAGTGGGATGAGAGGGCTGCAGCAGCAGACCCCGGACAGGACGACGGCAAAGCTGAACGTGGGAAGATTCATTACCTCTAAGGCAACAATGCTACACACTGAACAAAACGTAGACTGGTACTTGTTGCATTTCTATATCACAATTCGTGGTGCTGCGAGTCACAACAATGGACTGACGGCCACTTATTTTATTCACTGCTAAGGTCAGCATTTCGGTGGGGTGTTATTCTTTTTTTTTTTTTCAACAGACTGTACCTGAACTATTTCAAGATCGGAATTCGGTTACCATGTTAGCGAGACGAGTGTCACAGCCACTGGATTACAAGGTGAAAAATAATTATGAATAAAAATTCCGCTAAATTGGTGTCCCAGGTTATGCAATAAAACTTTTTAGCATTTTGCACAGTATTGACAAAACTCGCACGTCAAGGATTTTGCTGCAACAGAGTGAGATTGCAGAGCATCAGCCCCGAGAGAGAGAGAGAGAGAGAGAGAGAGAGAGAGAGAGAGAGAGAGATGTGCTGAGAACAGCAGACAGAAGTTTATAGTTAAGATGAGAGAGAGTTATGGAAAAGTATGTTCCATTTCAATAGGGTTCATCTCCCGAATAATAATAATAATAATACTTAGAATGATAATAATAATGATAATAATAGTCTTTTTGGGAGCTTGAAGAATCTATCATAGAAATTCGTGGAAAACCTAAAATTACAAGAAAATAGTTCAGCAGAGTCAAATTTAAAACTGTAGAAGAGAAAATAGATCATTTTTTTTTATTGTTAAAGATACATAGGAGCACATTTGCATAGTGAAAGTTGTACATAAACAAAGTGAAATTTATTTACTATTAGACACATAAACTATTCACTTTAAAAAAAAAAATGATTAAAATAAATGTTCTCATCTTTCAAAAAACAAATTTTTCTTAAAAGGAACTGTAATTATTTTTTTTATTCTATTCTCATGTATTAAATATAAATCTCTCCTGTAATTATTTACATTATTAATTAATAAGTAACCTTATGATATCATTTGCAACCGTATTCAAATCATTTCTAGTACACCATATCGTATATATATGTGGCGGGAGGATTTTCCCTCACCATGACATTAAGATACGAGAATAATAATACTATTTGTATACATGTACACTTTTGTCAGTCTTCTTGCCTGGAGACACGGGTCGGAGCATGGTACTGTGTCATAGTTGACACGGTGGGTATGAAGACTAACGTTTACGCTGCCTGGAAAATAGGGTAGGCCTATCCTACCTGCTATTACATGATATTCCTTGTGTGTATGGGTCTTAGTATTGATGAGACCAAGTGATGTCTTCCCACTGGGAGGCAGTTGAAGTGCTGATTTCCATTTTCGGGGTATTGATGAAAATTCCTGGTATTCAGCTTGTTTCTTTATTAATCATTACATCATGCCAAATTTCTCCAGGCCTAGTCTCCTGGACTTGATTAATTTACCTAGTCTTCAGAACTCCTGGACTAGATTTCTGGACTAGATTCCTGGACTAGATCCCTGGATTCCAGAAAACAATACAAGTGAGTAGTTTAAAACTACAACAAAAAAATAACTCTTTATATTGAGAGACTTCAAAAAAAATATATCAACTACAGATTAATGGGAATTGCTTTTCCTTCATAATAGGATAAATATCAAATGTGGAGCAGCCCTGGAATCAATAAGGTGTAAATCACTTGATACCCTACTCCACACAGTACTAAATGTTTGCACACAATATATGTCAATGGGTAAGGCTACCTGAAAGATTTCTGAGAAAACGTAAAACTACGTAGGTAAAATTAGGCTAAGGTGCCTTTTAACAGGATAGTCTAGCCTAGGCCTCTTCAGAAATCGTTAAGGATAGCCTATGCAAAGTTTACATGGCTGATTTTTGACTAGGTTACAATAGGCCACAAAGTTAGGTTAGTTTAATGAGGGTACAGGCTAAGTTCCATGTAATTAAGTTTTCCATGAATTTATATACATATAGCCTAACTATATTTATCAAAAATAGTCATAACTCCTCATTCAAACAGGATTAGTCTAGGGTAGGCCTTCTTAAATACTGTATAGCCTAGTCTAAGATCATGATCGGCAGTGGAATTTCCATGAGAGAGGTAGGGGTAACCCCAAGATGCCTGTAGGATGGCCATGTTGTGGTACCCTTTTGGCAACTGGTATTTGAAAAAACTGTATACAACAAAACACTTATCAACTACTTTCTTAACGTTTTACGACCCTATCAAACGCAAAGTTGCAACTCAAACTAACTTAGCAAGAAAACTTCATGACAACTAATGAACGTGAAGTATCTTTCACGACAATGAAAATTTCCTTGTTAAGGCATTGCAACATGTCTGACTGGGCAGGCAACTCTGCACTTGAATTCTCGTCTGCTACTGTTCCTCCATGATAATGATCTGTTCTAACTAATGAACTAATGGTAATATTACGACTTTAAAAGCTTAAATTGCAAGTGATAGATAATCATTTGTATTAACAATTTGGTAAAATAGCCAGAATGAGAGGTGGACTGATTGACGTCCTTTTCACATGAAAGCATTCGTGATCCTTACATGCGTCTTGTAGTGTTACCAATATGCAGACGAAAGATTCAGGGCAGCGCTCCTATACTCAAAGCGCGAGAAATAAAAACAAAGGACTGGCTGCACTTGTCCACAACAGAAACATTTCACAGTTCCAATCACTTTTACAATAGCAGTGTAAAGATATTAGAGGAGGATGATGAATCAATTCCTAAATAAATCACTAATAATTAAACTAATATTTTTCCCATTACATATATTAGAACACAATAAGAATATACACACATTCCTCCTACAATTATCTTTGGTATTGAAGTCATAATATAAAAATTCTATATTGTTCTCCGGCTCAAAATTACAAATGTTTTTAAGTACATTTCTCAGCCATTTGAAAAACTGGTTCAGTTCTTTTACAAAAATAAAAAAGGTGAATAGCACTTTCCTCTATATTACATATTTCACATAAGGAATTGCTGGATAAATTTAAAAAGTGAAGACTTTTCTCCCAGGTAGTACTACATCATGAAGATGCTTAAAGATAATCTCCTTTCCCACGAGACGGTCAGTATCACAAAAATTCTTCCATATTACTTTGCATGCATTGTATCAGAAATGAAAGGCATTGGCAATTTTATGAAAGTTACCCAAAGCAACCTCATGTTCCATTCGCTTTTAGAATAAATTCTATTGTCCGTGAATTAAATATGCCAAGAATCGAGATTTTACCAGCAAAATAATCAGTTAGTCCCCCCCTGGAACTTTCAAGAGGTAAAATTTTGTAGATATTTTAATTTTACCAAGAAAGAATTGTCCAGTGAGGCCATGCGGTCAATATTTTTAGAACACTCTTTGCAACATGATAACTCCACTGCAGTTTTCACGGATGGCTCAAAGTCAGATGCTGGCGTCGGCTTTGGTGTAGCTTTCCCTGATGTAGAGAGAAGCGGCAGGCTATCATCAGTTGCATCGATTTTTACAGCAGAATTATATGGAATTTTAAGGGCTTTAAAGGAAGTTTTAATTCGGAATGAAAGTAATTTTATTATATATTGTGACTCAAGAAGTGTTCTTCAGTCGCTGGAATCTTTTAACCCTTTAAACCCTCTGACTGATTTTAGATATATTGGAATGGCTACTTTTACTAAAAAGAAGAGGGAAAGAAATAAAGTTGTGTTGGGTGCCTTCCCATGTTGGGGTGGCTGGGACTGAGAAAGCTGACCAACTTGCAAAGTCTGCACTCAGCTCCCCAGAACCCACAAGATGCCTACTACCATATCAGGATTTGTATCCTCTAGTAGGTCAGAGAATTAAAAAATGTTGGCAGTCCCAGTGGGAAGATATTTTAAATAATCAAAAAATGCGTAGTATCACGTCATCAGTGTCTCCTTGGTCATATGCGTATATGCCAAGGAGACAGGAAACGATGTTGTGCAGATTGAGGATTGGACATGCAAGACTCACACATGGGTTCTTGATGTCTCGTGAAAATCCTCCGTTTTGCGAGAACTGTACTGTGCCCTTGACTATGAGACATTTGCTGGTTGAATGTCCCAGACTTGGGAATTTGAGACTTAGGTTCCTGTCTTGGGGTCGTGACAGAGTAGGTAATTTTATCCTAGCTACAATTCTTGGAAAGGTTTGTAATATAGAGCAGTTATAGATTTTTATGAGGGAGGCGGGCCTCCTTAACCAAATTTAAATTATACATAGAATGTCTATGTAAGAACTTATATATATGGACAAAATTTTCATACAATATATCTATAGATATTTTTCATAAGAAATTTATCACAAATTTAATTTTTTATATTTAATTTATTTATGTGTCAATTACCCAGATGCCTGATATAATAAACAATCAATCAATCAATCACTTTCCAATCAAATGAAGGATATTTATATTCTACAGAGATGTCATTTTTTTTAAATACTTCGGTAAACACTCTTATAGATAACATTGGAAAATTATGAGCCTCTTTTAATTTACCTATGAAGCCAATAGTATAACTGTAATATGGTGTGGGATGGCAAAATACTTGTGGAACTTTATAGTCTAAGTCAAAGAACTTCCTAAAATAACAATAATGCAAAATTAAGCTCTGAGGATCCATATTCAATATGACAGTTTTTAAAAAGGGTATTACCAATAATAGCATTAGCTTTAGCTCTCACATCGAAAACAGCCAAACCACCTTCAGTCCTATCTGTAGTCATTGTAGATCGTTTCATTGGTTCATATCTACCACACCAAATATATCTAAAAACTAGTCTCTCAACTCTGGTGCCATAATTATGAGTTAAGGGATACACATGAGCAATATACCATACTTTTGCCAGAATGCACGCATTTGCATATGATGTCCTCTGAAAAAAAGTTCAATTTCCTTGCATGAAGCAATTTCAAATGGTTATCTATTTTACTTACATGTTCCTAATTATTCTTTAGACTTTCCTTATAATCATTACAATGATGGATACCTAGCATGAACAAAGAAGTAACATTCTGCCTTATTCATGTAAGGGGCCAGTCCCTTTTAGTCTTCTAACCACCCGTACTGAATAGTCTTGACTCTTCATTCCTATTAATTTTGCTATTATTATATTGTTATCATCAGCATGACCAACAGCTTTGAGAGTAGTGTGATCAGGTAAGACTGAGGTTTTCACATTAATATTTTCCTTAATTGCTATAAAGAATGATTCTTGATAGATTGCATATAATATCATGCTAAGTGGACATCCTTGCCTGACTGACCTTGTTATTGGGAAAAAGGAAGTTATATTATTATTTACACACATTGCACTTTCTATTTCATTATATAGCATACTTATTTTCCCTACAAATTCGTCTCCAAACCCTAGACACTTCAAAGACTTAAACAAAAATTCTGTATTAACCATATCAAAAGCCTTATACAAGTCTAATTTAAGAAAGGCAGCGTTCATATCAGTAGAATTAACATAATACATAACATCCTGATCAACATATTACAATGAACAATGCTTCGTCCTGGAATACAGCAAAACTGACTAGTATCAATCACATTGTCTAACACTTCTTTCATACGAATAGCTAAAAGTTTAGAAATTATTTTATAAACTCAAACCCAAAGGAGAGAAATTTGGTCTCCAATTCTTCAGCTCTTTTTTCATCTCCGCCTTTATGAATAAGTGTCATGACTCCTTTCCTTTGCGAAATTGAAATCACCTTATTTCTCATTACATACTTTGAAGAAATTCATCCTCAATTACATCCCAATTCTCTAAATAAAACTCCACTGGCAGACCATCGATTCCAGGTGTACGATTCTTCTTAAAACTTTTGGTAACTTTCAAAATTTCCCCTTTTGAATAATCCTTATTCAACTCTTCCCTATCACTGTCATCAAGCTTTATTCAGGAGTCTTATGCGAACCTTTGCCGAATGCGGACTGCAGACGTGTGTTTGGTCGATCCTGGACTTACCTAAAACAAAGGTTCGTCTAAACTGCATCACAGGCAGTTCACCCATGAAGGAAATGGCGAGCGCAAGTATAGATCACTACAGTGCGACTTTAGAACACCTGAAGGGGACTGATTCAATTGGCCTACAATTTTCTGTTCACCCAAATTATGAGATAGCGTGTTTTGCCATTTTTGACAAATTGGGTTTGAAGGAGATAGACATAGCAGGATTCCAGCAAATGGCCAACAACAGGGTTATATTGAAATTGAAAGAACACCTGTTATTTGAAGAATTCGTTAAAAAGTTTGATGACAAGCTGATTAAATTTGGCAGTGGGAAAACGGTAAGAGTAGTAAACTTAAGCAGTGCACTGCAAGCACATACGTTTCCGTTCGCTATGCTCCATTTAATATGAAAGATGAGCTCATACTTGGGGTTTTGAGCAGACACAGAAAACTGTATTTTATTTGTTATGGTGGCCTCCTGCTCACTATAAATAAACAGAACTAATATGTTCTTCAAACTTTTAATAAAGGACTATTCAATTTAACTTATTTTCAGTTCGAAATAAGGAGAAAATCCACCTTCTAATATGTCAATTGAAATAGCAGGTTTACGCTCATTTTGCTTTATTCGGTTAACCTTAAAACGGGCCATTTAAAGCTCTTAATTACTGTAGAATTGTTCCTTAATAATTTTGTAGATTCTAGAAGCATAAGTTCCTTCATGTAGTAACACTTTTTAACTTTCAAATATGGAAACTATCATCATAACGAGAGAGAGAGAGAGAGAGAGAGAGAGAGAGAGAGGGTATTCCTGATCCAGTGTACAAAAAAGTTTACGGTGTGATGACAATTTTAGCTTTATACATACATTTGGACACATTAAACTGTCCTGTCACACCCAAACGTCTTAATTCTAATGTCCCTCTTAATATCAACGATACCAGTTGAAGGCCAAGTCAAGTATGGCAGAGTCTGAGGGAAGACTACAGGACGTCCAGGAACCAACAGGCGATGGGAGAAACAGTACTTTTGTCTACTGTGTGGGTTTTAATGAAGGTTAGCAACGATTTTGTTGCTGCAGAACCATCATGAGTACGTCAGTTAGTATGTAGTCATCTTAAGAGGACTTTAGTCACAAATTGCGCAAACGATATTAAAACCCAACGGAAAAATTTCTCTACAAATTGCCTACTTTAGTTAGGCCCTCTGTTCAATTCGACTGTAGTAGATACCTTATCCAACACTTAAATTTCCACACAGCTTTGTTCACAGAAACCAACTACAGTGGTCCCCCCGTATTCGCGGGGAATGCGTACCAGACCCCCCTGCGAATAGTTAGAATCCGCGAATGTTTAGTACCCCCTCTAAAAATGCTCATAAACTCCTATCCTGAACATGCAAACACCAAAGTATCCTTAAAAAGACCATCAACATAGACTCTTTCTCCTTCATCAAATATACATAAAATATCCTATTATGGTTTTTATATTAATCCTTTGAAATATTATTTAATACTGTTTTTGGAAAGTAAACTCTTACATTGTTATGGTTATACATAAATACATAACTATGTACGTTACTGCAACGACTTAGTTTTACTGTATGTGAAAATAATTCAGTCTCTCTCTGTTCTCTCAAAAAATACTTATAACGCTTCCAGCGAAAGAGAGGGAGGGAGTTACCACTACGACACATTATCTTGTGTGGCAAAAGAGAGAGAGAGAGAGAGAGTTAACCTTAATTAAAAGTGACATGGATAGACTAGTATTGTATTTCTTTAAAATACTATCACATAATATGAATTTTGTAATTAACAGTTATTATTATTATTATTATTTGAAAGTATTAAAAATAAATAGTACAAGTACTATAAAAAATCTCGAGTATCAGTAAATGAGAGAGAGAGAGAGAGAGAGAGAGAGAGAGAGAGAGAGGGGGGGGGGGGGGGGGGGAAATTTCATGAGCACTTGATGGCAGCAACAAAACAGCTCCTTCCCCTTCCTGTCACTTAACTTGATACGTATATCTGACAGTTTTAGTACCTGGAGTTAGAGGAAGAAGACTGGGATTAACTTCATTCTTCCATAATTTTTTAAATTTATAAGCTAAAATCTTACTAATTCACTATGGTATTTTCTTTAATGAATTGATATTATTGCTGTATAAATTAATATTAATATTTGAAAATAGTAAATCACTTATTTATCATACAAAAAAACCATACATCTTTGTAGCAGAGAGAGAGAGAGAGAGAGATAGAGAGAGAGAGAAATTATTTTATTTTTTATTATGTGATATCTTTAAACTTATTAAAACTTACTTAATACAGTATTAATCAAAAATTATATTTGAAATAGTAAATCATTTTTGTATCATAAAAATGTATTTAGTCATGAAAATAAACATCAAAATACACTAATTAGTGATTATTTTTGTCGGAAAATTCCGCGAATGAGCGAGTCCGTCCGCGAATAATTTCTAGATAGGTTCCAAAGAAAAATCCGCGAATGTGTGAGTCCGCGAATCCGGAGAACGCGAATACGGGGGGAACACTGTATATCAATGGCCATCAGGACAAGGTTAAATGAAGGTTGGGACATTGAAACTAAAGTCTCAACATTTAGTTATTCCGTAATTAATATCCACTAGCAATTATATTTACCACCTACAATGTTCATTCATATGGCAAGGGATAATAAATAGCATTAAATGTTATAAGAGTAATAACCTCAAGACCTTAAAATCTCTAACAAGATACAACTTGGTTTCATATTGGCATTTGGATCAGGTCTCCAGTGGTCTAGAATTATTTGTGGCTTATTACTACATATCGAGTCTGCCGTCTATATGCCTTCAACCATATCTTCAGTTATTTGGGATAATAGTAGGTACTTGGACTTGGTATTGATAACTTCCCCCTCAACTCAAGTGTCAAGATAATAGTTTAGATATTTTTCCCCACACTTCATTATGCAGAAACCATGCAAACATAGATAAACTCAAGTCTTCAAGAGATCTTCAGCTAAAAGAAGTCTTCCTCTGATGAACTGATTAGAGTAATACAGAGACTGCGTGATCAGCTGCCAGACTTCTGGGCTTTTTCAAATGAGGGAAGAGACGTAACCCAGCACAAAATCATGCTGGGATGAATCTGAAAGTTGAAAGACAGTAAGGCAAATATAAGCAGTGGGTTTGTCTTATTGCCAGGGACCTCCCCTTGCCAGAGAAAGGGGCGGTTACTTCTATACTCTATAAAGATAAAATAGGTAGCCTGGGTGAGCTACACAAGTTGCTGAGCAGCCACCACAGGTCCCAAGGAGTAGTTAGCACAGTCATTTCTTTTAGAGGTTAACTGCCAGCTACAGAAAGAGTTAGTCTTGCAGTTTGAATCAAGACTACCTGGTAAGGTAGTCAAGTTTTAAACTTCTCCCTCATAGCAAGATGTCTTTGATGGTTTTATAATATTCTGTTTTCATTCAGACTTTTTAAACTGATCTGCTTTATCAAAGAAATTAATCCTGCAAAGTGAACATAGTCCTTTATAGGTACAGTTCCCCAAAGGGCAGCTGTTATGTGAATGAAGTTGGTGCATTGGGACCACAAGGAAAGATGCACTTCAATTGGGAAGAGGTGCACTGGGACCAGATACTCAGTGCATTCAGACCACATCAGGGTGCATTCAATCACTTTTGGCAGCATACAATATTATTCAAGTTTTAATGGGGTCAAATGAGTTTCTATTTATAAATAAACTATTTTTATTATTTACCAATATTTTAAACATTTATTAATTGAAATAAAATGAAATCAAAAGTTTAATCTAAGCAGAATAATACATTACTTTAGTCTTTTACAAAAACAAGTCCAGTTTCAACACTTCAGACTGGTTAACCTAAAACAAAATACACAGTCCACTGTGTTTAGTGAGCTAATACAAGGCATTATGATTTATACAAATGCTGTAGCATTTGTATAAATCATAATGCCTTCTTTGTAGAAGATTAAAACCAAGAACATATAATAAAAAATAATAAAATAAAACTGCTCCTAAATTTTACTGAAGTATAATGAAGATATCAATCCTTTCTATTTCCACTAAGAATAACATTTCATGGAAATATTCAAGCTTACAGCTACATATACAAGTGCATATATGCACAATGCTGAATAACAAAAGGAAGAAAACCATGTCAGCCAAAGATAATACTAATCCTTTATTTGGAAATCTTACAAAAATACACAGGAGCAAGAAGGAGTGGAGAAGGCAAAGGAAACCAAAATTTCTTAACCTAACACTGTGCAGTGTTCAATGAGAAAAATTGTGAGAAAAAAACTAAAAGTAATTTATTTTACCTTTGCATAAAGGTCACACAACCATTTTGCATCAAATTCACTTTGGCCAAAATACTTTGGCTCTGGCTTGACTTCTAATAAAGACTCTGCAAATGAAGAGCCTTCATCTGCATTTTCAGTGAGACCCTCCTCCAGATTCTCCTTCTCTTCTTTGAAAAACAGCAATGATGATGGTCATGAATTGGATCATAAAAATATAAATATGGGTTTTCTTTTTATCGTCCCTTAGATTGCTGTTGCCTTTTTTTATATAGATTTTGCAGACAAGTTCACAATAATTATCTCCACATCAAGTGCAACTTACTTGGGTGCAAAAACATTAACAAATCTGTCAGCGCAACTGAACATCCTCCCTGATGAGTGACTTTGCTTGTGAATTTTGACACCTGAAAAACAGTCTGGCATTCAGAAACAGACTGTGATTTGCAGAATACAAGACAAAAGTACAACATGCAGTGTAAAAGAACAATATCTATCCTCCATGAGTGCTCACATATGTTATGAATCTACAAAAGAAAAACTGTTTCAACATCGTGTGGAAGAATGACATCTTTCTTCCGAGTTAACAAATTCATTCTATGATGAACCTAATGAAAAAACCTAATGAAAATAAAAGACTTCTCGGAAACCAAGTGCAGATACAGGATATGACTTCTTTCTAGCATGAGTTCTCACACACCTTTTGATACACCTTCATTCAAAACAGACGCAGGAGTCAAGTTAAATAAAATCGTAATAAAAACTACTTGGACAGAGATCAAGTAAACAGTTTCTGTCTAGTGTGAATTCTCTTGTCTTTTGAGAGGACTTGGTTGAGAAAAACTTCTTTGACATAGAGCAACTAAATGTTTTCCCTCTGGCTAATGTTATTCTTAATTTTCAATTTATATCAGGGGTGCAATAGTTGCATCTCTATATTCCAAGGCCCGTTTCTCAGTGTGTTTACATTTCGCTTTTGAGGGCAGCAATCTGCACCTCATTTATACTGAGGGCAAACGGTTCGTATCCGGAAGATATTTTCCCTCAAGATTTTCCAAGTTTTAAAAGACTCAGAAAGGAAGTGTTTTATTTTATAAGTCCTGTTGCTCTTACCACCAAAAGTATTTTTTTCTATTTCCTTCAGTTCCCATGTGCTTTTCAGGTCATTCTTCAGGTCTTGGTATTTTGTTATTTAAGCCTTTCAGCTCTATTGAGGCCAAAGTCACTGGGTACTGTCGCATCTATAATCTTTGCTGTTTATTCCTCCTTGTTCCAGATCACAATATTCGGTCTCATAGCACCTCCTTCTATATATCTTCCTGTTGAATTTCCTTGTCATAAAAGATGGAGGTGATTGGATCTGGTTCATGCTCCCACACTTTTCCTTTCACTTCAATTCTGTATTCTTTACATATTTTCCAATATATATTTACAGATCTTGTTGTGGTGGGCTTGTGTAGTGACCATCTGCAAGCAGGGTCTTGCAGGCTGATATCAAATGACTAACACTCTCAACCACTGCATGACAAAACACAATTGCTGATATGCCTGGCATTTTCTTGAAGCTGTTTGTCAGGAGGCCTTGGTCTTGGGCTCCTATTATCAGTCTCTGCATCATAACCTAGATCTCCATTACTTATCCATCTAAGTGACTCTTCTTTGTCTTTGTAAATTTTCCAATTCTTCTTGAAATCTTCCTTTCCTTCCATGGTCTTTATACCTTTCCATTTAAGTCTCTCCTCTCTGTCACTGTATTACTGCCTAGTTTTCGTGGCTATTGTTGCAGTTGGTCTGTTTGGTATCCTCTGTGTCTTTTATCAGATCTGCAAAGTTCTTAGCCTGTTTTGTTATTGATGTTAGTTGGCTCAGGGCTTCATTATGGTGTTGGGCAACCTTTTTGATGTTTCCATCCTCAGAGCTTTTCAAGTACTACCCTTGATTACTTAAATTGGTGCTCTGCAGGGCCATGGTTGATCTCAGTCAGGCCTAATCCACCCTTCTCTGTGAGGGAGGTATATTCTGTCCATACACTGGTGTCTGTATGTGACTTTATGGGAGGGTAGAGAATCTTCCTGGTTTTAATATCCATCCTGTCTAACTCACCTTGTGTCCCAGTCTACAATACCAAAACCATATGTCACCACTGGTATCGCCAGCTGGTTTATGGCAGTGATCTTGTTCTTTGGTGTTAATTCTTTAAGTGGCTGATGTATTTCTTTACCTTTTCTCTCACTGTCTTATGTTCTATACCAGTGTTTTCTTCTATTCCCAAGTACTTATATGCAGACTCCTCCGCCAGGTCTTCAACAAATATGCCTTTCCCTCACCTTTTTATTTTTAACCTTTCTGATAATTACTACTCTTCCCTCTCTTTATTTTACTCTTGGAACACTTGTCCAACCCAGATTCCATGCAGGTGTAATTTGAGAATTGGTGGACTGTCCTAACTTATTCTTCCAATTTTTCCTCTGAATCTGCAAACAACTTCAGTTCATCCATGAAGAGCAGGTGGTTCAATCTTTCATTCTCTTTTCCGCTTCTGCTTTTGCTTAGGTCATAGCCAGTGTTAATGTTGTTCAAGATTTTACTAAGCGGATCTATGGTCAAGAAGAGGAGAAGGGGTGAGAGGCTGTCACCATAGAATATTCCTCTTTGGATCTTTATGTATGGAATTACTATCTGGCCCTCAGTGTTTTAGACAAAGAGTGGTCTTCCACCTTACTAAATCTCTGCTGCCAAGAAAGATCTTATTTCCTCATTGATGTTGTATAATTCCATACATATGAATATCCAGGTGCACGGCACAGTGTCAAATGCCTTCTTGTAATCTATCCAAGCCATATTAAGATTCCTTTGTCTTTTCTTCTTACAATCTTATATTATTGTTTGTTTATTAGCAGTTGATCTTTAGTACCTAGTTTGTTTCTTGTGCATCCCTTTTGTTCTTTTTCCATATATTTGCCTTGATCTAGGTGTTCATAGATCTTGTCTGCTATGACTCCTGTGACCCATTTGTAGGTTGTTGATAGACAGCAGATGGGCCTATATTTGTTAGGGAGCTCAGTCTCAGAGCTCTTAGGGAGAATGAATGAATGAATGAATGATTGGAAGTTTTCTGGCGTCCTGACATTGAAGGTCATTGACGCCGATATCGTTTATTATAAATGAAGAATAAAAGTATATTCAATTAAAACCATAAAAGCAAATATGTCATTGTAAAAGTTAAATAGCTTTCAGAAGACCTCCTTCTGAAATAAATCTAAAAAATGGCCACTTGCATTGTACGACACATCATGTCCAAGAATCTTGGCAAGGATGAAACCTGCCCATTCTCACCTCGAGCCTCAAACAGATATCTATTTCTTTCCATGCTATAAGTGGTGCTTCCTGTTGTGAGCCACTGGTGATTCTTCTCCTTTTACTATTCTTGAAAAGGTTTGCATATAAGCGTGGTGTAGTGCTGTGATCTTTTTTTAGCCAGAAATTTGAGATCTTGTCAATTCCTGGTGTCTTGAAATTATTATATGCTAATAGTTTTGTTACTTTTTCGATGGTGAACCTTATTAGAGGTATATGCTATTTCTGGTTGTTCTTCTGACTAATGGTGTCAATCCATGAATTCTCTTGGTGTTGTCTAGGGTCTTCAAACAGTGGCTTCCAAAATCTCTCTAGGTCTTCCTTGCTCGGTGGTGTTCGTACCTCAACTGTTTCTTTTGTCATCTTCCTATACACAATCTTTGGATTTTCATCAAACTACCGACTTATTTTTTTTACTTTTATTTTCTGTTGTTTGTTTCCTATTTGTGAAGCTAGGCCTTTATATTGGCTTGGTGTTCTGCCAGTTTTCCGCTCACTTGTTCATCCCCTATTCTGTATTTTTCTTTATTTTCCTTATTTTCTTGAGCAGATTTTGTGAGTGATTTTGATCTCTTATATAGTTGGTCATTTGAGAGATATCTGCCGTTAACTGGTTTATTTTATCATGTTTCTTTTTCCTCTCTAGGATACAATCTCATATGAAGTGTAAGACTTGGTTTGTGGGAAAATGTTTTATCACATTCCTTGCACATATATGGCTTCTATCCAGTATGCAACCTCATATGACATGTAAGACTTGATTTCCGGGGAAATGCTTTCCCACATTCCTTGCACATATATGGCTTCTCTCCAGTATGCAACCTCATATGGCATGTAAGACTTGATTTCCGGGGAAATGCTTTCCCACATTCGTTGCATATATATGGCTTCTCTCCAGTATGCAATCTCATGTGAAGTGTAAGATGTTGTTTGTGGGAAAATGCTTTTCCACATTCTTTGCACATAAATGGCTTCTCTCCAGTATGGATTTTCATATGAGCTATAAGATAACATTTCAAGGAAAATGTTTTCCCACATTCTTTGCATATGTATGGCTTTTCTCCATTATGGATTCTCATATGATCTGTAAGCCTTGACTTCTGGGAAAATGCTTTCCCACATTCGTTGCACATACATGGCTTATCTCTAGTATGCAATCTCATGTGAAGTGTAAGACTTGGTTTGTGGGAAAATGCTTTCCCACATTCCTTGCATATGAATGGCTTTTCTCCGGTATGGATTCTCATAGGACTTGTAAGATGTGGTTTCTGGGAAAATTCTTTCCCACATTCCTTGCACATATATGGCTTCTCTCTGGTATGCAATCTCATATGAAGTGTAAGACTTGATTTATGGGAAAATGCTTTATCACATTCGTTGCACATGAATGGCTTTTCTCCATTATGGATTCTCATATGATCTGTAAGATTTGATTTCTGGGGAAATGATTTCCCACATTCGTTGCATGTGAATAGATTCTCTCTAGTGTGGATTCTCATATGACTTGTAAGACTTGATTTCTGGGTAAATGCTTTCCCACATTCGTTGCATATGAATTTCTCTCTGGTAGGATTTGTGATATCATTTGTAAGATTAATTTTCTTGTAAAATGTTTTCTCACAGTCAGTGGATATGAAAGGCTTCTCTCCATTGTCACAGATCCTTCTTTCTTGTTTTACTTCCTTTTTGCAAGTTTGTGGAGGTTTTTCATTCACTATTGAATTCATTTCATATGAATATTCATCATCTTCATTAGACTCACACAATTCCTCTGGCTCTATTTTGATGTCCATCAATGGATCCAGAGACAAAAAGTCTCCATCACTGGTTCCACTAAAGGCAGCCAAGTTGCTGTTTTCTTGATTTAAGGAAGGTAGTGATAATGCACCTTCAGGATCACTTTTCAAAGGAAATTCTAAAGAATGTCCTGGATTCATTTTAGCCTTATGTCCTGTCCTGTTCTGTAATGACAATGTGTTCAATTCACAACTTTTATCACAGAATTGTTTACAAATAATTACTGAATAAATCTGTTAAAAATTAAGTACAATATCTTGAAGGACTACAACCAGATTTCGTGGCTGATGTATGAATCTAATATTCAAAACAAATTTTACTTGTTGTTTAAATTTGTTAAATACGCATTCAATAATTCACTGTTGTCTCATACACTTTAAGAGTTACTATTGGTAATGTTCCATGTAGTACCATTAAACAACATGCATTTCCCAAAATCCTGATGCTAATCAAAACTGACGAAGTAAGGAATGTTCTTCTGAGGGAGAATCTGAAATCAAACAATGCAACACAGAGTTAGGAAACATAATGCCAGAACTGACAAAGCAAAATAATAGGTTCAAATTCAATTGAGGGCCTCAGAACCAGAGAGGTCGTATATGCCACTTTTTAAAAAATTAGTAAATTGGCCTCAAAGTTTATCATTCATTACTCTGGTTCTAAGAAAGATATCGATTTAAACTTAGTTTCATATGAAAGCTATACTCTTTATAAGTTTTTTGTGAAAATTTGAAAAAATTGTTGGGTGCGCTTGCGCGCTAGCATTCAAAATGTCTGCAAACTCCCATTTTTTTTAATATTTGAGTCATAACAAGCACTTAAACCATAATTGAATGTGTTAAACGATAATAAAGTGTTATCATATTGTTGTAATAATGATGATGATATTAATAAGAGTAATAGTAATAATACTGGTAATAATAATGATAATAATACTATTAATAATAATATTGATAAGTAATAATAGTGTCTGAAAAGACGATACATTTTTGTGATAAGAAACCGAGAATTGCTAATGATAATAATGTAATAATAATAGTAATAATAATAACAATGGAATAATAATATAATAATAATAGATAATGATGATAATAATAGTAATAATAATAATGATGATAGTACAATATTAGTACTAATAATGACACTGATGATGATAACCTTTCATCATCATAATACATCGATACTTATAATCAATCACAAGAAAATACTATAATAGAATAGTAATACTATTGTCATAATAATAATGATAATAATAATAATAATAATAATGATAATAATAATAATGAGAGAATAATTATGATGGTTGTAATAATGATGTTGACGATGATAACCTTGAATCACCATGATGTTTAACCATCAATAATACACAATAATATTATTATCATAATAATTTTTTACTACTACTACTACTACTACTAATACTACTACTAGGGCCCTCATCCTTTAATAGAAGCTGCAATGTGAAGGGACTTAACTCGATCAGATTGCAGTCTGTTAGCTCCAAACATCGCTACCAGCTGTGACCCTCATCCACTACTACTACTACTACTAGTACTACGACTATTATTACTGCCAGAGGAAGACATAATGTACTCAAATAAAGAGTAATTTAGACAAAATTAAAAAACACACAACACAACGGATAATCGTAATCTCCCGCTATGATCACTGAAGTGAGATGTAAACATTGGCGGGAGATTGTAAGCTGCGCGGTGATTGGTCGATGCTTACACGCGCCTTATGGGGAAAAACGCTCATTGGCCTAGAATTCGCTACCCGCAAAGTGACGCGCGTTCTCATTGGCTTAATCAGCGCTAGTGATATCGTCTATCTGGTCCTCATGAACCGTCCGAGCGGCTGCCAGCACCGCTCGAAGTCATGTTCTTTCCTGTAGCTAAAATCGATAATTCCGACTGTCCCAGTAGGAATTTCGACCGTATGTAAATGGTGGAATGGCCTAGAATGCCTCAAATACACAGAGAAAAGGTTGCCAAATCTACCAGTATGCATAACTCCAAATCCATGGAAGTGGCATATACGCACTGGTTCTGGTTCTGGGGCCCTCAATTCAGGTTCCCACAAAAGTCTCGGGCCGATTAACAAAACATGCATTTGATAGTTCTATCCAAACATAAATACAATCCTACCAAACGTTGTCCAAACACAGCATCAAAACATTCCTGAGGCAACAATGCAACAATAGATTAACAGTTAATATTGACACCCACCACCTCACATCTGTAAACCTTCTTAGCTTCACATTACAATACAAATAACTTATGAACAAAACTTTTTAACAAATCTAAGGCCAAGAATAGAAAATGCAAGAGACCAGCATAAGAGTTTAGCCGGGGTTGGGTAAACAAGCAGGAAGGGTACAGTACACAGCAAATGCTTAATTATATGTGTTCCAGCTATACATAACACCATATATCCATAGATGCAGTAGATAATAATAAGAAAAAAATAGTAGGGTGAATTGAGTAGTAATTTGAAGAGAGATGAAAGTTTTCAAATTAGTTTCACTGATTGTTATTGTGGATACAATACATGAGTAGCTATTATGACCAGCAACACTGAAGACAGTCTTGGAAGGTATGTGCTGCTACATTTCTTCAAATATGACATTGTTTTCAGAGCTAAACAAACCAGAGCTTTTTATGAAGGAGTATCTTTCAGTGCCTTTTGGTTTTCAATGCTGCAAAGGTGGAATAACCACAAAATTTTTTAAGTAATGTGTATTTTTCCTAATATACAAACCAGAAGGTCTTTACATATGGATATAATTGCAGCACAAGCTGGGAAAACAGCTGTTTAACTTTAAATAAGGTGGTTAACTATCAACGGTAGGCTGGGAGTCCCACCCACCGCTATCCTTATGCTTCACTTTAACCTTTTGGCTCAGGTAGCAGAATGAGTGGTGGCTTGAGGTGGGACATTTATGTAAAGACCTTCAGGTTTGTATGTTCAGAAAAATACAAATTACTTTAAATATTTGTAGTTTGTTGGTAAACAAATATAAACCTTCGGTCTTTACATATGGAAACTTAATTTTTGATGGAAGAATTCTCAGTAAATCTCTGAACTGACTGGTACCTCAATTCACCTGGGCCTCCTTCCTGGTCATGTAGAGCAGAGGAAGGAGTCCTGTGCCTCTGACCTGTTGAGCTTATGTGATTTTCAACTATCAGTCTTCTGAGCCTTGTCAATTAATAGGCATGTATAGCATTGTTTATTCAAAAAGGGTTTGGATGAACCCCTCGTGTCAGAGACAATAAAAGAATAATAAAAGCAATGGGTTTTATTTAATTGTCAGCTCCTCTCTCCCTTGCTAGAGAGGAGGGATGGACATGCATCTATTAACCTACAGAGTTCTAGATTATAGACAGGGTACAGTACTCATTTATGTAACTCACCTGCATCACACGCCAACCTTCCCTCTGCCCTACAGGCGAGGAGGGGTATAAAAAAATAAAGGGGAGAGAGGGAGACCAGTCACTCTTTGTAAATGAACAACTTAGGCGAGATGCTATCTGTCTCTCTAGGGAAGCCAGGTGAGTTACACAACTTGTTGACCAGCCACCAGAGGACCCAAGAAAAAAAAAAGTGTCCATGGACCCATGGGCAACGTCCCAAAGGTAGAAGGATGTGAATGTAGTTTTTCATGAACACACTCCCACCCTTAGTGCCTAAGGAACCAACAGGTCCTTCCAGAATGTGAGGGACAGACAAATGACCCTAACATTGTGAGCTCTTACTCAAAAAGTACTCTCATCTACGTTTGCTTGATTGTCTCACAAAGCCAGAAAGAAATCATGTTCTTGGACACCTCTTCCTTGGTTGAGCCAGTTGAGATGTTGAGACCTCTCAAGATAGCACAGCAGCGCTTGAACTGGACACAGTAGCATATCGTCTTGATCACTGCCAGCTAAGTCCTCTAGGGAAGGGATTGAAAAGAACTAGAATTCTGGGACAAACTCGAGTGTGACAGATCCTCATCCCCTCAAGTGTTTAATATCAACGGAAAGTCCACGAAGTGCCCCAACTCTCTTTGCTGATGCCAGGGCAAGCACGAATGCAGTCTTGAAGGTCAGATCCCTGCCAGACTACTCTCGTAAAGGCTAGGATGCACAAGTCAGGCTCTGTAAGATGAGACTCACATCCCACTCAGGGGGGATTGAAGTCCCTGGGAGTGAATGACTGTTCCAACCTTCTCAGCAGCATGGAGATCTCCCACAAGGAAGAGAGATTGATGCCCTTCAAAAAAAGGAGTAGTTGAAGGGCCACTCTGTAGCCCCTAATAGCTGTGACTGAGAGAAACTTCTCTCAGTGAAGAAAGACAAGAATGTCTGCTACCTGCTGAAGAGGGGCTCAGACTGAAAAGACACCCCACTGACGACACCAACCACAGAAGACAGTCCATTTCCCCTGGTACAAAGCCGCTGAGGATTTACAAAGGTATCCAGAAATGTTGGTTGCTGTGTGACGAGGAAAAACATTTTGCTCGCAAGAGACGCTGGACAGACTCCAGCGTGAAGTGACAGTTCTCTCACAGCCTGGTCCGGATACCACTCAGCATGTGGCCACTCGGCAGCCACCAGGGTCATCCTGAGATTTATGGTGATCATGACCCTATTGATCACCCAATAAATCAGACAAAATGGAGGAAAATTGTAGGCCTGGGAGACTGCTACATGGGTGTTGAAAAGCATTTTCTATTACTGCCTGTGGGTCTGGCACAACAGAACAGAACACCAGGAGCTTTCTGTTGTGCCAGGTTGCAAAGAGGTCTAAAGCTGGTAAGCCCCAATAGATTGAACAATTTTTCTGCAATGGCTTGGGTGTAGGGACCACTCTGTCCCTATCTCCTGACCCTAGCAATTGAGCTTATCTGCTACTATGTCCCAGTTCCCCAGGATTTACCTGGCTGACAACTCTACTGAATGTGTTACCACCCACTTGTGAAGCTGCACCGCCAACATGTGGAGCTGAGGGGACAACAATTTCCCCGCTTGTTGAGCTATGCCAATACTGTACAGTGGGAGACACTTCTTCAGGCTATTTGGGAGGCACTTCTTCAAGCGAATCAAGAGGCATAGTACTCTCTCAGGCGATTGGGGAGGCACTACTTCAGGGGTTTTGGGAGGCTTTGGAGGGTCCTTCTTCGTAAGTATATACCTAGGGGAGGCACAAAACTGAATATGGTAACGTGACCCTCTAAAAATCTTTAATCAACTCACAAGACAATTGCAAAAATTAATTAGGGCATTGAATTAAACTCTGAACTACAAAAATAACTATTTCTCTAAAGGAAAAGCAAAATTCTAACTATCGCCGGACAACCAGAAAGATAATCAAATGAAGACAGAAATCGTTAATTAAAACTCGACACAGAAAACAGACTGTCTAGAACAAGATCCCAGGAAACTGAACCATTCCCACAAGTGAAACAAAAAAATAAAAGGAACACTTCTCGTCATACTGTGATATTAATTCCACAAAATTGAAGTCATGCAGTAAATCAATTAGTTTCTTCAACATGTTAAACACCATGTAAATTATCAATACTAGGTAAAAATCCGGCTCACAGAGGCCGACAAAGCGACAATTCAAAGAGTTCCTGTCAAAAAGAAACAAAATTCTTACTGACACAATTGTCAAAATAACAAAATAATAACAAATCTCATAAAGAGGACAGTGATACATTTCACCAACAAGTGCACAAAAAACAGAATGATAATAATTTCTCACAAATCTCTCATGAGAAAGAAAGAGATGTTCTGCCACTTCACACGTCATCTCAAATAGTTCGAGATGCTGAAAAGAATTCATTAATGAAAGTTCCAACTCCTCTCACCTCTGACTTCCATGATAATAGTTTCGTGTGTTTGTCACGCACCCTCCATCTTCAAGGAAAAGCTGGGCAAACAATGCCCCAAAACTCATATGATACAGGAGAGGTAAAACATGACGTACAAACAAACGAGCATTCTCGTTAATTAAACCACTCCCTGTCTACTATGTCATGGAGGGTAACGAGTTCGTTGTGCAAAACCGATTGTGTAATAACCCATCATTTATTTCACAATTCCGAATCTACACATAACAGAGTTTTCTACATTTCATATTCTCCTTGTTAGGAAGGTAATCAATTTTAAATAACACTTATCTCTCACTGGTTCCTCCCACAGAAACAAATGCACACACGAACACAACGTTCAAGGAATTTTCAACGCAAACTCAGGTTTTGTCAAGTGACCTCTGAGACAGTAGATTCTTCTTAACAAAGAACATTGACTTTTGTTTCTGTGCGAGCTAATGTTGATATCTATTATTTCAAAGAATGTCATTGTTAATCACATTTGTCTATCAACTACAGGTCAATAAAAAGTGTAATTTAAATATATAACATACGTGTGATGAACATGGTGATTGGCAGCTGCTGTCGTTGCTTCTTTTTCCAGAACAGGCTAATTTCGTCCATATTGAAGACCTGTTCTGGGCAGTATCCTTTCTCCTGAAGAATCTTCTTGAAGGTTTCGGGATATTTCACAGCCGCCTCTTTGTCAGCTGATGCTGCTTCCCCATTAAGGATATAGACTTTAGGTGGAACCTTCTCTGGAACTGGTGGAACCATCCTTTGCTCACCTGAAAACCTTGGGAAGCTGAGGACAGTCCTGGTTGTGGCTCTTCTTCCTCTTCAGGAGCTGGTTCATCACAGCCCAAGAATTCCAATTCCCCTTCTTCACCTTACTATGTCTCTAGATCGCCCCCTTCCTCTTCCTCTACGTTCCCACCTTCTGTAGCAGTTAATAGCTGGTGGTAGAGCTGTCACGCTTCCTCGCGTATGATGTTAGAGTCAAGGGGCACGCTCCTCTTACGGCAATCCTTGATCCAGTATGTGAGTATAGATTTCATTTTCAAGACTGTTTTATCTCTTACTGTCGACACTGCTTTTGCTGTACCAAAGTATGTCATACTTACAATTGATCTAATTTCACCATGCTCTCGTTCACATTGAAATGGCAACCAACCATGTCAAAACTTTTTCCCTCCTTCAACATATTGAGAACTTTCACCTTGTCGAGCTTCAAGATGGTTTTCTTTCTTTTATGCTCTTTGCTAGAAGGTTTAAAAGGAGCAGGGCACTTTTTAGGCGCCATTTTTGGCATGATTCACACAGATATTTGTAGATACATTAAACACAACTTTGCAATTACATCTGCGTATATCAGTAACCTTCTATGTAGTGAGGCTGATGGAGGAGAGATGTACAATACCCACAATTCCATCTTTGCGAGATGGGACTTGCATTTCAATCAATCAACGCCAAGTGTACAGCCAATGAGCGACAAGGAAAATGAATGCTGCGCCAGTATTGGCTGCTCTGTAGACGACAGCCCATAGCGTGTTGAGCATCTTTCGTCTGGGTACTGCTCTAAGGCGGCGTCACAAGAGTTGGCTTGGGTGAAGCATCTTTTAACAAAAAACAATCATGTTACTGAAACTTTGCCGTGTTTACATAAACTTATTACAGAACTGTAATATTTGAAAATTAACATGTCTTTTTTAATCATAAAAAACGTAGTCACGAAAATAAACTTAGTACATATGCATGAAAATACTTCATGCCGCAGACAAAAACATACATATCCTGCTATCCTGTGTTTTATGTATTTTAGATATGCTATGCATACTTATAGTATCATCCTAAACGCTTTATGTACACATGCTCAAACAATTGGTGGCAGAGTTTCATAATTTTTCGTTCACCTGCCTGGCGCACGATTCATGCCTTATTAATCTATTTTTCTTTTCAAAAATAGAAGAAATCTTATGTAATGACGTTAAAAACAGTCACTAATGTCTTTAGAACATCATGTTATGCTATTGTGTAAAAGTATTTTCCATATAGCAAAATTGACGTGAACGAAACGAAGTGATAAAAAACGTCATATCACAACCAATGATATACATTACCAAATAGATAGGAGACATTTTTCACTAGTAGTATCGCATAAACATAGTCCTTACATTATCATTTCAATATTAAGTTGAAGATAGTTGAATGATTCCATTTGTTAAATTTTACAGAAAATTTGGACACTCCCAAAATGCTATAAAATTAAAAAAAATTGTAACTTAACAATTTTTGAACCAAGCAACCTCACTCTAATGCTTTTGATGTTGTTATGTGCACAGGAATCTAATGTCAATGTGTCATTTATCGGTCTAAGAAACATCCCTCGCTGAGCGAGAGACAATTATTGCATTGCATTCGGTGCAAGTTCCTGTTGGAGAGATATCAAGAAAGCTTAATATACTGCAGAGAATCATACATACAAAAATCAAATTGTTTAGAGAACAGCAAAGTTTAGAGCATGGGCCTAGAGATGGAACTCCTCGAAGCACCACAAGAGAGTAAGACAATACAGTAGTGTAAATGTTGCCGAGCAACATTCATTTGTGAATTTTGAATTTTAGCGCCTTGTCACAATATTGCTGAACCAGGAATCATGACTAGCTCTATGCCTATGACTGGTGTCTGATGAATACTTTGGATGGAGAGGAGGAGATTTTTTAAAATACACTTGAAATCTTTGATAGGTGTCTAATGAAGAAGTCTAATGAATAAGCAAACTTACTTTGATGGATGAGAGATTCAGTTAGGCTTACTCTTTTTGTCTCGTTTTTTATCAGTGGCCAGTGAATACCACGGATAGGGAGGGAAACAGGTTCAATGATGCATGCCTTTTTTTCTTCAAAACCTAAAGAATACATTTTATTGGGAGATACTTTATTAACATCGCCCTAATCCCTCCATCACTCCTATAAGGCACCTCTACTCCCCTCCACATCTCAGGCGACTCAATCCGACTTCTCGCTACGAACTCCATCGTGTGAAAGCATCACTATTGCCTCTCTGAACTTGCTGATATGCAAGTCTCAAGGGTAGACTTTTGTTGCTGCCATATCTATCAGCATGCCCAGATACCAGATACTTTACCCTCTGCTTGGATGTGAGATCAGACTTCTCGAAATTAATCACTATACCCAGGTCCTGACAAAACTTCAGAAGTCAGTCCATGCCCAGGAGCAATTATGACCAAGAGCTTGCCAGGACTAGCCAATCATCAAGATACCTCAGAAGGCGTATCCTGTGTGAAATGGCCAAAGCCGAGACAAGTATGAACACTCAGGTGAACACCTGGGGAGCAGTTCAGAGCCTGAAACAAAGTGCTCTGAACTGGAAGACCGTAACCTCGAAGGTTAAGTGGAGGTACTTGCATGAGGACTCGTAGATGAGTATTGAAAATACGCATACTTGAGGTCTAAGCCTAGAGACAGCATACAATAAAATCGCAAGAGTATTGATGTTTTAGTGTTTGAGGAAGAAGAAATTCCCAGAAAAGTGGGTTAGGCTGGTCGAGATGATACATCAAAGAATGACACAAAAGTAATAACAGTGGTTGGGGAAACAAAACTTTGAAGTTAGTGTTGGATTACACCAGGGGTCAGCATTAAGTTCATTTTTGTTTTTGCTGGTCATGGATGTGTTGAGTGAAGAGATCAGGAATGAAGAACTGTGAAAGTTGGTGTATGCCAATGAACTGGTGATTACTTTTGAAAATGAGGAGGCCTACAGAGAAAGGTTGGAGAGTGGCAGGATTCTTTAGAGAGGGGTGGCTTAAAGGTGAATGTGAATAAAACAGGTTTTGGTGAGCAGTTGGGAAGATGGAGGCAGTATATTAGTACAAGAAAGAAGAGGCTTGATTATAAAAAAGGTGGAAATGTGTAAATACTTAAGATCTATGTCAAGCCAAGAGGGACGACGTGAGGCTGAAGTTGACAGTAAGATAAAAGCTGCGTTGGGGAAGTGGAGAGAGGTAGCTGGAGTAGTATGTGATAAGAAAATGCCAATCAAGCTAAAAGTTAAGATCTACAGCACAGTGATAAGACCAGAGTTAATGCATGGATCGGAAACATGGGCTCTAAGAAGAAAAGAAGAAGTAAAGCTTGAGAGAACAGAGATGAGAATGCTGAGGTGGATTATGGCAATATCGCTGCCTGAGAGACTGAAAAATGTCAAAATAAGAAGGACAGGCTTAGAGAGATAACAGAGGTCATAAGAGAATCACAGTTGAGATGTACAGGCGTGTGCTGAGGATGGAGAGTCAGACTTCTGGGCCTTTTCGAATTGAGTGAGGAATCATAACTCATCCGAAAAAGGGCTGGGAAGAATATCTTGAGTAGGAGGCATTAATGCAAAGTTCTGGGAAGGGTTTGCATTACTGTTAGTCTCCTTCCTCCCCCTGCTAGAGGAAGGAGCGTGAACGCTTCTATGATTCCGATAAGAAAATAGAAAGGAAACTCTATGTGCAAGCTTCCCGCATCAAACGCCCAACAAGCAAGTGTAAGTTCGAGTCCTATCCTCAACCCGAAGGAAGAGGCCAATCAGTCTCGCATCCTTCTTACCTCTAGAACCGCACACCCTAGGTGAGATGCTACTTGTCCTCTTGAAGGAGCCGGGTAAGCATCCAC
The DNA here is from genome assembly GCF_015104395.2 of Macrobrachium nipponense. Taxonomy (NCBI): domain Eukaryota; kingdom Metazoa; phylum Arthropoda; class Malacostraca; order Decapoda; family Palaemonidae; genus Macrobrachium; species Macrobrachium nipponense. The sequence continues at coordinate 10,889,495 of NC_087222.1, forward strand.
CACCGGTCCAAGGAAAAGAGGCTCCAAGGACCTGTGAGCAGAGCCGAAGGAAGAAAGAAATAAATACGGTCGCAATGAGACCACATCTATCTTCAAGTCCGACACATTCTTTAGTGATGAAATGTACCCAGCCACTGGCACTGCTCGCTCTCTGATAGAGCGAACTGTCTTCATATCCAACTGCACGATCTCGTAAGACTCAGAGGAAGGTTTGTCATTAGGCGCTTCTGCATTGGAAGTCAGTAGTGAATAAAGGTATTGACATTCAATGAAAGGTGTCGAACTTTCATAGGTACAGCAACACACCAATAGGACAAAATAATAACTGATCTGGTTCAACCAATACAAAGTCCAAAGCGCAAGAGATCATGAAGTTTCTGACTCATCAACAGATGGCGAATTATTGCGCATCCGAGATGGAGTCACGACATAACACCAGCCTTTTGAAGAGATGTTGAGAACGAACCATGCAAATCGTCTATCTTGTTCACCGACGATGTTGAGAGACGAGATGATGATTCTTGCGAAGACTACTCGTTCATGCTGAACTGGTTGTTCCCAAAGTGGTAACACTGGAGAGGCAGAGTTCAGAACATCTTAGTGCTATCCATTCTGAATAGATTGAGTGTACATCTGGTGGCATCCTAAGACCGAACCAGGAACACAGTCTCTAGTATCCAAACTCTGGGGAGTAGACTCTGTAGCATTCCTCTTATTCCCTTGTCCATTCCAGTGTAACCCAGGAAGTAGAGGGAAAAGGGGAGGAGGATTGACTGTTCTTGCCCGCTCTTCTGTCGGAACTAGCATGCGATCATCAACTTACAGCGATGATAGCAATGCACAGACTTAGGAAACGAATTTGCCTCGGCAAAAAACGCTTCCTGAAGCAGAGGTTCTCACACACCAAATGGAGGATCCTCTTCTACCAACTGGTTTGTTCGCATGAATGTGAGTGAGCATTGAGTGGAGTTGAATGCACCAAATTTGACAAGAACTTACAATATCTTGCCAAGCATCTGTCTTCTTTGGGATTAAAACCTCACGAAGAGGACCGTACAAAGAACCTGCTCTCTGACTCTTGTATATCCTGTCTTAAAAGACAGACATCTAAAGAACTTGTAAGACACTAATGCTAGCGATTACAAGCAGGGGAGTCACCTAATGACTCACACCCCTCTCCCGGCCCACGCCAAAATTGGGATGGTGAGTTGTCTCTGCAGCACTGAATTTGGATGTATAATCCCCCATAGAGATTTATACATTTGGAGTGTCTCGTGAACGAGCCCTCTCCAATGCAGCATAATAGGTCTAGAGAAGGAATCTCTAGACTTAGTGGTAGGAGAACGAACTGAAGTTTGTGCTCCTAGAGCTTTCTGAAACACTACACCCAGGGGTAAGCGTAACTGGTCCTAGCCTCGAAAGATTAGGATAGCCTACAGGAGATCCAATAGCGTCCTCTATGAAAGGAGGCAGACCCTTCGAAGTCCCACTGGTGGAGCTTCTTAAGAGCAGAGAGTATACCTTCTTCTTCTTAGATCAATCAAGTCTAGAATTCTAGAGAGGGAGGAGGCGATTGTCTGACGAGACAACACCAGGACTGCATGAAGACTGCAACACAGGATGGTCCATCAACAGTTCTGGATACTCAAGCATCAGTAAAAGCACGAGCACTCGGAATGACTTGTGAACAATTGTCCAACACAACATACAAAGATGAAGGGACGATACACATGAATGTCTTGTCCCTTCTCTTGTTCTGTGCCTGAACTGAGATTGTCCGTCAGCTGCTCTGGATGCTCGCACGTCAATATGAGCATGAGCACTTGGAATGACTTGCAAACAAGCGTCCGACACAGCACCTGTCCAGAGGCGAACCTCTCGACAGGTGACGGGAATACAAACCAAAGTCTGCACACCTGCTACTCCTAAAACACAAGCCCAGGGTCAAACGAATCGGTTCCTAAACCCAAAGGTTGAGAAGAGCCGAAGAAAGATCCCATTACCTCCTCGGGAGGAGGCAGCCCCTTAGAATTCCTGCAGGAGGACTCCTTAGGGGAGGAAAAGCATCCTTCCTCTTCTTGGCCAGAGGAGGCCGGTACAGATTCCAGGCCTCCTTGAGCTTCAGAAAGGGAAGGGAAAAGCAATGGAGAAGACGTTCTTCAGCGGGACTACTTCTACATGATGAAGAACAGATATCAGAAGTAGAGTCAATAATCACAGGGCAGCTGGCATAGATGCTGTCCAATGATAAAACTTCAGGAAAACAGCAGCATATTAATATGATTCACAGCAGGGGAATCATACACACACTTGAGGGCCAGTGCCAGATCATGCTATCATGTCACAGATACAATCTCAAGGTTTAGGATAACTAAAACAAAGAGATAGCCACCCAACTACTGCTGTGATTTACTATCGCTCACTGTCAGCCTGTGGAAAACAGAAAACATGATTAAAAAAGAATGATACTCCTCTCGTACCAAAGGGCACTGCCCTCCGAAACGAGAGGAAATCCCATACACCACCCCCTCTTCCTCGCCCAACAAGTGAGCGAAGAGGGCAAAGGAGAAGGAAGAATACCAGGAGAGAAAAAACTATGGCCAAACTTCTGAGGTTTCCCCCGGTAAATTCTCCTGGAGCGTAAGCATGAGTCTCAAATCCAATACTAAATATATACTGCTTTCCCTTACTATTAAAGGGTGAAAAAAATGTAAGGGTATTTATATACCCTCGTTGCTGGTCCCTATATACATGAAGGGGACAGGCAGCTTGCAAGGTTATCACAAAAAGTGGGTCTGCATATTAACAGTATTAATATAAAACATAGTATATATTGAAAATATATCAAAACAATAAAAGAAAGATACCACTGGGAAAACTGATTAATGGCAGTTGAGCAAGATCTCGCGAAAACACGTCTTCGTCTGAAGACGGCCGAAAACAAAATTGGAATGTTTTACATCTGGGCAGACAGGTCTGCCTGCCTACCAGACGGTATTACTACTGCCTAACCACCTTCTTCAAGAATTTTACCAGCCGTGTGCCAGTTTCACTGTAAGTAATTCCTATTGCAAAGAACATCAAGTTTGTATATTGTGTAGGAACAATGTCAGTCAGTACATCACAAATAACTAACAGATTGGGTTTTGAACAATGCATTTGTGTCATTAAGTGACTAAAGGTTCTATATAGCTTACATTAAATATTACATATAATTCATGGATATTCTCTCTTAATGCAGTGACTTAACTTTTATATCACTTACCTAGAATATGTTACTGAGGAAAATTTACAGGATACTGAAGAAAATCTGTTCCACAGCAGATTATCAGTGATCATCTGTATCAATAGTACAGGTTATCTGTGACAAAGAGATGTGATCTCCATTAGCACATAGAAGTTTTCTATACACAATGCAGTACCAATGAGATTGTACACTAAGCACTTAAAGCTTCAATGCAAATGTAAGACTAATGGTGCAAAACATATGTGAAAAAATGGTAATTCGTCCCATTTCTGTCTGTGTGGGTAATTCCACATTAATATGTCTGTCTGTGTGTGTAATTCCATTTAATATGAACTAAAAATAAGTCATTTTAAAATATGCTACTTTCACATAAACATTTCAAAATGAAAATGTATTGCAGAATTAGTCTAAAGCATTATTTGCAACGGTTTACATATACATCACTTCAAAAAGAAAGTAGAATAATTTTGTAATGTAATGTACATAAGTCTGTGAAGAGAAATATAAAAATGCTATTCTAGGCTTAGTTTCAATGAACTACAAAACCACGACTTTTTCACTCACAACAATTATCATTTAGTTGTTTAGCCAGATCATTTGTTCAAAATATCTGACCCTAGTTGGGCTTGTCGAAAAGATTGATTTATTTACAAAAATTAACACTGGCTGTTGAAATTTTGAAATTCACATAAAAGATGTCCAACTGCCAGTCAGTGTTGACCTGCTTTCTTTTAATTCATACAAAGATTGGGCCATGTGGACCAAACAAGTAGTACACACAGGCCATGAGTGGGGCAAATTTGATAAGAGATTAAATGACTTCTCAAGCCTTCTTTTATTTGAAAACGAACAATTCTACCACAGGTTGGATCTGCTTTGTGATATCAGGTTCAATATTCCACAAACCCTGACATTCAAGATACGAAATGGGTTTTATGTGATGTGTTATTGATCACTAACTGAAATGGTTGTCTGATTTGATTACAGAAATATCATACTGCACATTCAGTTTTGGAGGTAGCTAAAACTAATTCAGAACAAACTGCAGCATTATAAAATAAAAAAATTTAATAGGAATTACTTCCAGTGAAGCTGAAAATGGTCGTTTAACTTTAAACAAGGTGTAGTACATAATTAATCACTGACTACGGTGGAAGACCTGCCCACCCTGTCAGCATATGTAGTATATAAAATCGTAAATAGCAATTACATAAACAAAGAACTTCACCTCAACTACATTCCAAATTTTTATAATGACCACTAGTCCATACTTAGTGAATACAGCCATATCTTGTGCATGTGTGATTTTATAGCGATAAATAAAATCAGGTCCATCAAACCCCAGGATTCAAAACTTAACCTCTGAATTATTGTTACTACTTACAAGAATCTCAGATAAAAAACAAATCAATCTGGACATACTGTATTTTTTCCTAACTATACAAACCTGAGGTCTTTTACATTAGGCAAAGCTGGCAAATAGCCATTAAACTCTTGAACCAGGTGTTTAGGCAGTAACTACCATCAGGTAGGCGGGAATACCTGCCTGTCTGGATGTCAACATTCCAGTTTGCCTTTCGACCCAGGTTTCAGATTGAGGGGTGGAATGAAGCGGGCTTAAATGTATGTAATGTAAAGGATCAGGTTTGTATAATTAGGAAAAACAGTTTACTTTTTAAAAATTGTTATTTGTTCCTAGAGGAATACAAACCATCGGTCCTTAACATTAGGAATACAGGCAGTCCCCTTATGACAGAGTTCCATTCTTGAAACACTTTGTAAGCTGAAAATCGTCGTATCTGGAACATTGTCAAAAATCCTAAGAAAGCCTTACTTTTAATGCTTTGTTGCATTAAAAACTATGTAAAATGCAATCATATTGCATTTTCTATAAAAAAAAAAACTTAAATATTGATATTTGCATTTTTGGAGTCATATTTCTTCTCCCAGATCAGCGTTGTAGGCGCCGTAACCCTGGAACATGCGTTGTAAACCTGGAAATAATGTCTGATAAATATAATTGAAAAGTGTTGTAACCTCGGAACGTCGTAAGCCAAACCTGTCGTAAGCCGGGGACTGCCTGTACTCACTAGTTGGAGGGAGGAATCTGAGTGAGTCTCTCTGAACTGACTGGAGTTCTACACACCTAGGTTACTCCTGGTTGAATAGAAAATGCGAGATCTAATGTTAGACTTCTGAACCTTTTGAATGGATGAGGAATCGTAACTCTAATAAAAGCTGGGAATACTCTATAGAGTCAGAAGCAGTAAGGAAAAGATCCAAAAAGGGTTTGTCTTATTGCCAGTCACGCCTTTCTCCTCTTGCTAGAAGAAGGAGCGGGATTGTTTCTATGCTTCTAGAAAGAAAAAATAAAAAGGGGACTCAACGTGTAGACTTACCGCATAAGACGCCAGTTCCAGCAAATGTAGGTTCGAGTCCTATTAGCCACCCAAAGGAAGAGAAGTAGGGGGAGGAGAGGCCAGTCACTCTCGTAATCCCTCTCACTTCAGTGCCACGCCTTAGGCAAGATGCTATCCTGTTAAAGGAGCTGGGTAAGAAAACACAACTTGTTGAGCAGCCACCACACATCCAAGTAAAAAAGGTTCCAAGGACTTGTGGGCAATACCCGAATGTAGATGGACATAAATGTGGTCCGATGAGACCACACATCCGTCAATGGTATCCCAAAACCGACAGATTCCTCAGGAATGCGAGGGATGGACTAAGCCAGTGGTTTTGTGATCTCTCCTGAGGAGCATAGAGGTGACATTTTTGCCAGCTGCAGAGAATCTCCTCCCGATTGTCTCACAAAACCAGTAGAAAGATGTGTCCTTACACACTTCTTCCTTGTGCGAGTCAATAGTAATAATGAAAAGTCATTGTGATATTGAAGAAGACCCATGCAAATTGTCTATCTTGTTCACCAATGCTGTTACAGGACGAGATGCCGTCTTGGGAGACAGGAACTCTAAATGAGTCAAATGCCAACAAGAGACTCGGGGTCCCTGTAATGGCAAGACAGAGAGAAAATTCTCATCAGCAGTTGAATCTCGATTGAGGAGAAACATTACTACTTTCAGGTGAAAGACTAGGACGAATGTAGACCTATGCTTTCAGAAGTGAATAGGAGAGAAGCAACTCTGGCAGCTCTGACCAAAGAAAAGACCCACCAACAACACCAACCAGTGAAGATGGCTCCAATCCATGGATGTTACAGAGGACTGAAAGAAGTATCCAGCTATTTATGTTCCTGCTCAACGAGAAAGCCTATGCTCGCAAGGGAAACTAGATAGTCTTTAGTCGTGAAGACACAGGGAATGCACTGCCTGAGGAACCCCTCCTGTGTTGCTGACACTGAAGGTTGGGTCAGGGAAAAACTCCTCTCAGTATCAAGGAAGCAGAGCTACAGGTTGGGTGAAAGGCAAAGTCTTCCGTCATTCATTTTTAATTTGTTTGGATGAACAGTGTCTATTAACACCTTGCAAATTAGAAAAATATGGAGAGAAGACAAAAGCTGGCAAGTTTGTCCCCAAAAAGTCATCCTGAGTCATTGTAGTGGTCCATGGGTCAGGTGCAATGGAGCAGAAGACCCACAGACTTCTGTTGTACCAGGCAGTGAACAGAAAGATGACAGGGAGTCTTCCAAGACAGATCTCTGTCTGATGATTTTCGCAAGAGAGTGTGCGGAGCATGAGACAGGAACCCTAAATGAGAGTCAAATACTACCCAGAGACCTGGGGTAGTTCCCTGTGATGGTAAGACAGAAAGAAGTTTCTCATCAGTAGTTAAATCTCGACTGAGGAGAAACAATACTATGACGAGCAATCTCTCAGTGAAAGATTGAGGAAAGAAGCACTCTGCCCTATAACTCAATCCAGAGACTGAGTTGCTGCCAATACATTTTATCCAGAAATGTGTTTGGCTGATAGAGCTATCAAGTGCACTACAGTTACACTCGAACACCTGCATGTTAACTGAAACAAGAGAGAAATGAGACTCCTCTTATTTGGTGATAAATGCCACTACATACTGGTGGTGTGTCAACACACCACTGGGTGCCTCAAAACCAAATCCTGAAACTCTTGGGAGGCCCCAAAGGCTACCTTGAATCTCCGGATGTTATAAGAAGGTGCTTATCATCTGGTAGCACATCTTGAAAACAACAGTCCTTACAGGTATGAGCCTATCATACTAGGTCGATGCATCTGAAAATAGAAGCATGTCACAAAGAGAATATGCAGGCAAAAGGTCCTGTTGATCGAGCACCAGCCTAATTCCTTCCTCACTCATTCGAGAGGGGAAAAAGGAGTAAGGACTGGAGGCAGACCTCCTTCATTCTACAATGAAGAGAGTGAAGGCAAAGGTTTCCCAAGGGGAGTCTTCTATGGCGATAACAGGACATCAAAGACGTCTAGCTCTTAGCCCCGAACTGACTATTTCCAAAAATGAGAACATGGGAGAGGATATGGCACAGAAGTTCGATGGAAGATGGTCGAAAACGCAGAAGATAGCAGATAGGAAGGATACCTACTACTTGGTCTCAGCTATGTTGTATTATGAAGTCCAGACTCGACAGACAACCCTTCTTCCAAGCACCAGCAGCAAAACACCTGTTAAGAGAGAAGAAGGCTGGCTATTTCC
>NC_087222.1:10897882-10902882 GCF_015104395.2 Macrobrachium nipponense
CCGAATCCCGATCTTGAAATAGTTCAGGTACAATCTGTTGAAAAAAAAAAAAGAATAAAACGCCATCGAAATGCTGACCTCAGCAGTGAATAAAATAAGTGGCCGTCAGTCCATTGTTGTGGTATAGAAATGCAACGAGTACCAGTCTACGTTTTGTGTAGCATTGTTGCCTTAGAGGTAATGAACCTTTGCACGACAAGGATACTTTGCATGGGTCGCGTCCGAATTTATGGGGTAACGGAGGTCCCCCTCCCCCCTGTAGGGCCTTTGCGTGTCTGCCTCAACAACATCATTTCCACACGTCTATGGCAGATGTCCATCAGCTCCTCTATGGAATAACCTTTTGAACTATTTATTTGACTTGTATCTAAATATTGGAATATACAAACGTTTCTGTTAGACTCCTTTTATTTATTATCTTTTTATTTTTTTATTATTATTTCTATTTTTGCTCAATTAAATGGTCACTATAACGAAGATTCGGCCGCCATGCGGTCTAATTGCAAAACTAAGTGTCATAATGGCGGTAATCTACACAAAGCAGAACATATTACCTACAGTTAATTCCTTTGCAAAAGGGGTCCCAATATAAGAACTAACACATCTAACGTGATAATGATAAGACGGATGCACCTCGATAAATCTAACTCAAGCACATATCTTACAACTATTAACCGGCTTGATCAGAGGAGAGTATTGCAATCACCTTACCTTACCGAGTCGCACCCTGGGGAAGAATGTTCTTCGAAGGGGATGCTGGCCTACTTTACAACTTGGTGATGCCAAGAAGCAGACTCGTTTATTGTGCATCTATGTTATTATCATGAATTGAAAACGATACATCTATATTGCAATCAAGGATCGATTGAAGTTTCATCAATTAAACTCAATTTCTAGGCATTCTCGCTACCTATAATTTCTGCGTTTTCGCCTTGGGCAGTTCTTTTGTTTCTATTATACTGAATAAATCGGATAAATCTTTATTCATTATTTAGAGAAAGGTTATTTTTTATTAGTTTAATTAATTCTCTTCTCCTCTGACCAATTTGGTTCGCCGCAACCTCTTAGTTGCATTCGTTATTTTTGTTACTCACGTATCCACATCACCAACCCACTGACGTTCTTCTTCTTGCTAAATAACCTGACGTTGTGGATGGTTTGTCGTTAAAAAGGGGATCCTACCTCTCTCACGACAATAATGATCATAATAAAGGTTATTTGTTCCTAATGTATTGTTTATAGTATCCCTGCGTGTCCAGTAATACCGTAAGGTCTAAGGGAGGGGATGTCTGTCGGCTGCAGCACTCGCATGATGAAGACGGATTTTTCATCGCTGTCATGGCCGCCATGGTATTTTGTCTGCGTCTTTGCATAAGTGCATTTGCAATACGACACCAAACCACATAAAAAATGGGGAAAGCTAACAACAGATTTAGGATCAATTTCAATAGGTAAGTGAGACAGTCCAGAGCCTTTGAGAATAAATACTGGTCCACGGATAACATCCACAAACCTGTAGATCCCGTAATTATCAACATCGACAGTGATAACGAGGATGATTCGTTCCCTGATGGTGACAAAGACTGTGAATAAAGTTCCTGTGTTAATCTCATTTGTTTGCATCTCTTTTCAACCTATAGATAACTTACTTACACGAGAGAGAGAGAGAGAGAGAGAGGGGGGGGGGCAGTTTAATCATTCCTTTACACTCTAGTTAGTGTTAATTAATACTGAATTGTTGGTTCAAACTGAGTGATGCAATTTTGGTTACTTGATTGTCACGGGGTAATAATAAAGTAAACATCTCCGTCTTCTTCTAGGATGCACTGGTGAACTAAGGTAGACTTCAGAATTCCATAATAGATATTGGGTATATATAGCACTGCATAATGCTATATGTGTTGCGTTGATGGCCAAAAATATAGGTATAAATATAGACTATGTGTAAATGAAACAAAATATCACTTGGAAAGTGTTTAGATCAAACATATTCATTTTAATTTTCATATACTCATTCAAAATCTTTCAAATTCATAGGCAATAAGTATATTCAGATATAAGTGATGAAATCTTCTGATAAATATATATCTCCAGCATTTTTGGTCTGTTGCCGTCAAGGAATCAAAATCGAGCGACTCTTCAATAAGGACAGTTTGCGATGCTGCAAAATAGATACAAACCTATGAAAGACATAAGACAACTGATTTCTAACTATGAATTAGGCGAAAACTGGATATCTTCTTTATTAAAAAAAAAGCTGTATGTTAAATGCCTGAAAATAGGGTAATAGGTAACACTTACATTAATGATAAGTAATATAATTCAAGAGGCTTGAAAGTCAACTCATTCACTAAACTCACTGCGGTACAAGAATTACAATCTTATTACTGGCGTTAGAGAAGTAGAAACGAAATTGTAGTGTAATATGAATAGAGAAACACACATATACAATGATATTATGATAGTAGTTTCCCCCAAATTATACCCATTTTCTATTTTCCTTCCTTTCTTTACAGCACTTCACCTGCTGAGCATTAAGGAAGTGGACTTGTATAAAAAGGAACAGAAAAGGACTGTAGCCATACAAGATTGAAATGATGCATCAGCTGCAATTTTGGGGATAAAAATCACGGTGTGAATTCGATAGAACTAGATTAGCACTACACAAAATTAATGATACAAATACACACACACACACACACACGCAAGGTGCCGAGTATTTAGAGAGGCAATGATAGACTCACTACTTGTAATAGCTGGAGACAAAGCATTCAGAGAACCTCAGTAGAGACTCAGTTCTGGAGGAGTCAGGATGCCTCATGAGATTTGGCCAAAAGATCCAACCTGGAGGACCTCGAGTGACAGAAGGATGCCTGAGAATCCTCAGACTGAAGGGAAGGAGGCAAAGGATTAGCCAGAACCCCTTGGAGAGACACGAAGGGACAGGAGATGATGCAGACAGACAGCAGATAACAGCAATAGGAATTGTCGTGAGCTAAAAGCTGCAGTATTGTTCAAGTGGTTCCTGTGAAAACATGTGGATGTAACAAGAAAGAGAGAGAAGGATATGGTTCACTTGGTGTGTCTCTTTTTCTCTCATTCATGTAATGAATGATCTCAATATGTTTCCCTTCTATGCTTGTGGTGCACAGAATGATATTCTCAAGACCTGTCTGTCAGGGAGCGGCAGGCTTTATCAGGAATGTTTTCAACACTCAGGGCTTCTTTTCATTCTCTTTCATTCACATTCTTCAGTTGAAACCCCAAATGACTGACGAGATAAGGCGTCCCATTTCAGCGGTCGAGTGAGTGCATTTTGATAAGGTCCTTGACGTTGCCTGATTAGCCTTGACTGCTACCTCTCTCTCTCTCTCTCTCTCTCTCTCTCTCTCTCTCTCTCTCTCTCTCTCTCTCTATTACATTAAAGGCTTCTAATTGGGACTGTCTTTATGTTGGTTATAGATGACGCATTTGCGTATTTAATGACATGTTGGGGAGGTGAAAGGTTTCATGATGGTCCCTGAAGAAGAAGAAGAAGACGATAGAGAGAGAGAGAGAGAGATTAAGTCTGATTGACACCAGGTTCAACAGAGCATAACGAAGAACACCACAGGGTACCCTCTAAGGGTTTTGTGATTTGGTGATGACTTGTCTGTGGGTTTCATTGACTGAGGAGATTCCCAAGGGCTCATTTTGGGCTGACTGATGATGCATCCCAAGATGAGGCACTTGTGGGAGATCGCTGCACCTGTTCGAGGTGTGCCTATGAATCATATTCCCTGCAGAGTATCGAGTACTGACCTCTGCGTCACCACTCCCTTTGTTTGTTGCTCCAGCTGATCTGAGGAGGTCATCAGGAGTTTGTCAGGTCATTCTGAGTCCTAAGAGGGACCTCGACTCTTCGAAGTGATGTCCAGTAGAGATTATTTTCCTTCTCATGTTTGCAGAAATAGTTTGAGAAAGAGCGCTGTATCATAGAACTTGATATGTTGAGCAACGTTTTGATAATTATTTCCCCCCTTCGAATAGTTAAAGGTATATAGCATTCCACTTGTTGCAACAAAAAGTCAAAGTAAGTTCTTTAAGTGATTATACAACGAAGACAGACTGGCTGGCTCCTGGGATACTCCTTCCATTAAAGTCTATCATAGAAATTAGGAATGAAATCCGGCAAAGGTGATTCACAGAGTAATGAAAGAAATATTTTTCATGAGAGCCATTTCGTCTTCATCACCATTACCTGCAGAAGGTGACTCGGCAGCTCCTTCTAATCACCGCATTACATCGGGCCGGATAAAACGACTCTATCGCTGAGGGCGGTGATAAGGTCTTCCTTATCAACACTCGCGCCTCTCTCTCTCTCTCTCTCTCTCTCTCTCTCTCTCTCTCTCTCTCTCTCTCTCTCTCTGGTATGGGGAGCGGGGTGGGGGATGGGAGTTCGCTTCTAGGACACACCGAATTTTCGGGCTGAAGGACTGGCATTCAGGTATTCTTGTCATACGTAAAGATATGCTGAAGGGTTCTTCTTCTTTCTCTTTTACGTCAATTCTGGGACTTTACATTTATTGTCAGGACATTTATGTATTATAAATGTATATATATATATATATATATATATATATATATATATATATATGTGTGTGTGTGTGTGTGTGTGTGTGTGTGTGTATGTGTGTGTCTGTGTGTGTGCGTGTGTGTGTGTGTGTGTGGAGAGAAAGAAGGAAATAGAGTTCTTAAATCGTCCCAACAGCTCCTCTGCCTTAATTCCCTCAGGCCTCTTCCGGGAACTTTACTGACTGATCAGTTGAAGCGAAATCTCTACCGGACGTAATATATTGATATTTGACTTCAAGAATTCCGTGAAATATAAACAAGTAAAATTGGTCAATGGGTGCTTACGCTGTTTGCAGGATAACTGATATGAATTGTCTAGAAAGAGGTGGGTGTTAATTGGATCTAGAGCCAACTTAGGAGTAACCAACGTTAAATTTTACCACTTG
>NC_087222.1:10910382-11018572 GCF_015104395.2 Macrobrachium nipponense
TTTTCACAACTTTCATAGGCTTGATAACATTGCCATTGAAATTTACCCAGACATTATCATCTAAGGCTGATATATATTGTCTTGAACCTATAAAAATGCACTGAGTTTTATTTTCGTCTGATAGGAGGCCATGTCTCTGAAAATATGCCTTGGCCTCCTCCCAAACTGCCTTGGCCTCCTCCCAAACTGCTTCAGCCCTTCCTAATAAATCCATTCATGTTGCATATGTCCCCTTCAAGTATGATTTGTGTGTCAACAACGAAAATACCAGGTAGAGATTCCGCCAAATCGTTAACAAAATTAACAAACAACATTGATCCTAAAACAGATCCTTGCAGGACCCCAAATGTTACCTCACATCCAGATGACAATGTATCCATTAACTTTACTGACTGGAATCGATTGGTTAGGTAGCTATCAAACCAAGTTGGATCTATTCTTAGATTTATACATTTCTCTACTAGGATTTTATGGTTCATGCTCTCAAAAGTTTTAGATTGATCCGGAAGAAGGAGCTGTAATATCTTTTTACTTTCGGTTATTATATATTCTATCATTTACCTTCAAAAGAGCTGTCTCAGTAGATAAGTTAGGCCTAAACCCATGCTGGTGTTCAGATAAAAGATGGTTTTCTTACAAATATTTTGTTAATGGATTAGCCATAATCTTCTCGAGTACCTTAGACGGAGTAGGTAGCAGTCTATCTCCGTTTCTAAAAATAGGAATAACAAAAGTGTATTTCCATAGGTCAGGAAAAGTGCTTGTCATGATGGAGGTATTGATGATTATTGTAATGTAAAATGCTATTATAAACAGTGCATCCTTGATCAATTTCAGAGTGATACCATCAGATCCGCATGCGTTGGAATTATTTAAAGCCTTAATAGTTAATATAACCGTCTTAGTCTACTGGAGAAGGTTTGAACCCACGTGGATTATCTAGATTTTTTTTTTTAACCAGTGACTTAGAGCCTCATTTCCTGATGTCACTTGCTGAGTTTTCTCGTATGTTTGTTTTCCTACATTCATCACAAAATCATCATTAAACTCTTCTGCTTTAGCTTTAATATTCTCTATGTTTTCAGATGTTTGTGCTTCGCTGCTAACAATATGGAGCATATTTTTTTATTTAAACTACTTTCCATGTTTTATGGTAGTTATTTCTTGTATCTTGGAATTCTTGTCTGTAGTGTTCTCTTCTACTAGAGTCCATCATGACTTTTACTTTTTTGTTCAATTCTCTGAAACTTTCTACCAGTAGTACATCACTTCTTTGGGCTTTAAGATTTCTCTGCACGTGGTCTCTTTCTTTCATCGCTTTTCTTATATCCTGGGTTATCCAGGGGGGCCGTTTGATTTCATTGGTGCTCATTTGTCAATGCCAGAAACAATCACTTCAATTGAAAGAAACACCTAGCAATTTACATCATCAGTGTTTGGTATTTCATTTAACAGGGAGACATTATTTAGTAACAAGTCTCATAGTGTCTGAGAAGAGTCATTTTTAGACACCGGTAAGTTTTAAAAACAGGTTCTCTTTTTGGTCTCTGCAGATTTAGAGTAGCAGTAATTGCCTCCTCGTGGTCTGCTGTTGGGCAGGGGACAACATCAAAGTGCGCAATTAATCATATCAGTTCTATTACTTATCAATAAGTCAGTGAGGGTTGCAGAATTATAAGTAACATGAGTAGGTTTGTTAATGATCTGATGAAGTTTGACATTAGGTATAATTTCGCCCATTTTATTACCTGCAGACAACAAATTATCATAAAAATTACCTAATATAAAGACTGGCATTGTTACGTGGTTAAATTCTCCACAGTTATAACAACCAATTCTATTAAAACTCTTCCTTGTTTTAAATTTCTTGAGCTATTTATGCTGTGGTAGTTTTTGGAGGGTGTGTGTGTGTGTGTGTGTGTCATGCTTACTGTGGTAATCGGTGAGGTTTGCACTATTTACATTTGTTGTGTCCTGATTTCGAGGATACAGAGGTGTACTTCGCCTTTGCTGGTGTGTAACTGCGTTATTAAAGCGACTAGATAGCATTTGGTTTGAAGGTTTCATTGCTGTTACTATTTGCTTTAAAAAACTGACATTGTTTTGTCAGTGCAGAAAGTAGTTGTACTACCCCCATCCTATTCAACAATATCCCGGAATTTTTATTCCCTTCCTTAAAACATAGTTCATCAATGACTCTTGTCCCAAATTTGAATAATAAATTTGTCTTAAATACTGAAATTACATTGGCATAACCTCCTTCTATCAATTTTACACTGTAGTCTCCAATAACAGAATTTAGATCAACATTTAAAGATGGCACAAGCTCACATACATTTATTACAATATTGTCATTTTTATCTCTTAGTTTAGTGACTAGAGAGCCCAGTTTATCTAATCCAGTACCTACATTTCGATTTTCCATCAAGTCGTGTATTCCCTAATATATTATACACTTATCTGGTGTGCAAGAAAGTTTCTCACCTACCCAGCATTTTATCCAATCCAACGTAGCTACCTCCGGTATAGTTCTGATAGCACAGTCGTCCTCAAAGTCCGTCTTCTTGATATCACTCAAACATTCATCGCCAATCAGTAGAATTGTTCCACCTGATGTACTATATACACGGCACATTCGATCTTCTCTCCTCTCTCTCCCGAACTTGCTCTTCCAGCTAAGAGATCCGACCATTCAGCTTGTTAGTAGTTAAGTGAGCTGATTGTATTGCAGTGTTTAATTCTTCTATTTCCTGTTCTTTTTTACACATGAGCTCTCTTATCTCTTCTAACTCTATTTAGATTTGTTCAAGCCGGTCCATTTCTTGGTCCTCGCTGGGTACTCTTCTTGGATGGATGTAAGAATTAATGATGCCCCATTATCATATCTATTAGTTTATCTTTTGTACCCTTACTTTCGAGGATCATAGTTGAAATAAATGTTTCTGTAGTTCTACTTTATTGAATTTTCCAAAAAGGTAGTCAGTCCCAAGTTGGGTTTTCAAGCGATGGTTCATTTACCCTGAGCTTCTCAATCACCAGTTCCGAATTCATTGACGTAGCCATGATGGTTCTCAGTCTCACTGCGCATGCGTAATCCAGAGAAAATTTGACCAGAGGGGTCCTTAGTTAATCTGCAATCTTATCAAAGCAAATAAAAGCACCGTCAGTGATTCAAATTCAATTATTGTACAGTCACTTTCGGCACTATAACTTCACATGGAAGTTGCAAAGCTTCAAAAGTCAATTTGCAAGAGGGAATGAGGCAAACGGAACCAGAACTGAGGAGTTCAAAGGCAGGCATGCAGCTGATGGAAGGCAAAGGGAGCGGGAGGGGAGATCTGGGTAAAGCCAACCAGCAACGGGCCCCTGATGACATCGCTCGTGACGTCACAGGTATTGCCCAATGAAAAGTGAGGTACCTGTTTCTTCAAGCCAACCGAATGCAATAAATAGCGTGAATACATCTGATACAGACCATTGCACTCAGCGATCCCGTCCCGAAGATGGCCAAACGAGGTGGCCGAAACATGTAGACGCCTTAAAAACCAGAAAAGAAGAAATAACAAGAAATACCGGATAGACCCCTGACGACTACGGCCTGTTCCCGACCTACGAAACCCACCTGTATACCTGTTGACGACCCCACCCTGTCCCTGATAACCAGTTTTGCTTTTGATAACACCAGCCCGCCCCGAATTTTCCGTTGACGACCGACAGCACGATGAACATTGGACAGCTGCTTTATAATACCAGCGTGCCAGAAAGGAAAATCATAAGGAGAATTGAAAGAATATTATTATTATTATTATTATTATTATTATTATTATTATTATTATTATTATTATTATTATTACTGGACCCAATTTCACAGAGAAAAATGACCTTACCTTACAAAAATAGGTTGACCCAAGTACTCCAACCATTGTGGTCAAGGCCTAAGCATCTGCTCTTGGATCTAAGCAGTGTCTAGCATAAATGGTTCCTGTAAATGACAGGACTTTCTTTGCGTGCAGTCACTAAGCACTCACTAAACAGCAATGTACAATCACTAAACACTAACATTCACAATGCACTTACACTCCTTGTAAATGCACACTATACACTCACACACACCAAACACGCTTAACATACACTAACACTCAATAACACTAAACACTCACTGAATACTCAAAATTCACTAGGCACTCAATATACACTAAATGCTCACTACACACTCATAAAACACTAAACACAACAAAATATTCAGTGTACCCAAACACTCAGTAAACATTCACTAAACACTCACTTAATCTAAAACCTTCCACTAAAAACACTGAACAATCACTAAGCATTCACTAAGCACAAAACATTCACTAAGTATTCACTGTGCACCAAACATTTACTAAGCACTCACTTTTCACTAAATACTTACTGAACCCTAAATGCTCACTAAACCCTAAATGCTCATGAAACCCCTAAACACTCTTTAAACTCTAAACAATAGATACACTCATTAAACACTCTTTAAACTCTAAACAATAGATATACTCATTAAACACTCACTAAACAGACACTAAACATTCACTAAGCACTAACATTAACAATACACTCACTTAACATTCACTGAATGCTCACTAAACATTCACTGAATGCTTACTAAACATTCACTAAACACAACCATTCACAAAATATTCCCTAAACACTAACATTTCCTAAACCATAAAGACTCACTAAACCCTAAGCACTCACTAAGCATCACTGAATGCTTACACACTAAACATTAGCTAAACATTAACGTTTTAAAAAATTCACCAAACCCTAAGCACTCACTAAACATTCACTGAGTATTTACACACTACACATTTACTGAATACTTACACACCAAACATTCAATACACACTAACATTCACTTAACCCAAAACACTCACTAAACATTCACTAAACCCTAAACACTCAACATTCACTGAATGCTTACACACCAAACATATGCTACACACTAACATTCCCTAAACCCTAATCACCAAATATTCACTGAATAATTATACATACTAAACATTTACTAAACACCAACATGCACCAAACTTTCATTAAATCCTAAATACTTATACACTAAACGGTCACTAAACTCTCAACACTCACTAATCATTCACTGAATATTTACACACTAAACATTCACAAACATTCGCTAAAGCCCTGAGCGCTCTTTAAACATTCACTATCATTCACCAAGTATTCACTAAGCCTTAAACACTCAGTAACATTCACTGAATACTTATAATGCTTACGCACAAAACCCCTGAAATTCGCTAAACACGTACTCATGAAACATTAACTATAAAAAGATTCACAATAGCACTAATCCCCTGTTCAATTTGGGGGTTACCAGACCTCTAAAGATTGCCGCTGTAATGCTGCTTTGCAGCGCCACCCTGGTGGAAGACCACCCAACTACGTAGTAGTACTGGTATAGATATCCTAACTCCCGGTGTATACATATCTTAAGGCACTGGTAGAGGGAAAGGATAGACATATATATTAAAATAGTGGGGGTTGATAACCTTAGCTCTTGCCGGTTAGAGACAGGTGGAAACGCGGGATTCCTCAGAAATGCTGAGATCAAAAACAAAAAGAAAACATGCCGTGTGCATAAACAAGGTCGTGAATACATTCCAGAAGCATGAGATAACCATGGGAAAGGTTACCGAGTTACATGGGAACAAACTAGCGTGAGCTCATTTGTATGTTAAGTAGCATGCGTGTTTCCCTATCATCTGTTAGTGGGCATACGTACGTGGGTCACAGAAAATGAGATATAATCTCTGTATGAGAATTAAAGGATTACTACCTGATATTGATTGATTGTGTGTGGAACATGCCACAGAAGAGGCGTTGGAGGTCTGTTGTAAGGTAAAGTGGAAAACTTTGGAAAAGTTAACACCTTTCTAGTGACATTAAGTTCAGCTTCTAAAGAGGGGTAGTGAGGTGCGACACACATTTTATTGACGAACTTCAACATTTAATTGTCTGATAATTATATTCTCATTTTCAAATGGATTAGAAGTCACCATATAGAAAAATGGGATTTCTCTAGACTTGTTTTGACTTCTGATATACTATGAATTTTCGGACAGAAAGAGATAAGAGAGGGTACTTTCTTAAATATGATTTTGGAAAGAATATGATAGTTTAAAATTTTTTTTTAGACATTTCCTAACTCATTTTATTCCATTTTCATGTTAGCTATTTTGGGAAATAGAAAGTATATTTTTGTACTGGCGGGTTTGGTATTTGATTTTCAGCTAGCTTCAGAGGTGACATTTGAAGGAAACGATGGAGGGTAGGCTATGTTTCCCAGTTAGGAGTTCTCTCCAAGTATTTAAACGAGCTTCATTTTGACCTCGTAAGATATATATATTATCATATATATATATATATATATATATATATATATATATATATATATATATATATATATATATATATATATATATATATATATATATATATATATATATATATATATATATATGTATATATTATATATATATATATATATATATATATATATATATATATATATATATATATATATATATATATATATTAAATAAAGGCTTTTTTGCCACGAAGGAAAAAATGAAAAAGCGAGATAGCTAAGTACTTTCGGTCCTGTTCGGACCCTTTACTGAGTAAAGGGTCCGAACAGGACCG
The DNA here is from genome assembly GCF_015104395.2 of Macrobrachium nipponense. NCBI lineage: Eukaryota > Metazoa > Arthropoda > Malacostraca > Decapoda > Palaemonidae > Macrobrachium > Macrobrachium nipponense. The sequence continues at coordinate 10,917,073 of NC_087222.1, forward strand.
AAAGTACTTAGCTATCTCGCTTTTTCATTTTTTTCTCTCGTGGCAAAAGGCAAAAAAAACACTTTATTTTTTATACATAGCATCACGTTTTATATACTTCGTGATCAAGTTATTCATATATATATATATATATAATATATATATATATATATATATATATATATATATATATATATATATATATATATATATATATATATATATATATGCCTAAAATGAATAGAACTGAGCTGTGCACTGAGGGGGGCAAAGTCTGAAAAACTTAATCTAACCTAACCAGTCATAACCTACCCTGAACGTAACCTAAGGGGGGCTTCCTCTTTGATTTTTTATGAATTTCTTCTCAAAATCTGGTTAAATGGCCCTAAGACATGAGCAACACCTCTGTTATCATGTGGCAAAAGCATTTTTTCGAAATATTAAAATTAATTTTATTTCCCATGACCTTTTTCCTATCCAAATTTGCGACTTTTTTCCTACCTAAAATTTAGATTTTTTCCAGCCAAAATTGTGATATTTCTACTAGACAAAATTGACTTTTTTCCTTGCCAAAATTGTGACTTTTTTCCTAGACCAAATTGTGACTTTTCTGTTACCCATAATTCTGACTTTTTTCCTAAGCAAAATTCTGACTTTTTTTCCTAACCGAAATTGTGACTTTTTCCCAGCCAAAATTGACTTTTCCTAGGCAAAATTGTGATGTAGGGCTGACGTTTGGCTCCTAATGACTATTGTCATTTTGTCCTTTATCTGCCCAATTTATTAATTATTTTGATTTTTATTTCGCCTAATCTCTTACATCTGGCACCAACAATGGCTGATTCCTTGGTGTATGGTGTTCTGAGCGGGTAGCATGCCCAGCAGGCAGCGCCCCCCCCCAGGGAGCCATGGGATTCAGTGTGTCCCAGAGTTGCAAAAAGGGAGGTATGCTGCTCTTTACTCCGAGCATTTTTTCGCTATTTACCATGTTTTTTGCTTGTTTTCTTACATCAAGTAACTCTAAATACCATTTATATACATTTGTGTGTATACTAGAGTGAAAGTGAGACAATATGCCGAAACGGAATCGTGCAACTATGGCCCGTTTAGCAAATTTTGCTAAAAAGAGACATAGGGTCGAAGGTGGGCTGTTTTTTTTTTTTGTTGACGTGGCAGCGTCGCATTGCCACCACCATTGTTGGCTGATGTATCCAGCGCTGTCTACCATCATCACCACCACCAGCAACACCATCACCACCACCAGCAACACCATCACCACCACCAGCACCGCCAACAACAATAACATAAGCTCTTTTTTGGCCACTGAGAGCCTAGCCCTCATTGCCTATACGTCGTCTGCTGCGCAATCATCTGAGGTTTTTTCACCTTCACAGTTACACTCACAGTTGATGAAAGTAATAAAGGACGATGAAAAGGGAGTATATGATGACAAATTCTTACTTGCTTGGTTTCAAACCAGGCAACAAAGAGTCAGGTGGTACTTGATGATAGCCTTGCCTCAAGCAAATAATACCCTTTTTATGGGGGGGACTTGGTGCCGGAAACCAAGCAAAAAAAAAAACACTAAGAACTATTAGAAAGAAGGAAAGGCATTCTGAACTAAGCACTAGTGAGCATTTAACATTTGTTTGTATCATGGTTTTGCTCAAAGATCAGTTTTTTTCCAAGAGTGCCAAAAAAAACACTTCTTGACCTTTACGGCCATTTTTCTCAGTTTTCACTTTTTTGCACTTCAAACGCTAACTGTTTTTTTTTTATTTGAAGGCCAATTTTAAAGTTAAATATACCATTGGAAAGAGGAAAGAAAGGAGAATATTTTGTTGGTGCTAGATTTTTTCTTAGGTTGGTGAGGAACTCGTGATAACCAAATCAACAAAATTTGGGGGGGGGAAAATTCCCCCGGCCCTCACCCCCCATACCCAAAAAAGCAAAAAAAACAAAAAATGGAAAAACTGTTCACAACATTTTTTTTCTACTATGATTATACTTTCTGTGTATAAAGCCGCATTGCAATAGCTCTAAAAATGAAGGAAGAGTTACATTTTTAATTTTTTTTATTTTTTCTTATTTTTTCAATAAAAACCAAAATCATCATTCGATCACTGAAATTTTTTGGGGAACATCTCTTTCTTCAGTCTCCCCCCCACCCCCTCCATCCATCAATCTGTTTCCCTTCCTCCAATTCCTCAAATTCTTTCAAGTTCCTCCTCCTCCTCCTCCAATTGATCTCATCATGAGGAGTCAAGTTGAAGCTGATGTTACTGCTGCTTCTCTTGTTATCATTATTACTGATGTTTCTCTCATTCTATTTCCTCTTCTTAACTGCTCTTGTTCTCTTCTTCTCCTCAGGTTGGCTCTTCTTGAAGTCTTCTGCAAAATGGCTTCCTCAGCACCTGTTATTTCTTCAAATGACTTCAAAACCTTCAAAATGACCTTGTTTGTGAGGAGGTACGGAAAGAAGGTGGTTCACCTCATATACACCTTCCACTTTCTCCACGGGCAACACAGGAGCATCCTAGAGATTCTCACCGACAACCAAGTTCCACTTCAAGGGAGGAGATGTCCTTTCAATGTCCAGGAAATAACAAATCTTACAGATAAGCTTCCAGAAGATCTGGACATCACATTGATGAATAAAGTCTGTCAAGCTCTTTGGCAAAAGGGGGTGAATGACCCTGGGGATGAATTAAAAGGGTTATTAAAAAAGATCAAAGATGAGAGGAACTTTGTTAGCCACGAAGAGCCTCATATGTCAGAACCAGAATTGGAAAGTAAACTAAGAGACTTTCAAGCAACGCTCGAGGAAACTCTTGAGAAACTCAAGTCTCTCTTTCCATCTCATGGTTCTGACACTGACCAGCTTAAAGCAGAGATCCAAGATGCTCTTCCAAAGCTCCTAGAAAAGGTCCGTGAGAAATATGATCCCTCAAACCCCCAGGATGTACAAAGGCTTAAAGATGAAATAGGAGAGTTTAGGAGTGAGTTCTATGACATGATACAAGAATCATCTGAAGCAGAACTCCTGTCTCTTAATGAACGCCTCTGTCAGATTTTGCCCTACGACTGGCTGGCTCAGTATGGTACTACAGATCCAGGACAGATTATGGTATCTTTACAAGTTGCAGATGATCAGGAGTTAAATAAAGGTCTCCATGGCAATAAAAGTATCATTGTAAATCAAAAAGAAATCTTCAACATCAAAGACCGAATGGGAAAAGACCCTGAAGTTGTGATTATATCTGGCGATGCAGGTTCTGGAAAGACCACAATTCTTTGTTCCTATGCAGAGGAATGGTGCAAGAAGACGATGGATGTTCCAGGACTCTCTTCCTTCCCATTTCTGCTCTGTATGCAGTTCAGGAATCATGACCACGACAACTTTGATGACTACCTTAAAAACTTGGTCACAAAAACTGTTGCTCTATTTCCCTTTGACCTTGTCAGATCAGTTGTCCTGGATTCAAGGTGCTTGGTCCTATGTGACGGCTATGATGAGGCCAATGAAAAATCTAAGAATCTATTTGAAGATATGTTAGCCCTTAATTCAAATATGATGAAGTTTGTTGTCACAACACGTCCAGGGAACACCGAGGGACTAACAAAAATTGTGAACAAAGGAAAACGTTCCAGAATCAACCTCAAGGTTTCAGGTCTTCAGGAAGAAGATATGAAATTGCTCACAGAAAAGCTCATTGGCCATCTGATGAAGGATGATGTCACCCAACAGGAGCAAACAAAAAAGGGGCTGCTTCAGAAAATAGAGGAAATGAACACTGACACTAGAACCATCCTGCAAACCCCACTGTATTTCAACCTGTTCGTTCTCCTTTACATTGAGTGTCCAGATCTAAGGGATGAAATGAGCACCAGGACATCAGTCTACTTACAGCTGAAAAGGCACAAGATCAAGAGAATCTCTGACAAGACAGGAATTTCTGAAGAACTGCTGGAGAAATTTGATGCACTGTACAGAAAATGGTCTCTGAAACATTACATGGAAAAAAAATATGAATTCTCTGAGGCAGATGTAAGAGGCTTTAGAGAGGAGATTAAGCAAGCGTTACCTGAAAAAGTATTTCAGAACTTTGATGCCATCATGTCATCCTATTTCTCCATAAAGAAAACAAAGAAGCACCTGGACATTGTCAAGGTCTACTGCCACAGACACAGAAGTGAGCAGGAGTTTGCAGCTGCAGGCAGTATCTGTGATGACATCGTCGCATCAAGTGGAAGGACGCAAGAAGAGAACATTGTCCTAGACATCATCACATCAAGTGGAAGGACGCAAGGAGAGAACATTGTCCTAGACATCATCACATCAAGTGGAAGGATGCAAGGAGGTGGAAGTGATCCAAGACAGTTATTTATGAGATTCAGAGGTGTGATTTCCTTCATACCAGGAATACTTTGTGGTACTGAGAGAGATGTGTTGCATGATACAATAGAGGAGATTCATGAACTCTATGTATCAGACTCACTCTCTTTTGGTATACATGATGCTCTTTTGGACCCATGTATTGAAACCAGACTGGACGATAAGGTTTTGGAATCACTTGTGTCACAGATGAGAAAAACATCGCTGAAGGACCGAGTAAGATTCGAAGAGCCCAAGAGTCTTTATGTCCTACCGTCCTTGCTGCCTAAACTGAGGCCCAAAGAGATTATATTGAAATTTGTTATTTCAAATGTAACAATACATGTGTCACAACTCAGTGAAACGCTGAAGTCTGCTAACCATAACATTTATACAGAGGTTCAGCTTTCGATGCGCCTAAGTGTTTGTGCACAACTTCCAGGACAGGAGGAGGTTTTGAATCCAGTGGATTATTTAAGTAAGTAGGAACTTCAACCATTAGTACAACAGCATTTGTGCATTTTCTCTCTCTCACTATATATATATATATATATATATGCGTGTGTGTGTGTGTGTGTGTGTGTGTAAATACATTGAGATATATAACAATCAAAATAATAACAGTTTTGTTATGCTTCTTTATTCTATAGATGATATTATTGCTTTCTTTGGTTTTAGAAATAATAATAATAATAATAATAATAATAATAATAATAATAATAATAATAATAATAATAATAATAATAATAATAATAATAATAATAATAATAATATCTCAAAGATTCCTCTCATTTGTTTCATCCATCAGAAATGGACATTTGGGATGATGGCTACGAAGACTTAGAGAGGTTGAGGAGGCCCTTTTCTCTCACGACTCCACCAAAGGAACTGAAATTAAAATACTTCATGTTTTATGCTCCTGAGAATCGTAGTCATGTTTCCCAAGTCATAAACAGGACGTTTCCAACAATCAGGGAAGAAGGAGGAGGAGGAAGCACCACTGATTTAGTGATTCACTTATATAAAGGTGAGTAGTAGTAGTAATAGTAGTAGTAGTAGTGGTATCAGTAACATCAAAATTCAACCCTCGAAAGAAATTGCTCTTATTCCTTTTCCTTCTTCTTCTTCATCCACCTCCATCTCCTCCTCTTCCATTAAGAGCAGAATCAAAACAAAAAGAAAAAGAAGGAGAAGATGAACAAGAAGAAGCAAGAGAAGAGGAAAAGGAAGACTTGAAAAATTGTTTCACACTCTCTCTCTCTCTCATGGTAAATATAATAATAATAATGATAATAATAATAATAATAATAATAATAGTATTAAAATTAACTACATTTTAAGCTATTTCTCTTTTAACCTCCTCCTGATTATTATTCCTCTCAATTTTTCCTCTTCTTCTTCTTCAGTGATTCGTGTTTAGTCACTATTTTATTATACTAGATTCATAAAATAGATGTATATATATATATATATATATATATATATATATATATATATATATATACATCTATTTTATGAATCTAGTATATATAAATAGTGACTAACACGAATCACTGAAGAAGAGAAGAGGAAAAATTGAGAGGAATAATAATCAGGAGGAGGTTAAAAGAGAAATAGCTTAAAATGTAGTTAATTTTAATACTATTATTATTATTATTATTATATTATTATTCATTATTATTATTTATATATATATATATATATATATATATATATATAAATATATATATATATATATATATATATATATATATATATATATATATATATATATATATATATATATATAGAGAGAGAGAGAGAGAGAGAGAGAGAGAGAGAAGGGAAGGGAAATAAGGAGGGAAAGGACGGAACAACCTCCTAATGAAAAGAAAGGGGAACGAAAGGAAGGAAGAAAGAAAGAAAGGAAGGAAAGAATGAAGACGAGAGAATGGAAAGAGAGCAAAGGAAAAAGAGGAAGAAGCAGCCAGACCTTATATAAGAGAGAGAGAGAGAGATTATTATTATTATTATTCTTTTCTCCTTTGTTTCTGATGGGGATAAATAAAGAAATAATTCTTTGATGACTTAATCACTTATCACCACTACTTATTAATAGCTTTTTCGGAGAAATTCTTTTTTCCATTGTTTCTTATTATATTATGGGCATAAATCAGTTTCAGTTGTTAGGTACTGACTGACTTCCTTCTTCGCTAGTTTCAGTTTAGTCTGTTCTTCTCTGTCTTATACTATATGTGTACATATATGTGTGTAACAGAGTAATTATGCTGCTTTTGTTCAATATAGTGTGTGTGTGTGTGTGGGTGGGTGTGAGTGTTGAGCAAGAGTGAGAGGCGGCAGGTAGGGAGGTCAAGTAGAGGAGGTGTTGATAATACCTCGCCCTTTTTGTCTTTCCTCAGATCAAGACATAAGGCTCCTACTCGAGTCGCTGACTGTTGCGCCTCTGAGGGAAATAAGGATTCATGTGCCTCCTGGCACGAAGATTGACGATGTTGAAGGACTGAAGACGCTCGCAAGGGAGAGGAGCCTTGGCACATTATACCTTTCTGGAGTAGTTGAAGAAGAGAAGAAGATCGATTGCTGTTGTATCTTATGAGGATCTTTCGGTAAAGTGCAGATGGTTTCTTGTATCCCAGGTCTCTTGTTCATACCTTTAGTGTCTTTATTCTTTGTTCAGAGAGAGAGAGAGAGAGAGAGAGCACAGATGTTCATAAGTAGCAAGTCTATCCTTCAATGCATCTCTCTCTCACTCTCCAAGGGTGGTTGCCTGATTCACTTCCCTACTGCTGACTCAGGGAGGAGGAGGTGGAAGAAGAAGAAGACTTCCATATTACAAGTTACTCAATATACCTTTATATACTGTTCCGTTTCAACACCTCCCCCTCCCCCTCTCCCTCCCTAGCACTTCCTAGGCCCTCTTCCCTCCCAGTCTCTCCCTCCTCCCTCTCAGTCCCTCCTGTAGTCTCCCATTGTTCCCACATGCCCAAGCCGCCACCTGAAAGAAGCTCTCTGCCTGCTCCACCTTTCTTTTCTGTGCTTCTGTCTGTTGTGATGTCTTGCTGTCACTGACAGGAAAGGAGAGGAACTGCATCTTCCTTCTCTCTCTCTCTCTCTCTCTCTCTCTCTCTCTCTCTCTCTCTCTCTCTCTCTCTCTCTCTCTCTCTGATGTGTCAAAGTGTTGGTTTCGAGTGACTGGATAAATAATCGAGAGATATTATGCCTTATTCAGTTGTTCAATTGTATTAATATTAAGGCCATACTCAACAGGGATCTATCATTACATAGAGAACTCTTCTTACATAATTAAAGATATGCTGTTCTATATATGCATGTATGTATGTATGTATGTATGTATATATGTATGTATGTATGTATGTATATATGTATGTATATATGGTGTCTCTGCTGTTGTTCTGAAATTGTCCTCAATACAAAGGATAGATGAGGAAATGACAGAACTGATGAAAGGTGTTGTTCAGCTTTCTAGATGCTGTTGTTATCATTTGTTTGTTTGTTGTTGTTCTCTAGAGTATAATATGTCTGTCAGCTTCCTTTATGTTGTTTTACAGGTGAAGAAAGTCAAAGTAATTCATGAAAGATCTGCGGAAATGTTTGTACACTAATTAACTTTACTTAGCTGCATTTAAAGTTCCACTTGTAAAAGTGACAATGTTGAAAATGTTATATAATATGTATTCTTTTTTTCATTGTTCTGCTTTGAGTTCTTTATGATTCCTGAGAAATATTTGTTTATCTTTTATGTCCTTTTCTCAGAACAAGTTTGAGAACCTGTTGCATTTTTATAACTACAGTAGTGCAGTCAATAGACTTACCTATCTATCTATCTATATGGAAATACCGAAATGCCAAGGACGCATAATTTGTTTAAGCTTTGCAAATACACTGGATGCTTACTTCCATTGGGTGTTTTATTAGCCATGTTATGCATCAATAGTGAAGCAGTTTTGGTAAGAAGGTTTCATATTGGAAATGGAAAAACATTTGCTTTTTGAGAATAAAAATTTTATGTCAACTTAATTGTCATCTTTTGCGATCTGTTTTGGTGATGCTTCAGATATTGAAAGTGTAAATATACTGTATCTACGTACAACCACAGTGATGACAGTTGCAATCAAAAGGCAAAGTCAATTAGTCAAAAGATTCATTCAACTTGTATAAGTTATATAAAATTACCAAGAAAATTGCCCCAGAAAAAGAGCACAAAAGCAAATTAAAAAATTGATGCAAATAAGCCACCGTCAAATTAGACAAAATAAACATAAATGGAAATGAAACACTTCCTGACAATTGTCAGTCAATTCACTGCCAAACTCAATATCAAAACCGTTAGCCCCAAGTCAAGAGAACAAGTATGTCACCGAAAGTGAAAAATTGACACAAACAATTCAGGGGCAAATTGGACAAAATACATATCAGTGGAAATGAAACACTTTCTGACAATTGTCAGTCAAAAGGAACAAACACTTATGGAAAAGAGGCCAATGCATCTTTCCTTACCAAACTCAACTTCAAAACATTTGGCCCCGAGTCAAGAGAACATTTTCTCATGATAGAAAATGCAGTAGTCAGTCAATGAGTGAGTATTGGCGAAGTGGGAAGAAACGTTTTCTGAATCTCAGACAGATAAAAAAAAACTCCTCAGTTGCAGATGAGATCAACTGAAGGATGGAATGACTGAATGAAAGTCTCTATGAACACTTTATCAAAAACTTTGAAATGGAGAGAGAGAGAGAGAGAGAGAGAGAGAGACCTTTTCAGTATATTATGGGGAAGGATGAGTAAGGATGGCTTCAGAGATTAAAAAAATTTAATAATAATAATGATAATAATAATAATAATAATAATAATAATAATAATAATAATAATAATAATAATAATAATAATAATAATAATAATAATAATAATAATAATAATAATAATAAGTATTTTCCTCAAACAATAATCATAATAGAGTAAATCCAAAAGAAAGGAACAAATCTTGTGTTAGTTAAAACTGTAACGAAATATATTTTTTGGGGGGGGGGGGGGGGGGGAAAAAGAAAATAATAGAACCCCCCCCCCTCCACCCCCCCCTCTCTCCCTCTCTCGTCTCTCTCTCTCTCTCTCTCTTCCCCTCTCTCTCTCTTCTCCTCTCTTCTCTCTCTCTCTCTCTCTCTCAATAACTAAATAATTAAAACAAATAAAATGAAATAAAAAAAAATCGAAAAAAATAAGAAATAAATAAATTAAAAAAAAGATAGAAAATAATACGAGTTAAATAAAGCAATACAAGTTGTAAAAAATGAAAAATAAAAAAATAAAACAAAAGAAAACGAAAAATAGGAACATAAAATAAAAATGATAAATAACACAAGAAAAAATGAAATTTGTTAAAAATAGAAAAATAAATAAATAAAATATAAGGGGGAAAATTTTAAAATAAAAATATAAAAAAAACTGAAATATTACAATAATGAAATAAAAGATAAAATAAAAAAATAAGAAAATGAAATATAAAAAATAAATAAATTATAGCAAATGAGCAAAAATTTGGAAATAAAAGAATAAAAATAATAAAAAAGTGAAATAAAAAATAAATAAAAGAATAAGAAAATAAAAACAAATTTTAAATGAAAAAATAAAATGATAATATAAAATAGAAAAAATATAAATGAAAAATAAATAAAATAAAATAAAACAAATAAAAAGCGAGAAATGAAAAAATTAAAATAAGGAAATAAAGAAATTAAATAAAATAGATAGATAAAACGCTACCGGAGAGACAGAAGAAGAAGAAGAAGAAGAAGAAGAAGAAGTAGAGGAGAGCGGGAAGAGGAGGAGGAGGAGGAGGCCGAGGAGGAGACAGGAGGAGGATCTCCAAGTGAAAGGAAAAGGCGAAGGAAGAGGCAGCAGCTGCTAACTAACAACAACAGCATCTCCAGAAAGCAATAAGTTCCAGGGACGCTTCTTCCACCAAAGGCACCAACGAGCAGAAAGTCTTCTTCCGAAGGGGACCACTACTTCTTCCAAGGACATCAAATGCTGAAACATGTTGGAGTTTTCCTTTGACAGCGCCAGTCCTGATACTCACACCCTGTAGTACTACTACAGCACAAGCAACGCTCTTCCAGAAACTGCTGGGAGGGCGTCGTCACTTGAGCGAATATGAAGTACTGGAGGTATCTAGCTACACCATACAAGTGTTAGGGCTGTTGCCTTGTATGATAAGGCGCCCTATGAGGTAATGTTAGACTTGCGATAATCTTACGCTAAGTCGGTTGGTATTGCACTTCCATCTTCAATGGCGTGTTTTGGGGTTTGTAGATCACTTACGAAGTCGGGATTATCTTCTTGTTTATGACGATGATGTGTTAAACTCATGGTGAGGAGGTTCTTGTAGAAAACACGAAGTATAAAAATATATATATTCTTCTGAAGTTTTACATACTGAAGATCAGATATGATTGTACAAGTCTTCTAATAACGATAGCTTGATCGCTTCTGCCAATGATGATGGCTACTTCTGTTCTCTCTACATGATAAAGCTTAGGTAAAGAGATACAGGTCTTCTAATGACGATAGCTAACTCTGTTCTGCTTGTCTACCATCTCTGTTACAAGTTATGAAAGAACAGACAGTAGTTCGAACATATGAACATACTATCAGATGACATAGTTACATACGAACACACAATCAAATGAGACACGCTACAGATCACGTAGGCCGTTTGAATTATAGGTCGGGGTAGTTGTCTCAAGCAGGGAGCTTGGACTAAGGTTTATAAACAAATGAATGACTACAGGTGACGGCATGTTATCTTAGCCTACTTTTATTGTATACGTCATCTTTAGCGTCTCTAGTCTGATCACATTCCTGCAAGCAATCTGGTTGACCTCTTTAGTTTTAGTCTTTTATATATATGGACTAACATTCCATATTTTTATTATGTAAACACTTACACAAGCACAGAAACAAGTCACCTGCCAGAAACAGCAGCTGGTTATGACGATCAAAGTCAAATTCGTCATATAAGAGAAGAGACGAATCATCCCCAACCAGGCTTCCTTGACAAAGTCAGGACTGAATTTCTCTTTCTCACATTAAAAAGGAGCTTAATTAACCAACCTTCAGTCAGACTTCTATTACGTAGTTCATATAAAAAGATATTTAAATACATATACATACATACATACATACATACATTAGAAGAGGAGAAAGTAAAATCAGCCGAACCGGCGACCTGGTTTCTTCTTCTGCCACTGCATCTGTCTATCCACTTTGCTTTTGTTTCAATAAATAGCGTTTCATTTCATCCTGCCTGATGTCTCAAAATAGGGTATATACCTGGCTTTCTTTTATTCAGTACAGCTCAAGCTTCCCATAATAATAATAATAATAATAATAATAATGAAGGACACGATCAGGAAAGAATATATGCAGAGACTCAAGGCGATACTCAAGTCAAAACTCAACGCCGGAAATATGATAAAAGCCATAAACACATGGCCAGTGCCAGTAATCAGATACAGCGCAGGAATAGTGGAATGGACGAAGGCAGAACTCCGCAGCATTGATCAGAAAACCAGGAAACAAATGACAATACACAAAGCACTACACCCAAGAGCAAATACGGACAGACTATACATAACACGAAAGGAAGGAGGGAGAGGACTACTAAGTATAGAGGACTGCGTCAACATCGAAAACAGAGCACTGGGGCAATATCTGAAAACCAGTGAAGACGAGTGGCTAAAGAGTGCATGGGAAGAAGGACTAATAAAAGTAGACGAAGACCCAGAAATATACAGAGACAGGAGAAAGACAGAAAGAACAGAGGACTGGCACAACAAACCAATGCACGGACAATACATGAGACAGACTAAAGAATTAGCCAGCGATGACAATTGGCAATGGCTACAGAGGGGAGAGCTCAAGAAGGAAACTGAAGGAATGATAACAGCGGCACAAGATCAGGCCCTAAGAACAAGATATGTTCAAAGTACGATAGACGGAAATAACATCTCTCCCATATGTAGGAAGTGCAATACGAAAAATGAAACCATAAACCACATAGCAAGTGAATGCCCGGCACTTGCACAGAACCAGTACAAAAAGAGGCATGATTCAGTGGCAAAAGCCCTCCACTGGAGCCTGTGCAAGAAACATCAGCTACCTTGCAGTAATACGTGGTACGAGCACCAACCTGAAGGAGTGATAGAAAACGATCAGGCAAAGATCCTCTGGGACTATGGTATCAGAACGGATAGGGTGATACGTGCAAACAGACCAGACGTGACATTGATTGACAAAGTCGAGAAGAAAATATCACTCATTGATGTCGCAATACCATGGGACACCAGAGTTGAAGAGAAAGAGATAAAAAGGGAAAAGGATAAGTATCAAGATCTGAAAATAGAAATAAGAAGGATATGGGATATGCCAGTGGAAATCGTACCCATAATCATAGGAGCACTAGGCACGATCCCAAGATCCCTGAAAAGGAATCTAGAAAAACTAGAGGCTGAAGTAGCTCCAGGACTCATGCAGAAGAGTGTGATCCTAGAAACGGCACACATAGTAAGAAAAGTGATGGACTATCCTAGGAGGCATGATTGCAAAAACCCGGAACACCCCCCAAAGGGGAACTCCACCCCCCAAAAAAACAAACACCAAAAAAAAAAAAAAAGGCAAAAAACAAAAAAGGCCATGCAAAAAGCCAAAAAAACAAACAAAACAAAACCAAAAAAACCCGGAACCCCACACTATAAATACCACCCAGTCGAATTGGAGGACTGTGATAGAGCAAAAAAAAAAAAAAAAAAAAAAAAAAAATAATAATAATAATAATAATAATAATAACAATATAATAATGCATCGTACCTTGTGATTTTCTGTCACTCACGAAACAACAGCAAAATCCTGTCTGTGATAAGTAAGAGAGAGCAAGAGGCCTCAGGGCTGCTGTCTCCTGGAACACAAAGAAGTGACAGCAAGAATCATCTCTATCACCTGAAGTGACAGAGGGACAGGACACTTCTTCTTCTTCTTCTTTATTTTATCCTGTTTCTAACCCTCTTCTTCTTCTTCTTCTTCTTCTTCATTTTATCCTGTTTCTAACCCTCTTCTTCTTCTTCTTCTTCTTCTTCTTCTCTCAGAATCTCGTCTTCTATTTCATGATAATAATAATAATCATTCGCGATGTGCAAATACCTCCAGGTAAGTCAGGCGACACTGGCCTTTACTTTTATTATTATTATTATTATTATATTATTATTATTATTATTATTATTATTATTATTATTATTATTATTATTATTACTTCAGGGTCCAGTGGAAATGAAATCTAGTGTTGTAACATACTAGACGCATTGAGCCTTGTATGTTAATATTCAGTGTGCATTTTGATAACATGATTTCCGGTCAGAAATGTAAACTATGAATGATATCAGGCCAAGAAATGGTCCGATTCTCTCCCGGTTAGGCCTAAAGTATTTGTGTCATTCCGTCTAAATATCCAGAAATAAACACCCAAAAATATTGTTCTTGGTAGGAACCATCAATTACTGTTCCAGGATGCTGTGAATGCACAGTATTGTCAAATAGCTAAAAGCTTGTCCCGTGGGAAACCTCGTCTAAATAGCCCCAGGATGTAGGCCTTGCTGATGCTGAAGGCTGTTTGCAACCACTCGGTTCTACATACTTTATCCATAGGCCTACGCATATGACTCTTGAATGGGGAGAGAAAAAACAAAAAACAGCAACAGTAACCAATTTACGTTCTAAAGAGAGAGAGAGAGAGAGAGAGAGAGAGAGAGAGAGAGAGAGATTCTCTGTCCGTTTCATCATGGAATCTTCTTGGAAGTTTGAGACATCGATTCTGTTGTGATCTACTTCTTCTTCGCTCTTTGGTTTCACATTGTTATGGCGGAGGAAGGACAGATGAACACAAGGACAATTAGAATACTATGTAGTAGGTACTGCCGCAGGAATTGCAAACAGCCCCGTTTATGCACCCACCTACCCAACCTCCTACCCTCCTGGGTAGCTTCATTATTTCGCATCGTAAGGCAAGTCCCTCCTTCCCTCCCTCACCCAAGATGGAATAAGATAAGGCGAGTTACCTAGAGGTCCCGTTTTCAAAGCTCATGCGCATGACATCACCTGGAGACTTGGAGACTTCAGCCAGGCGACACAAAGGCGGGAAATATCCCGCGTTTTTTCACAGATGTTTATGTTTTAATTTGCGAGGACAGATTCATCATGGTAATATGTGCCATATATGGGTGCTCCAATTCTTATAAGACCAATATAACTGATGGAAGTGAAAAAATTAGATTTTTTACTGTTCACCAAAAGATGCAGAACTATGCAAGAAGTGGTGGATATATGCAAAAGAAGTGATGGTATCAATGCCAAAACTGCACGAATTTTTTCGTCACATTTCCAACCTAATGATTTTGCCAGAAACCTTAGGCACGAATTGCTCAATTACTGCCGTAAGACTGCCAGAAATCTTTATAATATGTTACTGTTGCTTCGGGTAAGCCTATCACTAATATCTTGTCCATTCAGCTTGATTTACTAGGCATATGTATGTTTCATGTAGCATTTTTTTCAACTAAGCGAACTGTATATGAATAGGCTCACTTAGAAAATTAAGAGATTATATGAATATATCAATTACATTTCTCATGCATGTAAACCTTTAGCCACGATCGGAAGAATGTCTCCGAAGATCGGATGGAGAGAGAGAGAATTTTGCAAAAAAGTTTTCGTGTGCTTAAATACTATTAAGTCTCCCAAGAATGAGAACAAGAAAATTAGGACGAGCGTCAAAAGGCGCCTAAAATCGTCGTTCGAATCAAATCTTTGAAAGTCAAGTGACGAAGAATAAAACTGACTCTTGAATCATGGCGGTATCTGGGTGGTGCTGCCCAAGATGGGATACGATACTTATTCCATCGTGGTGCTGGCAACGTCCCCACACTTCTTCGAGAGACGAGTAGAGATAAGCATACACTTTCTCTCTCTCTCTCTCTCTCTCTCACTTCTTTTATATTCTTCCTACTTCAGTGAAAAAGTGCAAACCAAACTTAAATAAATCAATGAACAAGAGAGAGAGAGAGAGAGAGAGAGAGAGAGAGAGAGAGAGAGAGAGTTTGCAATAAAACGCATCTAACTCCAATACAAAGTTAACAAATGTTGTAACTGTAACATTTTAGGCCTATTGTCTTCATTTGCAGTTATAAACCCAAGTGCATCTGTACTACATTTATAATCAGTTATAACGTAAAATTCAGTCAATTTTGACATACATGATTTCTTAAGCTTAAGGAATCTCCATTATTCCCAATCCATAGCCGATGAAGCTCGTGTTCAATTTTCTCATTTAGAACCAATGAACTTTAGACTTGAAGGCAAAGGGATGTGACCATAAGCTTTATTTTCCTACAAACAAATGAATCTAAATCTATAAAGTATGGCCTGACATAATACGTATGTATAAAACATACTTGAAAACTATAGTCCTACTGACGTTCTGCATGAACATCATTTGTCGCTTTTGATTCTTTCGGAAAGAGCAGATCTGCAACACTGGTCACTTGAGTTTATTTTGAGACTAATCAGCAAACTTAACTGGACACGACTTTCGACGTCATCCCGAGAGCATAAGAAGTAAGAGAGGTGTATATTCGACCCTATTCCATGAGGCCAGAAGGCTGCTTTTTGCATCATTCGTTGTGCCAGGACGGGGCTTTTTGGAGAGGCGGCTATCGTGATTGTCCGTTAAATGTTGGCTCCTTTTTTATGGATAGTTTTATACAAAATTCACTTTCTCTCTCTCTATGGGTACCTACATGCAAGAGACGTTAACAAACTGTTAACTTATGGATACAGCTGTATTTATGTCATCGCCGTCACTCTGCTCTCGCTTCATCTGAGGTTTATTATAACAGCGCCATTTCTTGAGCCTGATGAAGCAGCTTTAGTCTGAGATTCACTACCAACTTTCTCTTTTTATTTGAGAGGGGGGGGGGGGGTGTTGGTTAATTGATACTTCCCTCAGCGATGTTCTGGTGAGTGGACGGCCTGAATATAAACTAAATGGGAAATATCTCTTTCCCTTCAGAATCAAAGTGAGGGTTGACGAATCCGGTTTGATTCGAAGCATTGAGGTTTAAAAGATGTTTTATCTCGCCAAGATTTAGGTTTATGCAGATGATAATAGCAACAGCAGGAGACTTAGGCTGTTTATAATCAGGTTCATTTTTCAGTTCTTCTGTTAGTTCGTCGATAGTTTTTGAATGGATTCATCAACCCTCACTTTGATTTTGAAGGGGAAAAGAGATTTACCATTTAATTTATATACTAAACCATGAGTCGGTCTAATATCTTGGTTGTGATCTCTCGCTTTCATCCCATGGCGAAGAAACCACCCCCCCCCCCCCCCACCACCACTGTCTGGGTCATGACCCTCCTGAGGCTTCTCTCCACCTCCTGTTATAGTTTCTGACGACTGTGATCCAAAGTGGTCGTCCTCCTCCTCACCTTTCCAGACTTCAATGGAGTCGTATGTCTGAAACCTTAATTAACCATCAGTCAGCATATCGTTCCCAGTCACTTGGACTCTGGACTTATATCAGGTTGAAGTCAGGGTCAAAGTCTTGCATACGGACGCAGTGTTTGTCACATTTGTTTGCAGAGCCACCCTGTCAGATCAAGGCTAATCAACTTCTGAGGTGAATAAAGGAATCTTTGGTGATAATGTCACAATTCACTGTGATGTAAGAATGACCTTATCACTTCAGCATTCACCAGAACACTTACAGAGCTTGACGGAATCTTAGCCACTCTTTTAGGGTGAGCGGAGATGTTCCAGATGATGTTACATTTTAGGTGGTGAGATAATTTGCACAATGTTGGTGTCGTTATCTTTTTTATCAAGATCAACGATCATACTCAAGAGTAGTTCTTCTCCAAGGAGTTTTGATTCTTTATCCCCTTTGATGCTGGTCATGTTCTAGTTATTTCGTGATAGAATTCACTTAATTATGTGGTTCTGTCGGAGTGCATCATACAAATGTAGTTTCTGTGGTAAAGCAATGCTTAGGAAACTCACATTTTACTTATAATTTACTTATTTTGACCATGGTACCATCCCCTTAAGTGGTTGCATGGTGTTCTAACCCTGCATTACAAAAATGTAGACCTAGTTTGTGTTGGCAAGAGAAATATTCTCTGAGTTTTCTTATTGACTTGTGTTGTGCAGACTGAGCCAAACCAACTTTTAGGCTTACAGTTGTTGATCATGAGACAAGAAGGTGTCAGTTACAGATAATTTTGTTAATCAGTTTTCTTTGAAAAATATTATATATTATTCGTGTCTTATCCTCATCGCCTGCTTTGGCGAAATATTTTGTGACATCCAATTTCGGCAAAATCGTTGAGAAGCAGATGTGAGGAGGCTATAGCAATCATAGTTTATCTTCACTAAAGAAGAATGTTTATATTTTGCAATGATGATGTATGTGGGTGTGTATGTATACTTGCAATTATTTGTTTACGTACACTAGTACGTTTGTGTAGATATATAATTGTAAATCGTATATAGAATGATTTTGTGTTTCACTTTTTGGTTGATTCAATTGGTGTAAGGATTTAAATACCCTCAGTGTTGTATCTGGGTTTCTAAAGGTGACTTGATATGTTTTGTTATAGTATTGTCATGTATATATTTACTTGTATTGCTAATTATTATTGTACGTAGCTTGTGCTGAAATAATTTATTGTTATTATTAATATGAATAATAATAAAGGTATGTTGTGTTGTGGAGGAAAAATTAGCATACAAAGTGTCTCTTTTCAAACAAGAGAAACTATTCTAATGGACAACGTTTTTGAGATAGTGGTTCAGGTTGAACATAACTGTACATGTATACTATATTGTACAAAAGCTTTCAGATTAAGAGCCAACCACATTATAATACCCAAGTAAAGGACTGGTTGTGCTGACTGATTTCTTACATTTGGTTTTATTTTCAGCCTAATGGTTTTGTGTGTCTTTCCTTGTACTTTTTATTTTTATTATACATTTGAAATATTGAAAGAATCTTATTCCATATATATTTTGTTATCTAAGGTATCTTCTGATACCATATATTACAATCAATCAGTGCAAAGTTTGGAGTTCAACCCCGTCTTAGTTAGAGCTTCAACACGAATACTTTATTGACTAGACTTTTCCTTTGCTTCATTTCAGTCCTCCATTATCTTCTTTTATCTTCTGAATATTTCTCTCCAACTTCTTCCTCTGAGTCTACTTTTCATGCTGTATATAGCAGCTCTCTTGATCCCCCTTCTGCAGTGCTTTGTAGTTTGCTGTGATGACTGTGATCAACAAGATTTATCTCAAATTCTTCAGATATGCCTGCCACCACTGCCTTCACACTAGAGTAATGATTGGTTCCCTCTGCCTTTGCAGTACTACCCTTCCAAATGTTTTTGACTTTGATACTATGCAATGTTTATTCTCAAGATTCCCAAGTATTTGGTATAGTCTCCTCCTCCTCCTCATCTTTTCATGGCAGTTTTCTTGTAGTTGCCTCATCGTCATGACTGCTTCTTTTGTTGAATGGTTAGAACTTGAGGAAGTTCACATGAGTCTTATTTCATTGCTCTTAAACTTCTCTATTTCTCCTTTGGTTATATTTGGCTACTTTCTCAGTTGGAGATCTTGGTCTTGTAGCAGTCTGCTTTTCCAGTTTGAATTAAGAGGTAGCTACTTGGTGAGGTAGTCAGTTTTAAACTTCTCCCTCATACCAAGGTTGTGTTTGTTGCTTTTGTAATATTCTGTTTTTATCCAGACTTTTTAAACTGATTCGATTTATCAAAGAAAATAATCCTGCAAAGTGAATAGTATAGTCATCTATACAGTTCGCCAAAGGCAGCTGTTATGTGAATGAAGTTGGTGCATTGGGACCACAAGGAAAGACACACTTCCATTGGGAAGAGGTGCACTGGGACCAGATACTCGGTGCATTCAGACCACATCATGGTGCATTCATTCACTTTTGGCAGTATAGAATATTATTGTTACTATTTAAGTTTTAATGGGGTCAAATGAAAATATTACGTACAAACAGTTTTTATTATTTATCAATATTTTCAAAAGTTTATACAATGAAATGAAATAAAAAGGACGTTTAATCTAATCAAAATAACACAATACTTTAGTCATTTACATAACTAGTCTAGTCTCAACACTTCAGACTGGTTAACCTAAAACAAAATACTACATAGTCCATTGTAGTATTTAGTGAGCTAATACAAGGCATTAGGATTTACTTGCAAATGCTGTACCACATTCTTTGTAGAAGATTAAAACCGAGAACATATAATAAAAAATAATCAAATAAAACTGCTCCTAAATTTCGTTGAAGTTTAATGAAGATATCAATCCTTTCTATTTCCCTAAGAATAACATTTCATGGAAATATTCAAGCATACACAGGAACAAGAAAAGTGGAAAAGACAAAGGAAAATTCTTAACCTAGTGATCATTGAGTACAATTGTAAGAAAAAACAAAGTCATTTATTTTACCTTTGCATAAAGGTTACACAACCATTTTGCATCAAATTCACTCTGGCCAAAATACTTTAGCTCTGCCTTGACTTCTAATAAAGACTCTGAAAATGAAAAGCCTTCATCTGCATTTTCAGTGAGACCCTCCACCAGATTCTCCTTCTCTTCTTTGAGTAACAGCAATGATGATGGTCATGATTTGGATCATAAAAATATAAATATGGTTTTTTTTTATCGTCCCTTAGGTTGCTGTTGCCTTTTTTCTATAGATTTTGCAGACAAGTTCACAATAATTATCTCCACATCAAGTGTAACTTACTTTGGGGTGCGAAACATTAACAAATCTGTCAGTACAACTGAACATCCTCGCTTATGAGCGACTTTGCTTGGGCATTTTGACACCTGAAAAACAGTTTGGCATTCAGAACCAATGACTGTGATTTGCAGAATAGAAGACAAAAGTACAACATGCAGTGTAAAAGAACAATATCTATCCTCCATGAGTGCTCACATATGTTATGAGTCTACCAGAGAAAAACTGTTTCAACATCGTCTTTCTACTGAGTTAACGAATTCATTCTAAAATTAACCTAATGAAAAACCCTAATAAAAAAAGACTTCTTGGAAAGTAAGTGCAGATACAGGATATGACTTCTTTCTAGCATGAGTTTTCACACACCTTTTGAGACACCTTCATTCAAAACAGACACAAGAGTCAAGTTAAATAAAATCATGTCATAAAAATTACTTGGACAGAGATCAAGTAAACAGCTTCTGTCTAGTGTGAATTCTCTTGTCTTTTGAGAGGACTTGTTTGAGAAAAACTTCTTTGACATAAAGAGCAACTATAAGGTTTCTCTTTTGCTTATGTTATTCTTAATTTTCAATTTATATGAGGGGTGCAATGGACCCCAGCCTGGGGTCTATGGTTGGGCTAGTTTCTCGGTGTTTACCATTGCTTTGAGGGCAGCAATTTACACCTCATTTATACTGGGTAATTTCGTTTACCTTGAAGATATTTTCTCAGATTTTTCTTTATAATTCCTGTTGCTCCTATCACCAAAGGTACTTTTTTCTATTTCCTTCAGTTCCCATGTGCTTTTCAGGTCATTCTTCAGGTCTTGTTATTTTGTTATTTTATGCCTTTCAGCTCTATTGAGGCCAAAGTCACTGGGTACTGTCACATCTATAATCTTTGCTGTTTATTCCTTGTTCCAGATCACAACATCAGGTCCCATAGCACCTCCTTCTATATATATCTTCCTGTTGGAATTTCCTTGTCATAAAAGATGGCAACAGCCTTATTGGAGGTGACTGGATCTGGTTCATGCTCCTACACTTTTCCTTTCACTTCAATTGTGTATACTTTACACATTTTGTTGTGGTGGGCTGTGCAGTGACCATCTGCAAGCAGCCTTGCAGGCTGATATCAGATGACTAACACTCAATCACTTCTTGAAAAAACCTACATGGCTCATTTGCTAATATGCTTGGCATTTTCTTGAAGCTCTTTGTTAGGAAGCCTTGATCTTGTGCTCCTATTATCAGTATTTCTCCATCATAACCTAGATCTCCATTTCTTATACATCTGAGTGACTCTTTGTTGTCTATGAAACTTTTTTCCAGTTCTTGAAATCTTCCTGCTCTTCCATTGTCTTTCTACCTTTCCATTCGAAGTCTCTCCTCTCTGTGACTGTATTTCTGCTTGGTCTTCCTGGCTATCGTTTTTGCTGGAGTCTGTTCAGTACCCTCTGTCTTCTATCAGATCTCCTGCAAAGTTCTTAGCCTGTTTTGTTATTGATGTTAGTTGTCTCAGGGCTCCATTTTGGTGTTGGGCAACCTATACTTGCTATTGTTGCTCTGTAGGCCTGGTTGATCTCAGTCAGGCCTAATCCACCTTCTCTGTGAGAAAGATATATTCTGTCCATTCACTGGTGTCTGTATGTGACTTTATGTAGGGTGAGAGTCTTCCTGGTTTTAATATCCATCCTGTCTAACTCTCCTTGTGGCCAGTCTACAATGCCAAAACCATATGTCACCAATGGTATTACCAGCTGGGTTATGGCAGTGAACTTGTTCTTTGATGTTAATTCTGACTTACGTATCTTCTCTCAGCAGCTGATGTATTCTTTCTCTGTCTTTTCTCTCATTTTCTTGTATTTCATATATCCTGTTCGCCATGACTCCTGTGACCCATTTGTAGGTTGTTCTTAGACAGCAGATGACCCTATATTTGTTAGGGAGCTCAGTCTCAGAGCTCTTAGAGAGAAGATTGGTTCTTCCTGTTGTGAGCCACTCTGGTGATTCTTCTCCTTTTACTATTCTTGAAAAGGCTTGCACTTAAGTGTGGTGTAGTGCTGTGATCTTTCTAAGCCAGAAATTTCAGATCTTGCCTATTCTTGGGCTCTTGAAATGGATATATTCTTTTAGTTTTGTTACTTTTTCTGTGATGAAGCTTACTGGTGGCATTTCCTGTTTCTGACTGTTCTTCTACCTAATGGTGTCAATCCATGAATTCTCTTGGTGTTGTCTAGGGTCTTCAAACAGTGGCTTCCAAAATCTCTCTAGGTCTTCCTTGCTCGGTGGTGTTCGTACCTCCACTGTTTCTTTCATGTTTCTATAAACAATCTTTGGATTTTCCCCAAACTGCCTATTTATCTGTTTTGCTTTTATCTTCTGTTGTTTGTTTCTCATTTGTGCAGCTAGGGCCTTTACTAGTGCCAATTTTCCACTCAATTGTTTATGCCCTCATCTGTAATTTTCTTCATCTTCTTTATTTTCTTGAGCAGATTTTTTAAGTGATATTGATCTGTCATATAGTTGGTAATTTGAGAAATCTCTGCCTTAACTGGTTTATTTTATCATGTTGTTTCTTTTTCCTCTCCAGTATGCAATCTCATATGGCGTGTAAGACTTGATTTATTGGAAAATGCTTTCCTGCATTCATTGCACATGAATGGCTTCTCTCCGGTATGGATTCTCATATGAATTGTAAGTTTATCTTTCCTGGGAAATGCTTTCCCACATTCCTTGCACATGAATGGCTTTTCTCCAGTATGTAATCTTATATGAAGTTTAAGACTTAGTTTCTGGGAAAATGCTTTCCCACATTCCTTGCAAATGAATGGCTTTTCTCCAGTATGTAATCTCATATGAAGTTTAAGACTTTGTTCATGGGAAAATGCTTTCCCACATTCCTTGCAAATGAATGGCTTTTCTCCAGTATGTAATCGCATATGAATTTTAAGACTTAGTTTTTGGGAATATGCTTTCCCACAATCCTTGCAAATGAATGGCTTTTCTCCAGTATGTAATCTCATATGAGGTTTAAGACTTTGTTTCTGGGAAAATGCTTTCCCACATTCCTTGCAAATGAATGGCTTTTCTCCAGTATGTAATCTCAAATGAAGTTTAAGACTTTGTTTCTGGGAAAATGCTTTTCCACATTCGTTGCATATGAATGGATTTTCTCCATTGTGGATTCTCATATGAATTGTAAGACGATCTTTCCTGGGAAATGCTTTCCCACATTCCTTGCACACGAATGGCTTCTCTCCAGTGTGGGTTCTCATATGAATTGTAAGATGTGGTTTCTGGAAAAATGCTTTTCCACATTCGTTGCATATGAATAGATTCTCTCCAGTGTGGATTCTCATATGAATTGTAAGATGATCTTTCCTGTGAAATGCTTTCCCACATTCCTTGCACATGAATGGCTTCTCTCTTGTATGGATTCTCATATGAACTATAAGTTTACCTTTCAAGGAAAATGCTTTCCCACAGTCATTGCATATGAATTTCTCTCTGGAAGGATTTGTGATATTATTTGTAAGATTAACTTTCTTGTAAATTGCTTTCTCACAGTCAGTGGATATGAAAGGCTTCTCTCCATTGTCACGGATCCTTCTTTCTTGTTTTACATCCTTTTTGCAAGTTTGTGGATGTTTTCCATTCACTATTGAATTCATTTCATATGGATATTCATCATCTTCATTAGACTCACAGAATTCCTCTGGCTCTATTTTGATGTCCATCAATGAATCCAGAGACAAAAAGTCTCCATCACTGGTTCCACTAAAGGCAGCCAAGTTGCTGTTTTCTTGATTTATGGAAGGTAGTGATAATGCACCTTCAGTTTCACTTTTCAAAGGAAATTCTAAAGAATGTTTTGGATTCATTTTAGCCTTATGTCCTGTCCTGTTCTGTAATGACAATGTGTTCAATTCACAACTTTTAACACAGAATTGTTTACAAATAATTACTGAATAAATCTGTTAAAAAGTTAAGTACAATATCTTGAAGGACTACAAACAGATTTCACTGCTGATGTATGAATCTAATATTCAACATAAATTTTACTTGTTGTTTAAATTTGTTAAATACGCATACAGTAATTCACTGTTGTCTCATATGCTTAAGAGTTGCTATATGTAATGTTCCATGCATTTCCCAAAATCCTGATGCTAATCAAAACTGACGAAGGAAGGAAGGTTCTTCTGAGGGAGAATCTGAAATCAAACAATGCAACACAGAGTTAGGAAACATAATGTCAGAACTGAAGCAACAAAATAATAAATCAAATTCAATTCAGGTTCCCATAAAGGTCTCAGGGTAATTAACAAAGTGTGCATTTGATAGTTTTATCCAAACATTAATACAATCTAACCAAACATAGTCCAGACACAGCATCAAAACATTCCTGAGGCAACAATGCAACAATAGATTAACAGTTAATATTGACGCCCACCACCTCACATCTGTAAACCTTCTTAGCTTTAACATATTAACAAATCAAAGGCCGAGAATAGAAAATGCAAGAGACCAGCATAAGAGTTTTGTGAGATAACAGCAGGAAGGGTACAGTATATAGGGAATGCTTAATTATATGTGATCCAGCTATACATAACATCATATTATCCAGAGATGCAGTAGATAATAATAAGAAAAAATAGTAATGGTGAATTGAGTGGTAATTTGAAGAGAGATGAAAGTTTTCAAATTAGTTTCATTGGTTGTTATTGTTGATACAGTACAAGAGTAGCTATTATGACCAGCAACACTGATGACAGTATTGGAAGGTATGTGCTGCTACATTTCTTTAAATATGACATTTTTTTAAGAGCTATACAAACCAGAGCTTTTTATGAAGGAGTAGCTTTCAGTGCACGTTGGAAATGGGTTAACTGGTGGTTAAGAAGAGTGAGTAGGGTAATGAACAAAGAGGGGTGGCTGTGATGGGAGATATGATATAAGGTTTATGTTTGTATACCTATGAAAATTTCATATTACAGCATTTTCTCAATTAGTGTATCTGCATATGCATGGCTTGCGACTAGGCAATATATCCACATTTAACTCCAGCCCTACCAAAATCTACATAAATGTATACATACATAAATAAAAATGAATAGAGTAAAAAGCCCTTTTGGTTTTCAATGCTGCAAAGGTGGAATAAATACAATTTGTTTAAGTAATTTGTATTTTTCCTAATATACAAACTAGAAGTTCTTTAAATATGGATATAATTGCAGCACAAGCTGAGAAAACAGCCGTTTAACCCTCTTACGCCGATTGGACGTATTAAACGTCGAGTCAAAATGTCTCCAGTATGCCGATTGGACGTATCATACGTCGGCTCAAAAAAGTTTTTTTAAAAATTCGCGGAAAAACACTTATAGGCCTACCAGCCAAAAACTTTTGTATCACGCGCCTTGGGGGATGCTGGGAGTTCACGGATCAAGGCGTTGTTTTGTTTACAATCGCTACGCAGGCGCGCAAGCGCGAATTTCTTTCTTATCGCGCTAAAAAGTATCAGTGACACATCTCGGAAATTATTTCGTCACTTTGACATAATTTTTGCACCATTTTAAATTATCCTTTACATGAAGTATTATATATGAAAATGTGCGCAATTTCATGTAAAATACAAAAAAAAATTACTCATGATTGTAGCTTTTATCAGTTTTGAAATATTTTCATATAAATAAAGATAAGTGCAAAAATTTCAACCTTCGGTCAACTTTGACTCTACAGAAATGGTCGAGAAACGCAATTGTAAGCTAAAATTCTTATATTATAGTAATATTCAATCATTTGCCTTCATTTTGCAACAAATTGGACGTCTCTAGCACAATATTTCGATTTATGGTGAATTTATGAAAAAACTTTTTCCTCACGCTCGTGTGATAACTCTTCCGATAAATTTTTTCGTGCGATTGTCCTAATGTTTGCACCCTTTTAAATTTGCCGTTACTTAAAGTTTTATATATGGAAATGTGCGCAATTTCATGCACAATACAACAAAAACAACCCATGGTTGTAGCTTTTATCAGTTTCGAAATATTTTCATATAAATAACGTTAAGTGCAAAAATTTCAACTTTCGGTCAACTTTGACTCTACCGAAATGGTCGAAAAACGCAATTGTAAGCTAAAACTCTTATATTCTAAAAATATTCAATCATTTACCTTCATTTTGCAACGACTTGGAAGTCTCTAGCACAATATTTCGATTTATGGTGAATTTATGAGAAAAAAAAAAAACATTTTCCTTACGTTCTCGCAGTAACTCTTCCGAAAAAATCAGAATTTTTTTGTGCGATTGTCGAAATGTTTGCACCATTTAAAATTAGCTGTTACATAAAGTTTTATATATGAAAATGTGCGCAGTTTCATGTAGAATACAACTAAAAATGATTGAAGGTTGTAGCTTTTCTCTTTTTTTTAAATATTTGCATATAAATCACGATAAATAGAAAAAAATCCACGTTCGGTCAAATTTGACTCTACCGAAATAGTTGAAAAACACAATTGTAAGCTAAAACTCTTACGGCCTAGTAATATTCCGTCATTTTTCTTCATTTTGAAACAAATTCGAAGTCTCTAAAACAATATTGTGATTTATGGTGAATTTTTGAAAAATATATTTACCTTCACTCCGCGCGCCGATTCGCGGCCGCAAGTCTGCGAAATACGTACATCGCCTTATCCTAATATTTGCTCCTTTTCATATTAGCCTTTTTATAGAGTTTCATATATGAAAATGTGCGCAAATTCATGAAGAATACAACAAAAAATAATTGAAGGTTGTAACTTTTTCCATCTTTGAAATATGTGCATATAAAAAAATATATATATAAAAATTTCGACATTCGGTCA
The DNA here is from genome assembly GCF_015104395.2 of Macrobrachium nipponense. Lineage (NCBI taxonomy): Eukaryota > Metazoa > Arthropoda > Malacostraca > Decapoda > Palaemonidae > Macrobrachium > Macrobrachium nipponense. Next base: position 10,944,167 of record NC_087222.1, read on the forward strand.
AATTTAACTCGTCCGAAATGGTCGAAATCTGCAATTCTAATCTAAAACTCTTACAGTATCATAATATTCAATTATTTGTGTTAATTTTGAAACAAATTGGAAGCCTCTAGAACAATATTTAGAATTACAGTGAATTTTTGAAAATAACATTTTTTTACGTCCGCTCGTTACGAATTCGTACATCATTTTGTGATAATATTTTTCCGGTGTTGCTTTTATTGTTTTACTATGTGTTATATATCAAAAGGATTGCAATTTAGTGTACAATACAACGAAAAAAAAATTAACTCGTTAGCTTTGACCGTTTTTTGCACAGCGTGATTTGAATACAATTATCTATGAATTTTTTTTTTCGCTACCATATATCGCATTATTTACATATGATAATGATATTATTTTTCATTTCTGATGATTGCATACTAAACTTCAGGCAATGAAAAAAAAATGAGCCAAAAATGAACTCTTAATCTTCAAAACTAAGCGCGCTGTGATTTTTTGAAAAAATTATTTTTTCCGCTTCCGTGCTCACTCCAAACCGGCGCCGGTATACAGGAGAGGTTTTGATTTTTAGGGCTTCGGCGTAAGAGGGTTAACTTTAAATAAGGTGGTTAACTATCAACGGTAGAGTGGGAGTCCCCCCCACCCCTATCCTTATGTTTCACTTTAACCTTCTGGCTCAGGTAGCAGAATGAGGGGTGGCTTGAGGTGGGACATTTATGTAAAGACCTGTAGGTTTGTATGTCCAGAAAAATACAAATTACTTAAAATATTTGTTGTTTGTTCCTAAACAAATACAAACCTTCGGTCTTTATGTATGTATTAAAGGCACTAGTAGTAACATATAATATTAAATAATTAAATAGTGGGGTTGATAACCTTAGCTCTTGCCGGTTAAAGACAAATGCAAAACGCTGGATTCCTCGAAGATGCTGAGATGAAAAAACAAACAGGAAAGCTTCCAGGTGCATAATTGGAATCAGTGATGCATTCCAAAGATCACGAGTTCCATGTATGTAGTGTGCATAAATCTGTGCGTTAATTGGTGAGTGTGTGTTCGTAATGCAAAGAAAATGACATATAATCTATTGTATAAGAATCAACGGGAGACTCACTGAAATTGATTGATAGAGTGTTGAACACGCCACAGGTCCATCAGACAAGGTAACATAAAACCTTAATGTTTTATGGTGCCATAATAACTGGTCTCTTTATTTCAGATGGATTCGAAGTCACCATATGGGTTTTCTATTTTGACCGATAAACTATGAATGTTTGGACACTTGAAGGAAAAGGGGTACTTACTTAAATATGATTTTGAGAGGAATATGATAGTTTAACATTTCTTTTTTGAAGTCATACTTAACTCATTTTATTCCATTTTCATGTTAGCTAATTTTGGGAAATAAAAAGTATATTTTTTTAATAACAAGATTTTCAGCTAATTTCAGAGATGACATTCAGCATCAAAAGGTAGGCTACATTACCAGTTAGATTATTTTTTCATTTGTTTAAACAAGTGTCATTTGACCTCGTTAGAGATTTTTCCTCATTAGAGATTTCGGTGGCTAGTGGTTAAAAGGTACATTCAAGCCTATAGGTTATGTTTCTGAATAGACTAGAATTAGATAGGTTAAGCATATTTTGGGGAAAAGTGGTTATAATTAAGTATTGAGCAACTGACTCTTGTTGATTTGAGGGGAATTTATCTGATAGTCAGGAATTAACCCGGTAGCTACTGCTGGCAGTGATCTTAAATGCTGTTTAGTGTAAAGACATATTCCTGTGTTTCTGGAGGGGGGGGAAGTGAATTCATATGATAACGGGGATTAATTACGCACGGTTGCAAGTGTAGCCGGGTACTGACTTCGGACCTATAAAGACATGAGTGTATAAGTTTATTTCTTATTTTTTTTCTCTTTATTGGTGTTAATTCAGCAGACATTAGGGGTTTTGTTGTATTGAAATATATTAGAAAAAGTGGTATGATAAGTTTCGTTTTTGTGCGTGGTATGAGAGAGAGAGAGAGAGAGAGAGAGAGAGAGAGAGAGAGAGAGAGAGAGAGAGAGAGAGAGAGGCTGCTGGGTGAACGGTTTCACTAACTCATCAGATTTCGGTTCGAGATACATTCTTTTTCTCTCACTAGCTTCTTCCCATTTTCTAAAGACCATCGTGACCTTGTAACAGTTTAATCAGCTGATTGACCCTGAACCTGAGAAGCAGCTAGATGTAAATAACGGTTTTTTGGATTGGTGCATGTTTATTTTATCTTTTATTGGTGAATAATATATTATTACTTATGGGTTGGTGGTTTGTGTGCTCATATATATATCAATGTTATTAAGGTCGGGGCGAATCCTAAAGGATAAGAGTTATAGTAAAGAAGGCAAAATGGTCGATGCAATTACAAGCCAAACGTTAGTGCACAAAATAACAAACATAAATGCAGGAGTTAGCCGTTTTCGAGGCATTGTTGATGGCGTTTTCTCCCTACCAGTGCAAATTTTTATCGTGGGAGTGAATAACTATTTAAACACCAAGGGAATTAAGGATGATACAGAGGCGTTTACAGTGGCAAAAGCCTTGTTAGATTTCAATAAAGGGGATTTGTCATTTAGATGCCGTAGTTTTCAGTGCACAAAATGTCGGTCATGGACTGAATTGCAAGCATTTTTAAGAGCGGCTTATGGCTCAAAAGAACACGGTGATATCATATGAGATCTAAAAGGGCTGTACAAAATTAGAAAAGGCACAACAAGCCTTATTGAGCATAGCTCAAAACTTATTGACTCAGCAGGAGAATGGATATAGAAATTGAGAAATTCCAAATGTGTAAATGGGAATAATGTCTCATTCGACAATTTACATAAATTGATGCATTTTGCAATGCTTCTACACGACGTCCCAGATGCAATCGTAGACAGATTTGATGAAGTGAACCTAGTACATCAGACGAGGAACTAATGTATACCCAAATTCAGAAACATATGTCCAAATGTCCCATGGTGGATAGTACTTTTTTTAAAGGAACCGGTCCTAGAAATATGATACAAAGAGACTCAGATTTTCCTTCTCCACATTTGTGTGCAAAAGTGGAATATAAGAGAGGATCGATCGATCAAAGGTAATAGCAGTTGCGTTGCTACAATTGTAATAAACCAGGGCACACAAAGAAAGTATGTAGAGTCAAATATTGTGGAATGTGTAAAAGTGTGGATCACTGTTGGCAGGCTTGTCCATCTCAGATACGGAGAGATGCGAGACCCACACTTCAGAAATTTGGGAGTTACAATACGAGAACTTCCCAGGCAGGTCACTTAAAAGGGCAAAGGGATCGGCAAAATTTTTAGAAAGCCAATCAACAAAAAGGGTACAGATGATTTGTACGTGCCATTGTGGTCTCATGGGGGACGCCCCAGAGCCCAGGCCGATAGTATATGGAACAGTGGAGGATGTGGATATCCCAATCTTCATAGACACAGGCGCGTCTGTGAATTTAATGGACCATAATCTGTGTTAATCCATGTTCTCCCATTACCCTTTGAAACCCTCAACAGAGACGGTGTGTGATGTGCAAGCCCATAGATTAAACACCCTGTGTTTCGTTAGAATATGATTTACTTTGGGTGATAGAATGTTAATAGAACCCTTTCGGGTTATAAAAGGGATTGTGTTGGGCAACAGACTTTTGCTGGACCATCCTACATGTAGAAGACACAAGATATCGGTCCATACAGGTATTAGTGGTATAATGGTTGGACTACCCGGTGTTTTTATCCCTTATGAGGACGCAAGTGAAGCTGAGGATATGGGGAATACTGAAAACGGGTGCTTTTGGGAGTGCTAATGGTAATGATACCTGGGATATGGGGAGTGGTGATACCAAAACCCACACTAATGATACAGGAAATAACAGCGGTGATGTCGGTAATGATAAATGGGATATTGAGGGCCACGGTGGTAACAATGGCATTATGGGTAGCGAAGCTGATACTAATACTGATATTATTACTGATACTAACAATGGTGTCTTGGTGGATGCAATGAGAACCACAGGCGGTGATATTTATGGGATCATGGAACAGAGAGGTACTAACCACAAATATAAATGTGTTTTATCAGAGGATGCTATTTTAATGCCAGGTTCAAAGACTATGGTAAAAGTCAAACTGAGGGAAGTAAAAAACCCCACGGAAGTATGCATAATTGAGGGCAGCGAGAAACTAAGAGGGGTTATTAGCATTACATCAATGAACAGTGTATCAAACACTGGTGTTACATGGGTAGAATTACTGAGCTGTAATGATGCAGTTAGGAAATATCAGAAGAATACATATGTGGTAGACCTCCAAGATTGGAGTAATGTCAGTGGTTCAGTAGTTATTGTAAAGGGGAAAACTGAGTTTTCAGAGGCAGAAATGCAATCAAGAAAGAAAATATTTAGAGAACATTAGGTAATGCAGATATAAAGAGCATATAGAAGCGGTAAGCGAGCTCTAGGCAGAATTTGGGGACATGGTAGCTTTACGAGGAGATAAACTGGGATTGACTAATGTGTTCATAAAAGCTTTACGAGGGGATAAACTGGGATTGACTAATGTGTTTGTAAAAGAGGTCAGTAAATGGGAGGAGGAAGGCACCATTATTCCTAGTGCATCTCCATACAACTTTCCTCTGTTAGCAGCGCCTAAGAAGGACAGGTATGACCAAGCATGTGTTGACTTTGGACGTTTGAATGAAAAGACAATTCCTGAGCGTTACCCAGTCACATGCATATCAGATGTTTTTGTAGAAATTGGGGGACATAATATTAACAGCTCAATTGATTTAGCACAGGGTTTTTTGCAGGGCCCTCTTAGTGAAAAAAGTAAGGAATATACGGCCTTTTCATTGCCCAAGGGACACTATGAATTTATGTGGATGCCTTTTGGTTTTTGTGTACGTGGATGATATATTAATTGCAACAAACTCGATCGTGCAACACCTAGAAGTGCTTAAGGAAGTACTTAGGAGACTTAGGTTTGCCGGATTGAAAATTAAGCTAGCTAAGTGTTCCTTTTTGAAGAAGCAAATCACATATTTAGGTCATGTCATATCTAAGGAAGGGGTTAGAGTAAATGACGATAAAGTCAAAGCAATATCAGATTTTCGTACCCCGAAATCAAAGAAAAAAATTAAGTCATTCCTAGGGATGACATGAGTTTTTCATAGGTTTGTGAAAGGGTTTTCTAACATAGTAGCTCCTCTAACAGATGCATTGTGGGAAGACATTCAATTTCATTGGGGAGAACCGCAACAAGTAAGTTTTCAAAAATTTAAGGACGCATTAATGAATCCCCGAGTTCTGAAATTTCCAGATTTCAGCAAACTGTTCATATTAGTGACTGATGCCAGTCAGGAGGGTATAGGTGCTTGCCTTATGGAAAAATTTGATGGGAGGTTCAATCCCATTGCTTTATATAGCAGGAAATTTAGGACAAAGGGCAGCAGTGAAAGATTAATGACTACCATAGATAAAGAAGCCTTTGCAAGAGTATCAAGTTTGATTAATTTTAAAATGCTACTGATGGGAAATAAAGAAGTCCTTACAGACCACAAGCCATTATTAGATCTTTTTAGTAAACCCGATTTGTCACCCAAAAGAGGTCGATGGTTCTTAACTATCAGGGACTTCGATGCAAATCTCAAATATATAGAAGGCAAATTAAACGTAGTCGTTAGATAAGGAAACTTACTTCTTGATGAAAGGATTCTCAGTAAATCTCTGAACTGACTGGTACTTCAATTCACCTGGGCCTCCTTCCTGGTCATGTAGAGCACAGGAAGGAGTCCCGTGCATCTGACATGTTGAGCTTATGTGATGTTCAGCTATCAGACTTCTGGGCCTTCCAAATTAATGGGCATGTAATGTAAGCTTCATAGATTCAAAAAGGTTTTGGATAAACCTATAGTGCTTTGCTTTATTGTCAGCCCCTCTCTCCCTATGCTAGAGAGAGGGAATGGACATGCATCTATCTATCCTTGTTCCTTCAAGTGTTTAACATCGAAGGAAAGTCCATGATGTTCCCCAACTCTCTTTGCCAATGCCAGGTCAGATCCCTAACTGACGACTCTTGTAAAGGCTAGGGTGCGCAAGTCAGGCTCCGTAAGGCAAGAGTCACATCCCACTCAGGGGGACTGAATTCCCTGGGAGGTCAAAACTGTTTGAAGCTTCTCAACAGCATGGAGATCTCCACAAGAAAGAGAAATCGACACCCTTTAAGCAAAGGATGAGTCCAAAGGCAGCTCTGTAGCTCCTGACAGCTGTGATGAAGAGAATCTCTTAGCGAAGAAAGACAAACAATGCGACCTTCTGAAGAGGAGAGCCAAACAGAGAGATACCCCATCAACGACACCAACAACAGAAGACGACCCATTTCCCCTAGTACACAGCCGCTAAGATTACAAAAGTATCCAGAAATCTTGGTCGTTGTGCGACGAGAAAAAACCTCTTGCTCTCAAGAGATGGTGGATAGTCCTCCAAGCATGAAGTGACAGTTCTCTCACAGCCTGGTGATACCTCTGTATGAGCAGCTGGTACAGCAGGTTGTGCCAAGGGGGAATCTCTTTTGGTACCCAGGAAAGTAGAACTAGCAGGTCTGGATACCACTCAGTATGTGGCCACTTGAGAGCTAGCAGGGTCATCCTGATATTTAGGGTGATCATGACCCTGTTGATCACTCAACAATCAGACAAAATGGAGGTAAAGCGCAGGCCTTGGAGATTGTCCCATGGGTCCGGCACAAAAGAACAGAACACCAGGAGCTTTCCATTGTGCCAGGTTACAAAGAGGCCTATAGTTGATAAGCCCCCCAAAATCGAACAATCTTTCTGCAATGTCTTGGGTGTAGGAACCATTCTGTCCCTATCTGCTAACACTGGCAATAAAGCTCGTCTGCCACTCTGTTCTGGTTCCCCAGGATTTACCTGGCTGACAGATCTACTGAGTGTGCTGCCGCCCACTCGTGAACCTGCATCACCAACATGTGGAGCTGAGGGGAAAGCAATTAACTTGCTTGTTGACCTATGCCAATACTGTACAGTGATATTATTGATATAAACACCATGAAGTTCCCCATTACTGGATCCTGAACCTCTCGTACAGCCAAAAATGCCATCTTCAGAGCCAGAATATTGATGTGAAGGTGTATGAAGGTCAGGTTCCGCACACCTGAAACCAGCAACTCTCCCAGGTGTGCATCTTCTCTCACGGTTGAAATATCCAAAAATAGAAGCATCTCGGGATAGGGAGTGCCTAATGGCACTACTATTACAATGTTCCTGTTGTCTAACCACCAGGATAAGGAATCAGGAAGAATGGGGAGTCCCTAATGGGAGGCCAAAACTCCATTCTCCACTGAACAGAACAAAGGTGAAGCTGCTCATGAGAGACAAGCTTCTGCAGGGATGACGGGTGACCAAGAATGACTTGCCACTGCCGAGCTGGTTCTTCCTATTGAGACAGGAATAACTGCATTGCCTCTAACTTGTTGATATGCAAGTCTGAAGGGTAGGCTCTTGCTGTTACCACATCTGTCAGCATGGCCGGATACGAGATACTTTACCCTCTGCTTTGGTGTAAGATCAGACTTCTCAAATTGATTGCTACACAAAGGTCCTGCCAAAACACAAGGAGTCAGTCTATGTCCAGGAGCAACTATGACCAAGATCTTGCCAGGACTAGCTAATCATCGAGATAACTCAGAAGATGTATCCCAGGTGAAATGGCCGTTGGCCCAAACTGAACAAGGACAAACAAGCGGCAAGCAGATCAGAGCCCAAAACAAAGTGCTCTGAACCAAAGATTAAGCAGAGGTACTTGCAAGAGGACCTAGAGAAAGCATACGAAAAAATCTCAAGAGAAGTGTTGTTTTGGCGTCTGAGGAAGGGGAAAGTCCCAGAAAAGTTGGTTAGCCTGGTCAAGATGATATATCGAAGAACAAGCACAAAAGTAATAACAGCATTTGGGTAACCAGAAAACTTTGAAGTTAGTGTTGGATTACACAAGGGTCAGCATTAAGCCCATTTTTGTTTGTGCTGGTCATGGGTGTGTTAAGTGAAGAGGTCAGGAATGAAGAGCAATGCTGATGATCTGGTGATTGCTGCTGAAAATATGGAAGACCTACAGAGAAGGTTTGGAGAGTGGCAGGAGTCTTAAGAGAGGGGTACCTTAGAGGTGAATGTGAATAAAACAGAGGTTTTGGTGAGCAGTAGAGAAGATAGAGGTAGAACAGCAATAAAAGAAAGAAGAGGCTTGATTATAAAACAGGTGGTACACACCTACTACCAACCTTCCTCTTTTCAGTTCTAGACCTCTTGTTATGATTCAGTAATTTAGGTTTGAAAGGTTTGGAGCAAAACGAACTTTATTGCTGGCTTCCGAGATTCAGACATTTGGATATTTACATGCACACATGAATACTGGGGACTTGGAACAAAGACTTTTGTAGTTTATTCTACATTTTCAAGTTCATACTAAATATAAAAGAAGATGACAGAAGTTTATATACAAAAACAGAAATGGGGGCCGGGTTACAGTTTGTTATTCTGGGTGGTGTGTTCTTTAAGCAGAAGAGACAAGGAAAGAGGATAAAGGGACAACCACAAGGATGGAGATTTCCATTCGTTGTTGACGTTGCCTTCAATAAAAAACGGACTCCATCAGATTCCTTTGACATTGACTTTGACCCTGCAGATTACTGAGGAATTATCCCCAGTAAAAAACATGGCCGTCTTAAGCCAATGATTCGCCCCCCCCCCCCCCCCAATGCCATTATCATTGAGCCTCTTGATATGGCATATATGTGCTGAGAGAGAGAATCTTACCTTCAGATCTTGCAATGTTTGCCATATATAAATTTTATTACATTCTTTAAAAGGAATACTGTATACAATATTGTTTGAATTTGGCGGGCTATTCTTAATTCGTTTATTTCTCAAAATGTTATTATATTTCAATATTAAGTTAATATCAATAGTTTTTAAAATGAGTACAGCAGGAATGAACTTAGGATGAAATGGTGCATAGAGAATATTCTTAAGTTCTTTGTTACCACTAGTTCGATTGTAATATGTCTTTTTTGCTTTATTTTTACAAAGTTCCAAAAAATATTGGGATAACATGATGAATTTCGTATTTTATCAATAATTTTAAACTCATTTTCCTAAAAACCAGGACTACAAATTCTGTGAGTTCTAATATACAGATTAGAAAATATTGACACCGTAATTTTTTTTAGCAAAGGTTAGAGTAAAAATGGATATATGACAAACTATTTGTGGGTTTCCTATATACTTTAAAACAAAAACTGGTGTTATTTCTAACAATTAAGACATCCAAAAACGGTATACAATTATTTTCTATATATTCTATAAAGACATTTATAGATGGTACAAGATTATTAATTGTATGCAAGAAGTTAGGAATGTTTACATTTTCTTTTACAATACAAAAACAGTCCTCTATATATTTAACACAAAACACCTCAGAGAATAAATTTCTTGGAATAAATCTAGACTCAAAGAACTCCATGTAAATATTAGACAAAAGTGGCGAAAGAGGGTTACCCATAGCCATATCAAATATTAGTTCATAAAAATTACCAGTAAAAGTGAGCTTACCATCTTTTTTTATACAAAGGAGGTACGCCATCAATTGGAACTTTGGTAAATAAAGATGTTACATCAAAACTGGTCAATTTGTCAGAACTGAATAATTCAATATGGGCCAGTCTAGTAAAGAAATTCACTCATAAATTTACTTTTGAACACATTAATAATGGAAAAAATGTGAAAAGGGGGACTTTTTGGGTTGACTGGAACGAATTATCCTGATTCCCCTTATTTCTTATGGGGATATTTGTTTCATATATTCCGAACATATTGTATTTCAAACAGCCTTCTGGAACAGATTAAGCTTGAAGTCTGAGGCACTACTGTATCTATTGTTAGGGGTAAAACAAAATTCTGGCTGCCATCTTTCTTTTAGTTAGAGGTAGGAAAATCTTTAGGGAACTGCATGCCAACATTTAGCCTATGAGACACAGACAAATAAACTGACACTTAGCTTGTTTTTCCATTGCTACTGCATAACAGCATCAGGTAGATAAGAAGAGTAATTTGTCCAAGAGAGTCAGTGACAGGGTCCGTTTGCATAGTCTCTCTCTCTCTCTCTCTCTCTCTCTCTCTCTCTCTCTCTCTCTCTCTCTCTCTCTCTCTCTCTCTCTCTCTTTCACTGTTACCAATGTGTAGACAGTAGGAAATTAGCCAAGCTGTACCCCTATAGGAAACCTGTTACCAAGTCAGAAGAACTTTGCTGAAAGAAATTTCAGTAGCATCCAAGAAAAAATATTCAGTTTTGTAGTACCATAAGATAAAAGTAAATAGATCTGTAGTAAATCAAGACATGAAGTGATAACATTTTACAACAGTGAGGTAGAGAAAGAATAGGTACAAGCAACCCCCAACCTGTGGGTAGTAACCTAACCATCCACCTACCATTCATGGCATGGCGCTTTCTTGCCCAGAAAGGAACTCGAGCCAACCACTCAGATTCTACTTTACCACGAGCCTAAGGAAGTCATTTGGTATTTTGTATGAGCATTGTTTCTTTCCCACGTAGAAGGGTTAAGCAGCAGGGAGAATAGCTTTTATTTTGCGTTATTACCACTGGTTGGTAAGATCATTTTTGCAGGGAACCAACAGGCGTTCCAATATCACAATTTCTTGAAGTAAATTGTATTTTTCTCAGCTCTACAAACCTGAGGTCTTTACATTAGGAATTACATCCAGCGTAGGCTGGAATACGGCCGTTAGATTCTTAAACAAGACCAATCTCCCCGGATGTAAACACTCCTTTTTGCCTTTCGGCCCAGGCTTCAGATTGAGGGGTGGCATAAGGTGAGCATTAATGTAAAGCACCTCAGGTTTGTATAGTTAGTTAAAATACAATTTACTTTCAAAAACTATGATTTGTTCCTACATGATATGCAAAGCCTCGGTCCATTACATTGGGAAGACACTGATTGGTGGGAGGAATATGAGTGAGCCTCCAGAACTGAATGAGTTCAGCATTCCCAGGCTATTCCTCCAGGTCATAAAAGCGAGAAGGAGTGCCCTGCCACTGACAACTTGATCAGTGTATAGTTGCTGCATGATTAAGAGTCAGACTTCTGGGCCTTTTCGAAATGAGTGAGGAATCGTAACTCTCATTCGCAGGGCTGGGAAGAATATTCAAAGTTGGAGGCATTAATGCAAAGTTCTGGGAAGGGTTTACATTATTGCCAGTCTCCTTTCTATGATTATTGATAAGAAAAATACAAGGAAAACTGGAAGCTCCAAGCCTTACCACAACAAATTTCAACCCCCCTGACCAGCAAGTGTAAAGTTTGAGTCCTAGCCTCAAATTGAAGGAAGAGGAGTAGAAGGACAAGGACGGGAAGGTGGGGAGGTCAGTCACTCTCGCATTCTTCTTACCTCTAGTACCGCACACCATAGGCAAAATGCAACTTGTCCTCTCGAAGGAGACAGGAAAGCAAACACAACTTGTGAGCATCCACCACTGGTCCAAAGAAAAGAGGTTCCAATAACCTGTGGGTAGTATATATATATTTATATATACTATATACTATATATATATATAGATATATATATATATATATATATATATATATATATATATATATATATATATATATATAGATATATATATATATATATATATATATCTATATATATATAATATATATATATATATATATATATATTATATATATATATATATATATATATATATATCATATATAATATATATAATTAATATTAATTATATATATATATTATATTATATATATATATATATTATATATATATATATTATATGACCTGATCTCGGTCATTTGTGGGTTCGGGATATGAAGGAATAAACAGGAGAGAGAGAAGTTTACGTGCATGCGATGTAGGACATGCAAAAATAATAATCGATGAAACGTTTAACACTGGTGTATTCTTCTTAGCTACACAGGTGGCCTTTAACTGTAATTATTACGTTAACTATGCTAGTGCACAAACGGACAGCAGGTTAGACTTATTGACACTCATGACGATACATGTCTTTGTGTGGCGGCCGACGGGAATGCGCGGGGCACTAGGCACTCGTGTCTCGGCCCAGTCAGTCTGTACTGTATGCGACCCGCTGACGAACTGCTTTGACCAGTAGAGCGGCCTGTTTCAAATGCCCCTTTTCAGATGGCATCATTATGCAAGAAGCTGATTGGTTATTCTGGCTCCTTAGACACAAGGGCCAATCACGAAGGGATATAGAGATACATGGCACTCTTTTGAACTGCCAAGCCACGCCAACTTGTAACGTCTTTGGCGGTTGACTTGTTTTGATACACATACACAAGGTATCACTTATAACGGTTTCACGGGACTTCAGAATATCAAGGAGAAGGCATATTCAAAACTGTATCGAATCAGCTCATCACTCCCTCCCCAGTTCTTGCGTCCCGCAAGACATACACTGATCTTATGATTTGCGCATTGTTGTTCTTCTTTGAGTGCCACACCACCTTTGAGTGCCATACCATCCAGTTTGTGCAAAATTTAAAACCATTAGGGTAGGGCCATTTGGCGTGTTACAAACACAAGTTACAACAAATGAATCTCATGCCTCACAATGTGTCATACAGAAAAACAAATTTAGGTTCACATTCACTGATATCAAAAATAAATGGATAGTCACAGCTCCAATTCAAAAAATCTAAATTCATAAAAAAAAATTCACATGAGTTAAAAATGAGACGTTACTCATGAAAAATTAGGTAAATGTATAAGAAAACTTACTGAACTCTTTCTGCAACAATAAAAACAAGGAAAACAGAAAATCAAAATTCAAAGATTACGCAAAAAATAACTTCTTTTTTTTCAAAATAATCTCATATTTCCACATCCTCGATGGAAGATCACAAATTTCTGACAAAGCATAAACAGCATTGGCAACGATATGAAATTTTAGACACAGCATAATTGACATCAATAGAAATTCTTTAAAAATTTGATACATCGTAACAATATGTGTTTAATATGACTTGAAATTGGATAAAAACAATAATGCAATAAAAAATAATCAAGTTATAAAAACAGACTCACTCATTATATGCTTGGAACTGTAACAAAATGTTTAAAAAATTAGACTTCAATTTCTCGGCAATAACTGACATGAAACAAAAGTGCATAAGCACGTTTTTATGATATTCTCTGTTCACTTTCTGATGGACACATTTACTCATGACTCACGCTGGTATGCTACGCAAGGCAACTACACGTACTTACAAATTATGTGAATGGTTTGCTTTATCGAAGAGGGAGGAACGGTGGCACAACAAGTTACTTTTTTTACTTTCTTTCTTTTATGAAGAATTTATCTCGTGCATGTCCAGAAAACTGTGACTTGTCAGTCAACTCCCTCACACAGTCAACACATGTATACTCCCAGGGCACTCACTCATCACATGTACACTTCCATGGCACTTACTCAGCACGTTCATACAACAGCTGACTCACTTGCCTCTGTTTTCTGTGCAACTCACCCATAGGTGTAACTGAAACTTTTAAATGTATGCGTCGCAGTTCCTCTCTCTCTCTGTGTGGCTCATGTCTTACTACAGTACTCTTGGGAATAGCGTCTGCTACTCTTATTACTCTTTTTTTCTTTTTATGATATGATCAATCCCCACAATGCCGAACTCTTACAGTTGCTCGATTCTACGATCTTGTTGAGAAACTAACTTTCTTAAGGGCATCTCTATATCAGGGATAAAATATACAATTTTTTCTCACTTCATCATCAAAATGTTATTGTTATTATACAATTAAGTTTGTTCATACTTACCTGGCAGATATATATATAGCTGTATTTTCTGAAGTCCGACAGAATTTCAAAACTCGCGGCACACGCAGTGGGCGGCCAGGTGGTAGTACCCATTCCCGCCGCTGGGAGGCGGATATCAGGAACCATTCCCATTTTCTATTCATATTTTATTAATGCCACTGTCTCCTGAGGGGAGGAGGAGGGCGGCAATTTAATTTAATTATATATCTGCCAGGTAAGTATGAACAAAACTTAAGTTGTAATAATAACATAACATTTTGTTCATGCCACTTACCTGAGAGATATATATATAGCTGAATCCCACCTTCGGATGGTGGGAAGAGACAGAATAGGATTTTTTAGGAAACTTAAATTAAGTAGATGATATACATCTTGGTTCCTCACCTGTTAGCAAAGTAGACTCTGTGATTACTGTCACTTAAGGCTGCTTTTGCTTAAATCAGAGTTGCCAGCCAGGTGTAGACCTGTAGTGCTGGTTGTGCTCTCAGATGATCTGTCAACAGGTACGAGACCTCAACCGTGACAGAAGACCATCGAGCCATACATATGAGGGCAACGAAGCAACTGACCACCACCTGACCAACTATACAAAAAACCCCTTTAAAACTAACTAAAGGATGGGAGATCTTCACATAAGACTCACCACAACTAAAAACACAACAATAAAACTAACCTAAGCCTAACTAAGGGATAGGGAAAGAGCTACTTCCTTTTCCGGACCCCAAGACTGTGTCCGCAGAAACGTATGGCCCCATTGAATTACAGTCGTCATAAATCGTTCTCACATCCCATTGAGGTCAATGTGAGGCGAGAAGACGGAGTTATCCTCCAAAAAGGTGCAATCAAGAATGTCCTTGATTGACATGTTCTTTTGGAAGGCAAGAGAGGTAGCGACAGCTCGAACTTCGGAGCTTTCAACTCGTAGAGGCTCAAACTCGTAAGAGGCTCAAATCAGTTCTTCTGGAAAGATGAATGAGCCTCCTTAATGACGTCCCTTAGAAAGAAAGCAACAGCATTCTAGATAAAGGTAACTCTGGTCTCTTCACAGAGCACCAGAGATTACCTGAGGGACCTCTTACCTCTTTTGTTCTATGTACATAGAACTTGAGAGCCCTGACCGGGCACAGGGCTCTCTCTGGTTCTTGGCCCACCAGACTTGACATACCCTTGATCTCGAAAGTTTTCGGCCAAGGATTCGAAGGATTTTCATTCTTCGCCAAGAAAGTTGGGTTCAAAGAGCAGACAGCATTGTCTCCTTTATTGAATCCCACATAAATTACCTAAAACGCTTGAATCTCACTAACTCTCTTAGCCGTCGCAAGAGAAGTTAGGAAAAGAGCCTTCCTTGTCAAGTTTTCGAAGAGACGCTGCCTGAAGCGGTTCGAAAGGACTTGACATAAGGAAACTTAAGAACCACGTCAAGGTTCCATGACGGAGGTCTCATTGAGGAATCTTCGAAGTCTCGAAAGATTTTAAAAGGTCATGAATGTCCTTGTTGTCAGAAAGGTCAAGGCCTCTGTGCCTAAAAACCGCTGACAACATGCTTTTTATATCCCTTGATGGTAGGGAACCGCTAATTTCTGCACCTTCCTGAGAAAGAGCAGAAAATCAGCTATCTGGTTCACAGAGGTCGAGGAAGAGGAAACTCCCTCCTTTTTACACCATGCCCTGAAGGAAGCCCACTTCGATTGGTAACAGCTCTTGTGGAAGCACGTCTTGCATTTGCGATTGCTCTCGCAGCTGCTTTCGAAAAACCTCTCGCTCTGGCCAACTTTTCGATAGTCTGAACGCAGTCAGACCCAGAGCGGAGAGGTTTTGGTGAAACCTTTCGAAGAGGCTGTTTGAGTAGATCTTTCCTCCAGGGCAATGTCCTTGGAAAGTCTACAAGGAAAGACATGGACCTCTGTTGAACCATTCTCTCGCTGGCCACATCGGAGCGATCAGGGTCAACCCTCGTCCCTTCTGAGCCGCAAACTTCCTCATGACTTCCCCCAAAATCTTGAATGGTGGGAAGGCGTACAGGATCTAGACCCGTCCAATTCCAAAGCAACGCGTCTACAGCGATCGCTTCTGGATCCAGGACCGGGGAGCAATAAAGAGGAAGTCTCTTGGTCCTTGACGTCGCGAATAAGTCGACCAGAGGAGTCCCTCCCCACAACCTCCAAAGGTCTCGACACACGTCTTTGTTCAAGGTCCACTTCCGTCGGTAGGATTTGTTCCCCGACGACTGAGAAGATCGGCCCTGACGTTTTGCACTCCTGCAATGAACCTCGTCAGGATTGTCACCTTTCTTCCCTTCGCCCACAGCAGAATCTCCCTCGCCAGGAAAAACAAAGTTCTGGAGTGTGTTCCTCCCTGATTTTTCAATAAGCGAGTGCTGTGGTATTGTCTGAGTTTACCTGAACAATCTTGTTCTTCAAAACTCCTTTCGAAGAACTGCAGAGACAGAAATTTGCTGCAAGCTCTTTGACATTTATGTGCCAGGCTACCTGTTCCCCTCTCCAGGAGCCTGACACTTCCTTCCCTCCTAGTGTTGCTCCCCAGCCACCCGTGATGGAAGCGTCGGAGACAACACTAGGTCGGGGCTCAGAAGACTTAGGGACACGCCCTCCTGTAGCTTCTGCGGGTCGAACCACCATCTTAGATGGTTCTTTATCGGAAGAGATATTCTCAATATGGCATTGAGATCGTCCTTGGCCTTCCACTCGTCCGCAAGGAAAAATTGGAGAGGCCTGAGGTGCAGTCTTCCCAAGGAAACACCCCTTTTCTAGCGAAGGAAATGGTTCCCAGCAGACTCATCCATTCCCTCGCCGAGCAAGTCTCTTTCCCTAAGAAGGCCGAGATCTTTTCTAAACCTAGCCGCTGACGTTCCTGGGACAGAAACTCGAAAGCCACTGAAATCCATCTTAATCCCCAGATACACGATGGACTGTGTCGGGGTCAGATGCGACTTTTCGAGGTTGACAAGAAGTCCCAGGGACTTTGCTAGGGCTAAAGTGAACTGCAAGTCCTTCAGACACTTTTCTCTCGACGACGCTCTGATCAGCCATTGTCGAGGTACAGGGAAACTCTTATCCCCGAAGAGTGTAGCCACCTCGCCACATTCTTCATGACTACAGTGAACACCATTGGAGCCGTGGTCAGGCCGAAACACATAGCTCTGAACTGAACTGCCACACTTTTTTGTCTAAAGACAAACCTTAGATACTTTCTTGAAAGAGGGTGGATCGGGATGTGAAAGTACGCGATCTGCAAGTCTAAGGACACCATCCAGTCGCCCGGTCTCAAGGCTCCCAGAACAGAATGAGGCGTCTCCATCGTGAATTTGGTCTTTTCCACGAAAAGATTGAGCCTGCTTACATCTAGAACTGGACGCCAACCTGACGACTGCTTCGGTACTAGGAAAATCCTGTTGTAAAAACCTGGAGACCCCAGGTCCGCGACTTGTTCCACCGCTCTTTTCTCGATCATTTGTTGAAGAAGATCGAATAACACTTGCTTCTTCTCTCCCTGATAGGATGGAGAAAGGTCTTTTTTTATGGGAGTCGTAGAAAGAGAGGAAGATCTAAAAAGGGGATCTTGTACCCTGCTCCACGATCTGAGGGACCAAGAGTCCGTGTTCCCTCTCTCTCCACGCTCCCGCAAAAACTTCAGTCTGGCTCCGACTGGTGTCTGAAGGACATGCTTCTCACCTTGGAAGGCTTTGACTTAAAGGAAGCTCTTCCTCGTGAAAAACCCTCTCCCTCGAGGAGCTGCTCTCGAGGGGGAGCCCCACGAAAGGGCTTAACCTTCTTCGGCGGTCGAACCGAAGCTGAAGAAGTTGAAGGTACTGCCGAACGTCTTGTAGACTGGGCTAAGAGGTCCTGCGTTGCCTTCTCTTGCAAACTGCTAGTCAGGTCCTTTACTAAAGTCTGGGGGAAGAGATGGTTCGAAAGAGGAGAAAAAAGCAAATCCGCTTTCTGAGCTGGAGTCACTGAACGAGCTGTGAAATTGCACAGCAAAGCTCTCTTCTTCAATAAGGCCATTCCAAAATGAGAGACGATCTCCTCCGAACCATCCCTGATGGCTTTGTCCATACATGCTAACACGCTGGACAGCTCCCCCAGACTGAGAGATTCTGGGCTTCTCACTTGCAGATCCAGAACTCCCAAGCACCAGTCAAGGAAGTTGAAAACTTCAAGAGTCCGGAGCAGACCCTTCAAATGATGGTCCGTCTCCGTAGAGGTCCAGGTCACTTTAGCAGTGGATAAAAGAGACCTCCTCTGCGAATCCACCAAGCTGGAGAAATCTCCTTGAGCTGAAGAAGGGATACGAACCCCTACTTATTCTTTGGTTCTATACCAAATACCCCTCCCCCTTTTCCGCTGAGTCTAGCTGGAGGCAAAGCGAAAGTCGTCTTGCCTTGCTCTCTCCTTCGTACCATCCAATCTTGGAGTTTCTTGAACGCCCGTTTAGTGGAGAGCGAAGTTTTCATCTCAACAAACTTCGGGGTTTTACCAGTCTTAGATGATGAAAACTGCGAAGGAGGAGACTTGGGAGCTGCAGGCTGAAACTTGTCCTCGAAGGACGAACGCAACAGCCGCACGAGAACTTTATAGTCTGAGATTGAAGGGGCCCGCAGAGGTTCCATTCTTCAACCGAGTCAGCCGAACTACTCATCTCCTTCTTCTCTACCCGGAAGAGGAGACCTGCCTGTCCGGGAGAGGGCGTTACGAATGTCCGGTGGGTTCTTGTCTTAATCAAACGGCCACCCCTATCCTTACTGGATGAAGCCTTATTTCGGCTGTCTTCTTTATGGCGCTTACCACTTGAAGCAGGTAGAGCGTCCTGACGAGGCAGCGTCCTTAGCGACACCCGAGGCAGCCTCACTTGCCAGAGAAGCGTCCTTATGTTTCTTACACGAAAGGGAAGACATGTTAGCCGGAATACGTGCATGTGCGCGCAAACTAGCGTCTTGGGGTACGACTTCTTGGTCGGAGTCCCAAAAGCGTCTTGAAGAGCGTCCTGAACGTCCTTGCGAGCGTCCTGCCAAGCGTCTGCGAGCGTCCTGGCGAGCGTCCTGCCGAGCGTCCTGCGGAGCGTCCTGCCCAGAGCGTACCTGCCAAGCGTCCTGGCGAGCGTCCTGACAAGCGTCCTGTCGAGCGTCCTGCCGAACGTCCTGCCAAGCGTCCTGCCAAGCGTCCTGCCTAGCGTCCTGCCTAGCGTCCTGCCTAGCGTCCTGCCTAGCGTCCTGACGAGCGTCCTGTCGAACGTCGTGCTGAGCGTCCTGCCGAGCGTCCTCAAAAAGCGTCTGACGCAACGTCCTCCTAGAGGACGAACGAGATCGGCGAATCGCCGAAGGAGACGCGATCGGGCGAACGAGACGAAGTAGGAGAGGGAGAAGGAGACTGCTTCGTCCTCTTGACGGGCAGTCTAAGGTCCTTCCTCCGCTTAGGCTCAACTGCTGCTGGGCGAGTCCTCTGAGCCATAAGCGTCGATAGCTGGTCTGAAGGGACAAAAGAATGTTCTTCGTTGGAGAGGAACGAACAGAGGAAGCAGGACTGATCCTGTGAGAAGACGAGGGGCGATGGCCTCCTCCTTCTCACAGGTACAGCTACCTGCTTCTCAGGGAGACGCGCCTGTGCACGCAACCCAGCGTCCTCATCGGAGGAGATCTTACCCCTTTTCTGAGGCGGAAAAGCGTCATACGCATCTTCCGACGAAAGCGGCGATACAGGACGTGAAGCATCCTCAACACGAAACGTCCTTTTCAAGGAGGACGAGAGTCTCTCCGAGCGCTCCACCCCTTGCGCGGGGAGGACGCTTCGGAGGACGAAAAGCACTCCTTCAGGACGCGCGCTCGTGCGCGCTCCTTGGCAGCCTGGGACTTTGCAACAAGGCCTGCCGACAAGGGACGCCAGATCGGTGGGGAGCCCCCGTAACCCTCTTGCGGCTTTCGACATACCCTCTCCCTGAGTCTTGGGAGTCCAATAGAGGTCTAGGCCTAGAGGCATTATTATGGGGCCGATCTGACGCCCCCTCCACAACTAACTAGGGGCACGATCACACAACTTGCACCCGAGCCAGTTTTCCAAGGTTTTCACTTTGGTCTCCAGAGTGCGTAGAGACTCCAAAATAAGAGAGAGAGCATTAGTTCTCCGAACACAGAATCAGAGCCCGAAGGCAACAGGTTTAGGAGATGCAAACTCTACAGGTGTTAATACAGGAGAGATGTTAGCCTTACCTTTGGTAGAACCACTCCTGGAGGAAGACCTCCTGATCCTATCGCGCTCCAATTTAAGGCGATAGGACTCATATACTCTCCAATCATCATCGGTCAATCTCTCACATTCATTGCACCGATTATCCACCAAACAATTATGCCCCCTACAACTCATACATACTGTGTGGGGGTCTACCGATGCTTTCGGTAGCCTCACCTTACAATCAGTCCTCACACACACTCTGAAACTCACAGCACTTGATCCAGACATCACGTTTACAGAAAAGCCAATCCAAAATAAAAAAACGGTCCACTATCGCGCATGCCAATTCAACAATACAATTACAATACAAAAAAAACCAAGCAGATACTTAAAGCGAGGTCAAATAAAACCCACAAATCCGAGCAGAGAGTCTGCTAAACAGGTGTTTACCCGACCGGCGACAGAAAAAAAATATGAATAGAAAATGGGAATGGTTCCTGATATCCGCCTCCCAGCGGCGGGAATGGGTACTACCACCTGGCCGCCCACTGCGTGTGCCGCGAGTTTTGAAATTCTGTCGGACTTCAGAAAATACAGCTATATATATATCTGTCAGGTAAGTGGCATGAACAAATTTAAAAATTACTTCTCTTTCCCAATGAAAATCTAACTACTCTTCCAACAAACATATCAGTCTCGTTACTTTACTCAAACAAACTCTAATGAATTTACGTTAATAATTCTGCCTTTAAATCTTAATCACAATTCTTTGATGGGGACAAATGGAATGAATTGTAGTTCGTGATACTACAAATGTGATCAGAACACGGCCTAAGAGAACCATCTTTTTTTCTCTTTTTTTTATACAAAATTTTTTTCCAATGTTACTTCTACAATTTCCCTATCTGCATTTCCTTAACACAACATGCCATTGATGACACTACTAAAGGCTACACAACTCGTTCATTGTGCAGTCGATCTAATACTAATATTACTATCAGTGACAACTTTTAGCAATCCCGTCGGCTCTAGGCGGGGCAGGATCTCCCACCTCCGGGGGTGTGAAGGGTATCCTCTCATCACATCCCCATAGCGTCCCAAGACACTATCCTGAACTGTCCCTCTCTGCCATACGGTTGAGATGTTCCCGTTTTCTATGCAACTTGCTCACAGGTCAGCAACTCTATTAGTGCCAGCAGCGGTGCCGGCGATCCGCTACTGATGCTATTAGTTTGCTTGTATCTTTTTCACATCGAGCCTGGATTCTCTTACTGGCTGTCATCTGACGTCTATCAGCTATTCCTTATTCTAACATCGCTTGATCCTATCCATACCTTAGGCAGGTATCGTGACTTCCTTCACTGGTCGAGGTTGGTAAGGGAACTTCTGCACTATTCACCTTGTTAATACCATCCCTCTACTCTTCGATAGGTCGCAATCAGAAGTAGGAGTGGACTTCCCCCTTCCCACGGAGTCACGGGGGAGAGGCTCTGTTCGACCTCTCTCTGTCTCAGCATTCTTGACTCGTGGGTGGACAGATTGTCCTCTACTTCTCAGAGATGGGGACTTGCATCCCTTTTCTCACAACAATACAACAAGGCGTCCCTTGTTCCCGGGCACTGCAGAACAGCAGTCCCGCGTGGCACTGGGGCTAGCCTGGGGTATCTTCCCGGCATTACCTCCATGCCATCTCCTGCTAATGCCAACTTTGGTCCTTCCTGGTGAGGTTGGACTGGTCCTTACCACTGCCATCACTCCGTTCAAAACGCGTTCGTACTCCTCTACTTGGCCTGTTACACGAGTCGGTTACTCGGGGGGTCACGAAGGGTCACGAAGGGTGTTCAGGTGCCACCACCACAGCACCACAGTCGTTTGACTTTGGCGCTGCAACCATCGATTTTGGATTCTCCCACACTACTCTTTGCCTGTTCGTTCGTATGCCTCGTACGGATTTTTCCAATATCTTGTTAATACTTCCGCAGATTCTAATTATTCTCTGGCCCGTTCGTCATAGAATTTGGTCGCGAAACTGTCTAACAGTGGTAATTTATTAACGATTTCTGCGATCGCACTCTGTCTGTCTAGTTAGCTCTGCGTTTTTTTTTTTCTAAATCGCATTGTGTGTGATTGTACACTGTCTTTCTGGTTAGCACTGTGCATTTCGAATCGTATGGTGTGATTGTACAGTCTTTCTGGTTAGCACTGTGCATTTTGAATTGTATAGTGTGATTGTACACTGTCTTTCTGGTCAGCACTGTGCATTTGGAAATCATATGGTGTGATTGTACACTGTCTTTCTGGTTAGAACTGTGCTTTTCAAAAGCATGGGGTGATTGTACACTGTCTGTTTGGTTGGCACTGTGCATTTCGAAATGGTAGGGCCACTCGATTTATTATTCCCCTTCTTAGCACGGTTCGCCACTTTTCTGCCGATTGCTTTAGCCATAACTGTTTTTATCCAGTTCGTTCGTTTCACCATTTCCCTTGTCATCAGCGACCATCGAACTTTCTCTCGTTTCAATGTTTACTTCACTTCATATCACTGTTTGTCGGCTAAAATGATTTAGCACTAACGCTTGTTTGACACCACAAGACTTCAAAAGACCCCATAAGACCTTATAACACCGTATAAGACCACACAGGATCCACAAGACCCCACAGGACCTCACAAGATGCCACAGGACCTTACAGGACCTCAAAGGACCTTACAAAACCTCAGGAACCCCACAAGGCCTTAAAGGACCTCGTACGATTATTCACAATACCCCAAAGGACCTCACAAAACCCCACACCTGACACCAAAATTATACGACCTGATCTCGGTCATTTGTGGGTTCGGGATATGAAGGAAAAAACAGGAGAGAGAGGAGTTCACGTGCATGCGATGTAGGACATGCAAAAATAATAATCGATGAAACGTTTAACACAGGTGTATTCTTCTTAGCTACACAGGTGGCCTTTAACTGTAATTATTACGTTAACTATACTAATGCACAACCGGACGGCAGGTTACACTTATTGACACTCATGGTGACGCACGTCTTTGTGTGGCGGCCGACGGGAATGCGGGGCACTGGGCACTTGTGTTTCGACCCAGTCTACTGTTCTCTATGGGACCCGCTAACGCACTGATTTGACCGGTAGTCCGGCCTGTTTCAAATACCCCCTTTCAGATGACATCGTTATGTAAGAAGCTGAATGGTTATTCTGGCTCCTTAGACACAAGGGCCAATCACGAAGGGATATAGAGATACGTGGCACTCTTTTGAACTGCCAAGCCACGCCAACTTGTAACGTCTTTGGCGGTTGACTTGTTTTGATACACATACACACAGTATCACTTATAACAGTTTCACGGGACTTCAGAATATCACGGAGAAGGCATATTCAAAACTGTATCGAATCAGCTCATATATATATATATATATTATATATATATGATATATATATATATATATATATATATATATATATATATATCTATATATATATATATATCATATTATCTATAAAGATATATAATTATATATATTGCAGTATAATATATATATATTATATAATATATATTATATATTAGATAATTAATATATATAATCTAATATACATATATATATATCTATAAAGATATACATGATAATATATATATTATATTATATATATATATATATAATATATGTGATATATATATAATATATATATATATATATATTATAGATTATTAATTATATATATATAGATATATATATATATTATATATAATTAATTATATATTAGATATAATATATTAATAATATATATATATAATAGATTAGATATATAATTATATATATTATAATATTATATAATATTATATATATATCTCATTATATATATATATATAATATATAATATATATAATAATATATATTATATCTATACTATATAAACTATATTATATTAATATATAATATTATTTATATCTATATAATATATATATGTATATATATGATATATTATATTATATTATAATATATATATAATATCTATATATATATATATGTATATATATATATATATAATATATATATATTATATATATATAATATATTATATATTATATATATATAGATATATATATATATATATATATATAGATATATATATATATATATATAATATATATATATCTCTCTCTCTCTCTCTCTCCTCTCTCTCTCTCTCTCTCTCTCTCTCTCTCTCTCTCTCTATCATCATATAATATATATATATAGATATATATATATATATATATATATATATATATATATATATATATATATTACCATATTCAATAAATGAAAAATCCCACTGGGAAAATCGTAATTAACGACTAGTCAGCAAGAGCTCAAAAACATACATCTTTATTGTAAGACAGCCAAAATCAAAGTGGAGTGTTTACATCCAGGCACGTGGGCCTACCTGCCTACCAGATGGTAGTTACTGCCTAACCACCTTGTTCAAGAATTTAACAGCCATATCCTAGCCTTTGTAAAGGAAAGAGGGTTTGTATAACCTTACTTTCAGCTCTAAGGGCTGCTTCCACTTCCTATCTTTTGCATTTTTCTCAGGATGAGAAATGCATAGTTTCCATTTCTCCTCTTCCCTTTCCTGACACTCAGAACATGTTGACTCTCTGTTATACTCCTGACCCTGATATTTAGTGCATCTAGAATGGGAATCATAAATCTCCTTAACTAATCTAGTTTTACATACACCCATCGACGCAAAACCTAACCCCAGATGAACAAGAATCTGGCATTTTGAGAATAAATGGCAGGAAAAATTAATTAAAATAGCTAAGATAATTGAAATAAACAAAGCCACAATGAAATAGTATGTCACAGAATCACAGGTAAGTGAAAAAAACCACCAATGTTACATGGAAGCTGGTAAAAATCGAATTGAGGGGTTTAGTGTCATCATACCTGTTTATCGGAAGTGGGTGGTTACCTGCCACCTACACTAGCAATGGTGACGCCACCACGAAAGTCTGATTTTTGGCCTGCTGCAGTAGAGATCCTACAGCTCAATAACTGCTTGGTAAGACCCTTGAATAAAAAAGAATACTAACCATACCAGGAAGGAGCGATGTCTAGAAAAGCAAGCAAAGTGAAGCAAATGGCAAGCAGGGCCAAGGGCAGTGCGCAGCACATCCATGGCTGAAGGTAAAGTGACCCTCTACCACTAGTAGGGCAGGACTCCCACCCGGTCATTCATAAGTTAACTGCTGTTAAAGGTCCAGCTTTGCTGAAGACAATTCCTATGATAAAGGCCGAGGGTTTGTGTATTGTGTAGGAACAACAGATTATTTGTACTTTGTGGTAAGTTAACATTTAAAACAAAAGCTCAAAGTAACAAGATGAAAGCTGCCAAAAATGTCATTCAGTGCATCGTGAATAACTCACAGCCTGGGTCTTCAACAATGCAATTGTGTCATTAAGTGACAAGATTCAATATAATTTAGGGACATTCTCTTTTATTGCAATGACTTCACTTTTATATCACTTACCAAGAGTATGTTATTGAGGAAAATTAACTCGATTTACCCCCCCCCCCCCCCCCCGTCCAAGAAAACATGTTGCTTTATTGATTATCAGTGATCATTTATAACAAAACAGGTTACCTGTGGCAAAGAGAAGTGATCTTCATTAACACATAGAAGTTTACTATACACAAAACAGTACCAATGATATTGGACACTTAGCACTTGCAAATTCAGTGCAAATGTTAGACTAATGCAGTGCTAAACATGTGTGAACAAATTAATTGTTTTTCCCATTCCTGTTTTCTGTGTCCCTGTGTGAATCTGAAAACACAAGTTCTGTATAGGTTTTAATTTCCATACTGTTAATGTTCTGGGTACATCCACATTAATATGAACTAAACATATGATATCTTTATGATGAAATAAGGTTTTATATATACTTACCCAGTATTTATGTTGCTAAGATTTCCACATGTATGGCAGCCTAATTTCAAATTTAGATGACTCAGTGCCATCCCCCAATGGCAATACAGTGGTACCTCGACATACGAAAGGCTCAACTTACAAAAATTCGAGTTACGAAAGCAAATATGAAGATTTTTTTGGCTCTACATACATTCCCCCGGACCACCGATAACAATTTTAAAACTCCCGCGCCGCCAACTGAGTAGACTCGCCACCAACCTCCCGCTCTCCCATTGGTTCCTGATGCTAGTCACTGCCATAAGATCCTGCTCTCCTATTGATCAGCATCTCTCCCATCATGCATCTACGTAGCGGCGTGCTTTTTCGGCACTCGGTAGCAGCATCGTTTCTAAACGCACGTCGAATTCGTTCATTCTATACGATTTCGTTTATTAATGTAATTTCGTAAGTAATTTTGTTGTTGTACTACTTTATCGTGTTGTGTGAGAACTTTAGTACATACGTATACTACATAACTTAATTATGTACAGTATATACGTAGTCACGGGTCCCAAGAAATTTGAAGTTCACGGAAAGAAGAGGATGCTTTCTTTGGAGACAGAGATGGAGATAATTAAAAAGTATGAAGCTGGGATGCGTTTGAGTGTGATCGCTAAGGAACATGGCCGAAATCCGTTGACAATAGGCACCATCCTTAAGCAGAAGGAAGCCATTAAAGCAGTTACACCTTCCAAGGGTGTTACTATTTTGTCTAGCAAGAGGAGCCACGTGCACGACGAGATGGAAAGGCTGCTTCTTGTCTGGATAAAAGACAAAGAAATCGCTGGTGATACGATAATGGAGATGGCAATCTCCCACAAGGCCAGAGCTATTTTCGGCAATTTGATTGCCCAGGCCGAAGACGACGGAGGAGAAGGGACATCGACGCCAACCCCAGACTTCAAGGCTTCTCATGGGTGGTTCAAAAAATTCCGTAAACGGACTGGCATCAATTCGGTGGTGCGGCATGGTGAGGCGGCCAGCTCGGACACGAAAGCGGCCGAAGCCTTTATTAAGACGTTCGACAAGATGACCATCAACGAAGGCTACAGTTCTCAGCAATTCTTCAACTGGGATGAGATTGGCCTTTTTTGGAAAAAAATGCCTCGTCAGACATACATCATGCAGGAAGAGAAGAAGCTACCCGGGCATAAGCCTATGAAAGACAGGCTTACGCTCGCACTTTGTTCAAACGCCATTGGGGATTGCAAGGTGAAGCCCCTACTTGTGTAACATTCGGAGACTCCTCGAGCCTTCAAGGCCCACAAAGTGCTAAAGGAGAAGCTTCCAGTGATATGGAGGGCTAATGCGAAAGCCTGGGTAACGAGACTTGTTCACCGAGTGGGTAAATCTGTGTTTCGGCCCGACAGTGAAGAAATTCTTGGAGGAGAAGCGCCTCTCTCTGAAATGTCTGCTGTTGTTGGACAATGCCCCTGCTCACCTCCTGGCCTCAAGGAAGATATCCTAGCGGAGTATTCTTTTATCAAGGTTCTTTATCTTCCGCCTAACACCACCCCTCTCCTCCAGCCCATGGACCAGCAAGTGATATCGAACTTCAAGAAGCTGTATACGAAACATCTTTTCAAGAGATGTTTCGACATCACCGATACCACAAACCTTACCTTGCTTGGATTTTGGAAGGAGCATTTCGATGTTGTGACATGCATCCAACTCATTGATCAAGCTTGGCAGGAGGTTTCGAGGCGAACCTTGAACTCTTCGTGGAGGGAACTGTGGCCTGATGGCGTATCTGCCCGAGACTTTGAGGGAATCGACGTGGGCGAAGCTGGTGCAGATTCAAAAACAGTTGACGATCCTGAAACTGTTTCGCAACTAGATCTTGACGAGATCGTTGCACTCGGCAAGTCCATGGGGCTGGTCGTCGACGAGGACGACATCAATGACCTTCTCCAGGAGCATCAAGAGGAGCTTACGACAGATGACCTGAAGGAGTTGGAGGCCATGCAACATAACGTCATTCAAGAAGAGGTCTCTAGCAGCGGTGAGGAGGAGGAGGACAACCCTATGGCAACAGCAGAAATTAAGGATGCTCTAGCTGCTTTTCATAAGGTGCAATCATTTGAGACTCCCCAAAAAGGCTTACACAGGTCGTATGCTTGCGCAGTTGGATGATGTTTGCCTTTGTTTCAGGAACATTGTGAAAAGTAGGCAGAAGCAATCTTCCTTGGATAGTTATTTTTTAAAGAGGCCTTTAGTAGGAATAAGCAAAAAGGAAGATCCAATTGATACTACGAAAAAAAAAAAGTAAAATGTAAAAATAAAAAGACAAAAAAAATTTAATTTTAAGTTTTTTGTAAAGTTAAGTGTTACGGTTTTGTTAATGTGTTTCGTAAAGTTTAGTTTATGTTTCCTAACATTTTTAATGTGTTTCGTTAAGTGTACGTACTACATAATTTTTTTTCTGCTGTTTGTCCTCCTTCTCTGTCGCCACTTTCGGAGATAGCCTCACTCGAAAGGTAAGGTTCCACATTTTACTACATGTACGTACAGTATTTCTTGTATACCATGTACACTAATACTTTCTTTTTACAGGTACTATTAGTAGTATGTATTAAGTTAGGTACTGAATGGTCGAAATTGTTTGTATTTCATTGTTTATGGTCATTTAGCTTTATTATAAAATTTACTGGGGTGTTTTTTTAGGGCTTGAAACGAATTAGGCAATTTACATGTAAAATGCGATTCAAGATACGAAAACCTCAGGTTACGAAGGCCGCCTCGGAACAGATTAATTTCGTATGTCGAGGTACCACTGTACTATGAACGACTTACCTAACTTCATTCTGTTTTATACATAATGTTCAACAGCGTGGAAGTGGGTGGCCTCCAGTCATATAATTGCTGGATAAGTATTTACAAAACCTTATTTTATAAAAATATAATTTGTGTATATGTGACTAACCCAGTAATTATAAGCAGTCCCTGGTTATTGACAGACTCGGTTAATGGCAATCTGGTTTTATGGCACTTGTGTAGCACCATAGAATCTGATTTATGGTGCCATAAGCGCCATAAATCCCATAAATCACAAAGTTTCGGTTAAAGGTGGTTTTCAATTATCAGTGGCCCGCCAAGACCAGAACCCCTGCTGATAACCAGGGGCTTCCTGTACTGCTGACTCCACATTGAATGGAGGTGGGATCATGGACATATTCTCCTCTAAAGCATTAAGTCATGTAATGAATTTGAAATAAAAAAGTTTTTGCACTGAAAAAACAATGCTTATCATTCCTATCAGAGAGCTATGCAGATGAATAGCTTCGGCCTCTGGTTGGTGGTGATCTTAACTCGTAGTGGTGTGGAGGTAGGCCGAGGGTCACCTCCTTCTTCGGGGGAACTTTGCAGCAAGGGGAATGCTTCTATGGCTAGCAAAGTATAATACGTGCCCACCCTTGCCCCGCGTGCAGCACTGGAAATAAAACAACCAGAAAACACTGACACCTACACTGAAATAGTCATGATCCATCCACTGAGAGTGGTGGGTGCTCCAGGTACACTTACCCCCTGGCTCTCCAAACTCAACACCTTACTGAAAAGGAAAAGAGATAATAGGAGAATATCCTATGCCTCCTTCCGCAATGCCATATCAGTCACTAAAAATGGTCTCGAGGTATTGAAAAATTTCTATATTGTTTAAACTTACATAAAAAATATGATAAGAAGCGAAGATCATTTACACCTCCCATAGTTCGATAGCAGAATGGGCATAAATAGCAAAAAAAAAAAACTAAAAACTCTGAAAACTAAGGAGGAAGAGGCTCTTCTTATACACTTAGCTTTGCTTCAAAGTAGGCCAAAAATGCTCCACAACACTGAGTGTATCTCAAACATGAAGCCCATACAAAATGGAAGACGAAGACAACACAACAACACTTTTATACAGAGGAAGAGATAACTTCCAAGGTTATGGATGGTCCTCTGATTCCTGTTGTAATGAAAGCTGGAAGTCTTTAGCTGTGTCAACAAACAGGGATGTACTACCTGACAAATCTCTTCTTGTCACTGCGAGGGTTGGTTCAGAGAGGAACTCTTCTCTTTACCCTGGAAGCAGAGCTATCAGGGCTTTCAAAGTCTTGAACATTCACTCCAATTTGGCATTAACAACTGTAGTTGAACATTTTATGAATTAGAACCAAATATATAAAAGACAAAAAACTGCTGTGCTTGTCTGAAAAATCATTCTGAATCATTCCAGTTGCCTATGTGTCAATTGCAATGAAGCAGAAGACTTGAAGACTTCTGTTATATCATATGGTAAACAGAAAGATGATAATGAATCTTATGAGACACATCTCTGTCTGATGATTCTCACAATGGTAAATGATTAGCACAAAACAGGAACCATAAGCAAGATTCCAAAGCCAACCAGAGACAAGTTTCTGATGGCTGTGCAGAGAGATTCAAATTAAGAGTTAACCCTCGACACAAGCGAAACAAATACTAAAGGCAACGAACAATATCTCAGTGAAAAGGCAGTGCTCTATCTCTCACTCGACTCCGTAGGCTGAGTTACCTGGTAGTGCTTCCCTCTTTAAATGTGTTCATCTTATAGAACCATCGAGTGTCTAACAGATACATTTTAGTGCCTGCATGTTAACCGAAGAAAAGGGAAAGCATTCCTCTTGTTTGGTGATAATGCCTACCTTTTGGTGCTGTTGCCAAACAATACCACAAGATGTCTCAATTCAAAACTGGAAACTCTTGGGAGGCTGGAAAGACTGTCCTGAGCTTCAGGTTATCATAATTTTTAAAAAGTAAATTGTAATTTCCCTAACCATACAAACCTTAGGTCCTTTACATTAGGAATTACTTTTAGTTTAGGCTGGGAAATGGCTGTTGAAGTTTCAAACAAGGTGACTAGGCAGTTAACTACTGTCCGCTAGACATAAATATTTCAATTTGCTTTAGGCCAAGGAAGTAGAATGAGGGGTGGCATGAGGTAAGCCTATATGTAAAGGACCTCAGGTTTGTATAGTTAGGAAGAATACAATTTAATTTTGAAAATTGTGGTTTGTTCCTACACGATATACAAACCCTCGGTCCTTCACATTAGGAAGACTCATTGATTGGTGGAAGGAATCTGAGTGAGCCTCTATGAACAGACTGGTGTTCACCCAACCTATGGTCCCTTTCCTGCTCATTAAAGCAAAGAAAGGGACCCAGCTTCTGTTCATATGAAGGAAGAAATGTAACCTCATATGAAAAAGCAATCACAAACTTTATTGTCAGAGACATTTAGGCAAATACAAGAATTGGGTTTGTCTAATGCCAGACCCCCTTTCCCCCCTTGCTAGGAAAAGGGGAGGATATATATCCTTCTATAATCTAATCAAAGAATATAGAAAGGTTACTCTATCATATAGAGGCAGTACCCTGTTATCGGCAGAGGTTCTGTTCTCGGCAGGTTGTTGATAAACGAAAACCGCCATTAACTGAAACTCGGCAATTTAAGACGCTTATGGTGGCAAGTTTTGGTTAATGGCGTCGATAACCAGTTAAAGGTGCCTCTAAGTTATGGCGCCATAAATCGCCGATTTTATGGTGGTAGACAAACACCATAAAACCGGATGGCCATTAACATTAATCTTACCTGCATCGGCCACCAGTTCCAGCTTGTGACGAACGTGACTCTCTGCCCGAAGGAAGAGAGCAACGAAAAGAGGAAAGAAGAGAGCCAGTCACTCTCACATTCGCACTTTCATTCATACCAATCACAAAAGGCAAGATACAACCTTGTACTGTTAAAGAAACTGGGTAATCTTCACAACTTGTTGAGCAGCCACCATGGGTCCTTAAGAAAAAGTGTCCAAGGACTTGTGGGCTATATCCCAAAGGTAGGAAGCAATGAAAGTGGTCTGATTAGCCCCCACCCCTGCTTTCAGTATCTGAGGAACCGACAGGTTCTTGGGGAATGTGAGGGAAAGGCCAATACCCCTGATTTCGTGAGCACTCAGGCGAAAGGTACTGGTGTCATTCTTTCCTACGGAGGAATAAACTTTCTTGATCATTTCACGAAGCCAGAAAGAAATAGTGCTCTTGGACACTTTTTCTTGGTCACCTCAGTGCGAACGAAGAGGCATCGATACTCAGGTCGGAGATATCAAGTTCTCTTCAGATAGCGCCGTAGCACTCTAACAGGACAAAGCAGCATCTCATCAGGGTCATTACCATATAAGTCCTCTAGAGAGGGGATTGTAAAGGACTAGAACCTAGTGTCAAGGACCGAAGGATTCTGAGTCTTCACTACAAAGTCCGAGGTGAAATTGAGCATAACCAATCCCTATCCCCTCGAGTGTTTCACATTGAAAGAAAGACCATGTAGTTCTCCTACTCATTTCATCAATACCAGGGCAAGCAAAAAGTCTGTCTTGAGGGTCAGATAATTTTCTGACAACTCTCGATGAGGCTCATAAGAAGGATGAGTCAGGCTCTGAAGGACAAGAGTCACATCCAACTCAGAACGAGTCAAATGCCAACAAGATACTTGGGGTCCCTGTAATGGCAAGACAGAAAGAAGTTTCTCATCAGTCGTTGAATCTCGACTGAGGAGAAACATTACTACTTTCAGGTGAAAGACTAGGGCAAATGTAGAACCACGTCTTTCAGAAATGAATGGGAGAGTAGCAATTCTCGCAGCTCTGGCTAAAGAAAAAGCCCCGTCAATGACATCAACCAGTCAAGACGGCTCCAATACCTGGGATGTTACAGAGGACTGAAAGAATTACCCAATTATTTCTGCTCCTGCTCAACGAGAAAGCCTATGCTTACAAGGGAAACTGGATAGTCTTAAGTCATGAAGACACGGGATTGTACTGCCTGAGGAACCACTCATGTGTCACTGAAACTGAAGGTTGGGTCTGGGAAGAACTCCTCTCAGTACCAAGGAAGCAGATCTACAGGTTGGGTGAAAGATGACATCTTCCGTCATTCATATTTAATTCGGGGTGAGCAATGTTTATTGAACACCTTGCAAACTAGAAAAATATGAAGAGAGGACGAAAACTGTGAAGTTTGTCCCAAAAAAGTCATCCTGAGTCATGGCAGTGGCACATGGGTCACGTGCGTTGGAGCAGAAGGCCCACAGACTTCTGTTGTACGGGACGGTAAACAGCAAGATGGTAGGAAGTCTTCCAAGACAGATCTCTGTCTGATGATTTTTGCAAGAGTGTGTGTCGAGCATGAGACAGGAACCCCAAATGAGAGTCAAATACAGCCCAGAGGCCTGGGGTGGGTCCCTGTAATGGTAAGACACAGAGAAGTTTCTCATTAGTAGTTAAATCTTGACTGAGGAGAAAAGAAACAATACTATGATGGACAATTTCTCAGTGAAAGATTGAGGAAGGAAGCACTCTGCCCTCCCCATCACTCAAACCCATAGGTTAAGTTACTGACAACACATTTCATCTGGAAATGTGTTTGGCTGATAGAGCTTTCAAGTGCACTACAGTTACACTCGAGCACTTGCATGTTAACCGAAACAGGAGGGAAATGAGACTTATTTGGTGATAGGTAAATGCCACTACTGTGGTGGTGTTACTCAACAACACCACTGGATGCCTCAAAACCAAATCCTGAAACTCTTGGGAGGCCCAAAAGGCTGACTTGAATCTCAGTATGTTGATAAGAAGGTACTTATCGCCTGGTAACACATCTTGAAGACAACAGTGTGGTGGGATCATACGCAAAGCAACAAAGCAAGCAAGCTCCCCACAGTCACTTTAATCGTACTGTCTGACAAATTTTCCCACAGCCACACTTTCCCCTTTACATTACTTTTTACACACAGGACAATTGGCTTACAGAAACACAGAACACACAAAACACAACCACATGTACTCACCTATGCTGTTCACTGGATATAGGTTAGGCTAGGCTAGTTGAGACACAACCACCGCCGAGAATCACAACACAAAGCAACCAACCAAGAACTACAACCATACAACACTTTAACAATCTGATAAATCACTGTGCAGATGAACACCAACAGCTTGAAACAACACGACAACCATACAACAACTCGAACTCAGCACCACAAACCACCAACCTCAACACTGTACCCATATGCCAACTCACAGACACCAAAACACCCAACCAGTACAACCAACCTCTTCAACTTCACCACAACCAGACAGATGCACGCACAACAACTTTACAACACCAAATTCAACCAAATCACACAATATCACTGACCCTCAATGCACAAAACTGCTGCCAAACCAACTGTTTAGTACCTACAACTTCACAGACTTCCTCACTTCTCCCGACACTCGTAACAGACACTCGCCACTGATATACTCGACGATTGCCACAACAGACAATACCCACATGCTATGCCTGCTGTCAAACAACTCCCATTCATCCATTCACCAATTTTGCTCTCTCTCTCTCTCTCTCTCTCTCTCTCTCTTCTCTCTCTCTCTCTCTCTTCTACTCTTCTCTCTCTCTCTCTCTCTCTCTCTCTCTCTCTCTCTCTCTCTCTCTCTCTCTCTCTCTCTTACACACAACCCTCAAAGACGTTTCAAATTTAAACTACCATTATCACTCCTCCATAAAATTCCTACAGGTATGAGCCTATTACTCGGTCAGTGCGTCTGATAACAGAAGCATGTCACAAGGAGAATATGCAGGCATATTCAAAGGGTCCTGTTGATCAAGAACCAGCCTAATTCCTGCCTCATCAATCGAGAGAGGAAAAAGGATTAAGGACTGGAAGCAGACCTCCTTCATTCTCCAATGAAGAGAGCAAAGGCAAAGCTGTCCCAAGGGGAGGCTTCTATGGCGACAACAGGACACCGAAGATGACTAGCTCTTAGCTGAACTGGCTATTTCCAAAACGACAACACGGGAGAGGATGTGGTACAGAAGTTTGATGGAAGATGTTCAAAACCCGGAAGAAAGCAGGTACTTCTCTTGAAGGATACCTACTACAGGGTTTCAGCTTCGTTGTATTATTAAATCCAGAGACTCGGTGGACAACCCTTTTTCAAAGCACCAGCAGTAGGAGAACACCTGTTACAAGTGTTCTTTCCTATCTCCTTCCTTCTGCCCTCTTCCCAATTGGAAAGGGTTTAAGAGAAAGACTAGTGTGCACTCTCTCAGGTTGGGCCAAGCAATTACAAAGACCTAAGGTTCTTGGCCATTACCTGGACAGGCAGATACCTTGGCACATTCCTTGCCATTCCTAAGGGTCGAGCTGGACTTTGTAACTTACGTAACTGGAGGTCTGAATTAGGACAATGTCCCTTTTCTCAGATCCAGAATTGCTCACAGGTTGCTGGGTGGTGCTCGGTATGGAAGAAACACTCACCCCAACCCTTCCCGGTCTTCAGAGGGCAATTCCTCTTTAGGAAAGATTGACTCTGAGAAGACAAAGCCTGAAAGGAACGAAGGATCACAGATATCATAGGAGATATCATAGAAGATTGCCTGTTGGGACACAACTAGTGGTATCATCCAAACTCACTGCCTTATGTTGCAAGAAAAGATACCTTGCGTGGCAAAAAGAAACAGTGTGAGACCTGAGTCGGGGAGAGGCAGAGACAGGGTAATCTGCAGTCAGCACAGGACCTCTCCGAGGTAAAAAAGAATCACTCCTGTCATGGCAGCAGAGGGGAATAGAGCTTGGCTGGGTGTCTCAAAAATCTGAATGAACTCCTCATACAGAGGAAAGGTATTGATTTAGTCGAGAACACCCTCACAAACAAGGAATGAAACCCCCCTACCAAAACCTTGTCTCTCCTGGAAGAGCAAGAGCCTTGAGCAGTGAAGATTATTCAAAGGGGAAGCCACATTCCTATCCCCCGAGATCAATATGCTGATGAATTGGCACAAAGATCACTGGTAATTGAAAATTGAGGATATTCGTATCCCAAAGAAAAAAGTCCCAGGTTTTCCGGGGGGCAATGCATCACAATTTTTAAAAGTAAACTGTATTTCTCCTAAGTATACAAACCTGAGGTCCTTTACATAAGGAATTAATTTCAGTGTACGCTGGAAATCGGTCGTAAGATAATAACAAGGTAGTTAGGCACTAACTGCTTGTCTGCTAGTCGAGAGTCCCACCCGGACATAAACATTTCACTTTGCTTTAGACCCAGGAACAGATTGAGGGGTGGCGTGAGGTGGTCATGAATGTAAAGGACCTCAAGTTTGTATAGTTAGGAAAAATACAATTTACTTTTAAAAATTGAGATTTGTTCCTACACGTAATACAAACCACCAATCCTTTACAAAAGGAAGACTCACTGATTGGTGGGAAGAATCTGATAGTCCTGTGAATAGATTGGTGTTCGCCCAACCAAGGTTCCCTTCCTGGTCATAAGAGCAAGGGGGGGGGGGGGGGGAGAAGGGAAACTTGCCTCTGTCCAATTGATCGGAGTATGAGAACTGCGAGACCAATGGCCAGACCTCTGGATCAGTTCATAAGAGGGAGAACTTATGGTCGGAAGCAAGAAGTCAAATATACAAGTATTGGGTTTGTTTTATGCTAATGTCCTCTTTCCCCCTTGTCAGGGAAGGGACTGATATGTGCTTCTATAGCCTAATAAAAGGAAAAGAATGGAGCACAGTAATATAGCTTACCTGCATTGCCCGCTCTTTGCCTATAGAAAGAGAGGAGAATGAAGGAGGAAGAGAAGCCAGTCACACTCTCATTCACACCCATTCATACGGTTACACAAGGCGAGATGCAACTTTGTCCAGTTAGAAGAGCTGGGTAAGCTACACAACTTGTTGAGCAGCCACCACGAGTCCCAAGGAAAAGGTATCCAAGGACCTATGAGCAATATCCCGAAGGTAGATGGAGGACTGGTGGTCTGGTTGGACCAAACCCCTGCCTTCAGTACCTGTGGAACCAACAGATTCTTGCGTGGGAGGAGTACGCTGTCCTGATCACCTCACAAAGCCATAAGAGATAGTGTTCTTGGACACGGGATAAAGTAGCATCTTTTCTGGATCGTTACCACAAAAGTCCTCTAGGGAGGGGATCGTAAAGGACTCGAATTTATCATCAGGGACTGAAGGATTGAGTCTTCACTACAAAATCCGGGACGAAATGAAGAGTAAGAGATTCCCATCCCTTCGAGTGATTGACATTATAAGAGAGACCATGAAGCTCACCTGCTCTCTTCACCAAGTCCAGGGCCAGCAAAAAGATGGTCTTGAGGGTCAGATCTCTGTCTGACGACTCTCAGAGAGGGTCATAGGGTTCACGAGTTAAGCTCCCAAGATGAGAGTTACATCCCACTCAGGGGACCTGAGTTCCCTGGGTGGGCAAGACCTCTAAAAGCTCCTCATAAGAAGAGATATCTTCATAGAAGAGGATATATCCACTGCTCGCAGTTTCAGGACCAAGGCCAAGGCAGACCTGTAGCCCTTAACTGCAGAGACAGAGAGGAGCTTCTCTTGGCAAAGAAAGGCTATGAAATCTGCGATATGTTGAAGAGTGGCTCTAAGCAGAGAGAGACCCCGTCCAAAACACCAACAAGAGAAGATGGACCACTTTCCCTGGTACATTGCTGCCTCTAGAGGACTGTCTGAAGTATCCTGCCATCTCTGTTGCTGCTAAGCAAGAAAATCCTCGTTAGCAAGAAAATCCTCGTTAGCAAGAGATGGAGGATAACCGCCAACCATGAAGACACAGGGATTCTACTGCCAAGTGGTACCGTTCTACGTGTGGTTGACACAGAAGGTTGTGCCACAGGGGAATCTCTCACGGTGCCCCAGAGAGAAAAGCCAACAGGTCAGGATACCAAATGGCCACCACTAGGATCATCCGAAGATTGCTGGTGACCAGCACTCTGCTGATCACCTTGCGAATCAGACAGAACGGGAGAAAGGTGTAGACTTTGAGGTTGTCCCACAGATGTTTGAACACGTCCTCTGCAGCTGCCCATGGGTCTGGCACAACAGAGAAGAAAACCGGAAGTTTTCTGATGTGTCGGCTGGCGAACAGGTCCACCACTGGACAATCCCATAGGCCGAACATCCTTTCTGCCATGTCTGGGTGTAGAAACCATTAGGTCCCTATCACCTGATTCTGATGGCTGAGCTGGTCTGCCACTACATTCCTCTTGCCTGGAATGTATCTGGCTGACAGGTATACCGAATGCGCTGCAGCCAACTTGTGCACCTGCACTGTCAACTGATGCAACGGGAGAGACACTAAGCCCCTATTTGTTGACATATGCCACCACCATGGTGTTGTTGCTCATCAACACCATGGAGTGTCCCATTACTCGAACCCAGAACTCTTGGAGGGCTAAGAAAGCCGCCTTGAGTTCCAGAACATTGATGTGAAGTTGCTTGTTGTGTCGATTCCACACTCAGGCAGTCAGCAACAACTCCAGGTGTGTACCTGAACCCTCGTTCGATGCATCCAAGATTGATTGATACTATATTAATCTAGCATCGCCACATCTATAAATTTTAATAATAATAATTAAACAGAGAATTATCTTTTAAAAAATGATAAAAGATACTGGTAATTATAAAATAAATATAAAAATGAATTATAAAAAAAGCAATTATTATATTAATACACACACACATACATACATACATATATATACACATACATATATACACATATGTACATGCACACACACATACATACGCACACACACACATATATATATATATACACTGTTTCAATAAGAATAAAAGCAAGGCGCACACAAGCATTACAGTTTATCTAAAATACCAGTGTTAAAAAGAAATCCAAATAAGCCAGTCATGTTAAAAATCCCATTTGCTCCTAAAACTTTTGACAACTTATAAGCATTATTCTCCTTCCCATAGAATAGATATTGATTGCGATGTTCCACCAAACTGGGGCACTCAACCAGCAAGCGCATAACAGTCAGTGGAACTAGGCAATCTTCACAGTCAGTTCGTGATCACGACTCATCAAGTAGTAATGTGTCAGCCTAGTATGTCCAATACGCAGGTGGCACAGAGCCATTTCAAACCTTCTGGGCATAAAATTGTACAGCCAAGGACTGATTGCAGGTCCAATTGTTCTCATTTTTACATTTGTAGTTAAATTTGACCAAATAGTTTGCCAAAGTACTTTATGCCTCTCTCTAATTGGAGTACTGTATATAAATCTCTGCACGGCAGCTTACTTGATCGGGGCTCAATACGAGAAACAGCCTCTTTGGCAATTGCATCAGCGCGTTCATTTCCAGATATTCCAACCTCTAAAAATAACCATTCTAGTATACTTAAAACTACTGGATGTTTGGAATAAAAATCTTTCAGTAACTCTAGAGCATTCTAGAGTCACAGTACACAATAAAATTCTAATCACTACTTTTTAAAACTTCTTTGACAGTATGAAAAATTCCATATAATTCTGCAGTAAATGCAGATGCATTACTTGAGAGCCTCCCACTACGCTCAAAGGACGGAAAAACTATGCCAAAACCAGTGCCTGGACTGGTTTTGGATCCATCGGTACAAACTTGGATAAAATTATCATGTTGTGACATATGATCTAAAAAGGTATAACATAATATTTTATCAGAGACATTCTTCTTTGGTTAATTAAAATAGTTACAAAACTCTACTACAGGATTTTTCCAAGGGGGAGATACAGATACCCTCACCAGTAGTACACATTTGTCTGAGGTTAAGCGTCAGTAGGATTGATTTCAGCTTGAAGGCATATGGACGTGGCATCTTTGGTTGACTTTCATAGAAGTTATCAAATCTTCCATTCTTAAACGACTGACAAATACCAGGGATCCAGGAAGTCTTTGAATCTGAACCAGCTTGAACCAGCAAAGCCTGGTAATTGTAAGTGTAGGGGCATTTCCCCAGCATCTACTAACATAGTCTCTATAGGGGAAGTCCTAAAAGCTCCAGTAGCAATCCTAATTCCAGTATGGTGACTGGAGTCCAAAATCTGAAGGTGACTTGGGGTAGCCGAGGTGTAAACTTCACATCCATATGTTAATCTTGATGAAACCAAGGCTTTATACGATCTTAATAACTGGAGTCTATCAGCTCCCCGAAATGTGCTTGACAAAACTTTCAAGATGTCCAAAGATTATTTTGCATATAGCCCCGAGATTTAGGAGATGGGGAAGCCATGTCAGCCGAGCATCAAAACTCATCCCTAAAAACCCTGTTTCATTAACACAAGCTATTCTCTGGCTATTTACATATAAATCTGGATCTGCATGTATCCCTCTAATTCTACAGAACTGCATGGCTACAGTCTTTGATGAAAAAAAATCTAAGACCCTGCATTTCAGCCCATTTCACTATCTTATTTATTACTACGTATTTGAAGATGACATTTAGCTACTGTGACATACGTTGCAGCTGCCAAAAGATAGAGAAAAGTCATTTAAAACAGTGTGTGCATAACATTCAGCAGGTATTTTTTGCCCTTTACTATGACAATTAAATTGTTAGAGGCAAAACAAAGTGTCACACTTAAACACACTACGCTGAGGAAACGCCCCTTCTTGTTTACATACTTTCAGACAGAAATTGCTCCTACTTTGTAACCTGTAAATTAAACCAAGTTTTTAAGAATAGCTAAATAAAAATAGCTAATTCTCTTAAAACCATATTGCATGGACTACTTTATTTCAAAATTCCATACCACCAGATAGGTAATCATACTCCTTTTCTTAAGTCTAAGAAAACCGTAATAAAGTGTTGCTAGAAGGCTAAGGCTTGCACATATTGCAGACTTCCATTCTAACTAAGATATCAGCAGTGGATTGCACACCACAGTTGGGCTGAGGAAAAATAGTTTCCTCTTTCTAAATACCACCAACTAAGCAAAGGCATTCACCATTTTCTCCCCATCAGCTGTACACAAACAAGGTGTTAGGGCAACAGGACAATAATGTTTCCCCACAAAAGCAACTACCCTTTCCTTCCGGGCTTGATGAAAGGGAAGGATTCTTGCTAGTTTCCCAACATAAGGGGTAGTAACGTTCTTTAAAAAATTCTGATTTATTCAGACTTAGGATACAAATCTTTTTGAGTAATCTGAGAAGGTCTTTGATCATAGAAGAAATGAATTTTTCATCCAGGACCAGGAGCAAGATTCTTTAAACTTTGAGAGAGCCAATGCAAATTCTCATCATATTAAATGGAATAGTATAAGGACTTTCCATCTTTAATGTTGAAGCGAAATCAAGATAATGCTGTTCCATTTGTTTGTTTTCTGTTGTTTGGCATTTGGTTTCTCCTTAAGCTTTCTGAGATATTTTAGCCAAAATGTAGGGCAAACTCATTTGACACCTACCTTGCCCTTTATTTTATTTTTAACAACAAGGGCGGTTGGCTAGGTACAAAAACTTTGCCATGTTAGTTTCCCTTACTTCTTCCTGACCCACTATTCCACACTAATTGTTGATGGGTAGTTTTGCAATTTATGAAGAAATGAGGCTTACTCCAAGATTTTCTTTGTGCCATTTTTAATAAATTTAAACTCTAAACTTTTTGCCCTAGCCTTATTGAAATTTTAACCAGATAGTACTTACATTTCTGGTCTTGTTTTAAACCATAGGTAAAACAAGATCTCAGAGTTCAATGAATGGGTTTCATGGCATTCTTTTGACCACCCTATGGTACTGGTCGATGCCATAAATAGACTTGATGTTCTTGGAAATTAACTGAAGTCCAGCTGCAAATAAAGTGAGTTATTAAACAACTTCAATAGCATCCTCAATGCATTCAAACTTCCTTTGAGCTGTAAGATTCCATTGGACACCTACGCTCTTCAAAATTTGCCCAGTCAGCTCATTTTTACATTCCAATGAGTAATCTTGGGCATGGAGTACCTTGATCCAGTGCTGACAACTTAGAAAAGTGATCACAAACTGTGCCTATTATCAATTCACCTCGCCAACTGAAGTTCCATAAAAAAGCATTGGCACTCCACATCGTTGACCAGGGTCGATGGATGTTAAAAGTCACCAGTCAAGTACATGGCAAATGGGAAGGTTTCCCAGTGTTTCAGAACACCAACATTTTTCACCCTTTCCAACTAATGGATGACAGGCCTAATTTCCTGTCTCAGTTACTAAATTAAATCCACCAAGAAAGGATTTCTTCCACGACATATCACCTTATGGATGAAAACGAAAAGTAGAGGAAGCGTCTGGATGAGACTACAGGAAAATCAGTAACTATTGGAAAGCTACATTTTGGTTGGAAGGTTATTAACAACACAAATCGTACATCTCCGAGCTAGAAACCAACCTTGCACTGCAACAGCTTGCAAAGAAGACAATGAACAGGAAAATGCTTGTATGGAGTATCATGGGCAAACATATGGTAACATATAAAGACCCTGATAATATGATATGTATGAGACATTGTTTGTATATTCACCATGCTTTGACAAAATTCCTTAGAAATTGGGGTAGGTCATCGTTTTTAACTTCCTCCCTGGAGGAACTGAGTGTCTGAGCGAACAGCTTAGGAATTGCTGGAATATGACTTTTCCCTTTTCTTCGAGATGGTGGTGGACATTAAGATCCTTACCTAAGGCAGGTTCAACGTTCCTCCTGTAGTTCTTCCGGCATTTTTCGTCAGAGGTGGACTTTGGAAACTGGAGTTAGAGCAGTTTTTAGGGCATGAAACGAAGGTTGGGTGGAATTCGTGCGTCCGCATGAGCTTATGTCCCGTTCATAATCAGCATGTAATTAAGCCAGAACCATAGAGACCGTTTACGAGGAGAGAATGCCAGATGCCGGGATGGCGCTCGCGAACGTTTCTTTTATTCTGTGAGTGAAACTTCTGGAAATGGGTAAGAAATTAACTGTTGCTTTAGCCAAAGGTGGGTGGCTTGACTGTATTTTTTATATTTGGTGATGATGTTCTATTTCATTTAATCTTTTGACTTTCTGGCTTTAAAACAATTGCGTATGCTTATTCAGAGTGGTTTTGTAATCCTAACAGGTGGTTGCTAGTGGGAGGGGAACAGGTGGTTTCTTGGTAGGGGAACCTAGATTCTGGAGTAAGAGATAAATGGTGGTTTGGACTAATTACTGAATGAGACTGTTAATTTACCAGGGTTATCTGAGTTATCTGAACTTTGAGTGTTATCATTCGCCATTTAATCTATCATGTAAGCAATCTGAGCTATTCAATTAATACCTTTGCTTTTAAAATAAATGTCTATTTATGTAGTTTCCGACTCCTTGATTTTGATGAACCTAATGAAATGGAGGAGAAGAGAGAGAGAGAGGAGAGAGAGAGAGAGGAGAGAGAGAGAGAGAGAGAGAGAGCTTGTTCTAGTCGAGAGTGAGAGAGAGAAGAAAGTGTTTGCCAAAGTCCCATGTGCCAGCCGCTATTGCTTGTTTGCTACCAAAGTGAATAACATAGGCGTTGGGCCCTGTTATTATCTTGGTGGGCAGTGATGTTTTGGAACCCGAAAAAAAGACCTTTTGTAAGATTGGGTATCAGCTTAAAAATGCAGTTTTCAGAGTGTCTTGGTTTTGTTGGAAAAGGTGTATTTAATTTCAGTTACTACGTGAGAGGGAAGGAACAACGTATCCATCTGTGGGGATGTGGTACTGAGAGAAACAAATTGAATTAGGATCAGCAAATTCGCACCCATCCCGAGGACGCTCCCTAGGATAAGGACTTAGGTCCTAGCTTGTTGTGTGGAATGATTGGCGGAGTGCTTTTGTGTAGCGCGGTTTTGAGGAGTGCGTGTTGTGCCAACGAGATTCGCATTAGATTCCGATGATGAATGGTTCTCCATTTTTGAAGGGCGTAAGGTGTTACGGTGGTTGTTTTTTTTTTTTATTTTTTTTTTAAAGGCCCCAGGCCCTGGTTTGTTTTTTAACCTTTGTGTGTTGAACCATTTTAAAGAGGCAGTTCAGTTTTACCATATAAATTTTCCCTCAAAGTAGCAGAAAGTGATAAGTTTTATCTTAGCGCCATGTTAAAGAACACACGCATTCGTCCGTTTGTTTTAATTTAATACATACGTGTTGTATATGAACAAATTCATACATGCGATACGGTTGCTTGGAATTGCATTCTTTGCCTTGGAGACCGTGCCCAATCGTTCTTACGCAGTCAGCACCAATTCTTGCTGAACGACAAGAGGGTAGTTGCCAAGGGGAGGGTAGGTGGTGGTTTCTTTCCATGGAGGGTGCAAAGCTTCTTTTTTTTTAGTTTTTTTTTAGGGGTGGGGAACTTCTTTTTTTTTTTCTGTGTCGGGGCAATGGGGGCGAGGTTTGGCCGTGAATAGGAAATTCAATGCCATGGAATCAAAGATGATAACGTCTGGGTGATGATATGGACATGGTCCTACAAGGGTTTTTTTTAGAAAGATTTTTGTTTTTCTTTCTCTTGAGTGAATGAGCACAAAAGGAAATAAAATGCAATGCATATGAATGTGGTGCCAAGTTTTCCTTATGCTTTGACACTGCATCCTCTGCAGCTGCCCAAGGGTCCAGCACAAGCTGAGACAAGAAAAATCTGAAGATTTCCGTTTTCGCCATGTGGCAAACAAGATCCCACTACTGGACGTCCCACCATAGGTTAGAAGAGCCTTTCCAACAA
Source organism: Macrobrachium nipponense (assembly GCF_015104395.2). Lineage (NCBI taxonomy): Eukaryota > Metazoa > Arthropoda > Malacostraca > Decapoda > Palaemonidae > Macrobrachium > Macrobrachium nipponense. The sequence continues at coordinate 10,988,817 of NC_087222.1, forward strand.
TGGTCTGGGTGTAGAGACCATTCAGGTCCAAATCAACCTGATTCTTCTTGCGGCTGGAGCTTGTTGTCTGCCAACTACATTCCTCTTGCCTGGAATGTATCTGGCTGACAGCTCTCACCGAGTGAGCTACAGCCCACTCGTGCACTTTTGCATCGTTCAAACTGGTGCAAACGGGAAGGCGACACTAGGCCACCCCATTTGTTGGAACGGTATGCCAACTACCGTGGTGTTGTCGCTCATTCACCCATCCCCTGGGTGTCCCTATCAGTCCGTTCCCGGGACTCTTGGAGTGTGAAGGTGCCTGTTATGATGGTTTCCACACTCCTGCAATGCAACCAGCAATTCCTTCCCCTCGGTTGATTGCGTCTGAGAGGGGGAGGGAGGCAACAGGGGACACCCTCCTATTTAAGAGGTTCCTGTTGTCTAGCACACCGGGATGCCACCAGGCCAGGTCCTCCCTTACTTCCTCAGTGGAGACGAAAACCAGGAAGGATTGTGGATCCCGTGCCTGTGACAAGCAGTCCTTTAGTCCACCACTGGAAGAGACCGCAGGTGAAGACAGCCCGTGAGGGGACTAACTATTCTCCAGTGACGACAGGTTGACCGATCATGACTTGCCACTGCTGAGCTACTGTTCCTGTCGAGACAGGAACCCATATGCCTTGCCTCCCCTGAAACCTGATGATCCGCGAGTCTGCCGGGGGAAGACGCGTGTTTGCTACCGTTATTGATCAGCATGCCCAGGTACTTTATCCTCTGCTTGGGCTCGAGATCTTTGGGGGACTTCTTGACATTTTCACCACGATCCCCAGATCGCGGCATAAGTCAAGGAGTTGATCTCTGTCCATGTAGCAAACTGCAGGGAGTTCGCCAGGACCAGCCAAATCGTCGAGATACCTCATCAGACAGATCCCGACTAGAATGGGGCCCACCCAAACGAACCAGAAGTGACACCGTCGGGTGAAAAAACCTGTTGGGCGGTTGACGGAGACCCGAAACAAAGTACCTTTAATTTGGTACACGTCCCGTCGGGATTAAAGCGGGAGGTACTGTCCTGGAGGACTGATGGGATGTGGGTATTTGAGGATATACCGCATCCTTTAGGTCCACCGACAAGCAATGAAATCGTTTATCCCTCATGGAATCAAGCACTGAGCGTGCTGTTTCCATCGATGAACCTAGTCTGGCTAAACCGAATCGGTTTCCAGGGAGCAGAGATCTATCATCGGTCTCCAGCCCCACCTGTAGAACTTCTCCACTAGGATAACCGTTCACCCCCAACCCCCCAACCACCCACCCAACCCCCCCTATACCTAAGATTCCGGCTGTAGAAAAACCTGGCGGACTGATCTCGTTACAGAAATCTCCACAGCTCGTTTGCTCAGGCAGGTCTTGACTTCTTGTAGTGCTACGTCCCATAGCAGAACCCGGGAAACGTAAGTCTGAGGGTGGACCGGAGTGAAGGTGAGGGGTGGGCCGTGAACCTCAAAGGGTAACGATGGTATCCCTCCCGAAGGACATCCACTACCCAAGGTCCTCCCTTCTTGGCTCCATAGCACTACCAAGTTGCCCAATGGCTCACCCAGGCCACCCCCCCACTTCCGGCAGCCAGGTGAGGGGTGAACGCCGTCCCTAGCGTTCCCTCTCTTCAGTTCCGCTTCGGCAGGTCGTCCATCCCACAGGAGTAGGAGGGCCTGGGGAGGAGGGCTGACGCTCCACCTCCTCAAAAGCAAAAGATGATAGGCTGGGGTCTTTTCCTCACCCAAAGTTGCTCGAGACTGCCCAGAAGTCTTCGAGACTGCCTGGGGAAGAGAGATGGAGGAACCAGCAACAGTCCCGTTCCGTTAGACCCAGTGTCACCTCCTTTGACCGGGCCGCTCTGGTTACCCAGGTTGAGGCCCACAGGTTGGCCGTCTTGGTGCGGAGGTAGGAGATGGCCTTACCTCCAGAACTGGCAGAGTCTCCCTAACACCAAGTCTTCCTCAGGAACAATACCTTATCCCGAGGAGGCTGCGACTCTGGATATCTGGTAAGAAGAACCACAGAATCCAGCCCAGGAGACGGCCTGGAAGGCTGGCCATGGCAGTTTGCTTCCATTTTTCCTGGGGACCGATGGACTCTTGCTGTGAGAACCAGAGGTTCGCAGCCATGCAGGTGATCGGAGAGGCACCCCTCGCGAGTGACGTTAGCCTAGCTATCTCTGGGATCAACCTTGCTTGGTCGGCCAATGGATCCACCCTGATGGCACGTAGAACAACCGCTGGCAAGGCAAGGGACGGAGGGGGGAAGCAGCTTTGTCCGACCTGCTGGACCTAAGCGAATCCCTCCAGGTCCGCCCGGGGAAGTCGACGAGCGTTCTACCTAGCCCAGTCACAACTGGTCGGCTAACGGTGGACTCCAGGGTAAACCCACCATCAATCTAGGTTTCCTCTACGGGGACCCCAGAACGACTCCAACCTCGATGGAGGGTTGGATAACAAGGAAGCAACTCCACCGATCGTTGTGGCTGGACAGAAATCAGCTCAATGGACCTTCTGCAACTGGATCTCTGTTTATCTCGGGGGTTGGATCATGTCCCTGAGGCGATGGAACCCATCAGATCCATCCACGGCCGATCACCTTCCCGAGAACACTCTTTCTTCAGGAGGAAGAACCTCGCCAGAAACCCCTCGTGGGTCTCCGCCAACCCACTTGCAGCGCATGACCTGCTAAGGTCTAATGGAACTGAGCCAGGGTATTGTAGGTGGCTCTCGTGGCGGGGAACCGTTGAGGAGCGGGCCAACTCACCTCGCCGTCACCCCTGCTCGCCTCGCTCCTCCTGGTGTAGCCCAAGTAGGTTGAGGGGAACAGGTGAGGTTAGACCTGACGCTCCTACCCTGCCCTAACCAGCCAGAGCTGGTGGGCTGGGAGGGACCCGTGGTGGTGATTCAAGATGTCAGGTCTGGACCAGCGGGTCCTCTGTGTGGAGGAAGAAGGCACTGGACCGAGGACAGTAGTGTTGGCCCTGTGCCGTCAGAGGGGAACTGCTACCAGTTGTGCCAGAAGCCGTCCGGTCCCGGGGGGTCAGTGGAAGGTCGGGTGACCATGAGGTAGTTATCCACTAACGTCCGGTTGAGAGTGAGCACCGGACCTTCTCAATGCGCCACAGTACTGGGACAACCTCTTTCCCAGCCTGCAATACGTGGGATGGTCCCTGGTGGGGGACCGTCACATCAACCCTTGGGAACCGGGGGATCCGGGGATCCCCACGAGAGTGATCGCCAGCCCTGGCAAGAGTCCACCTGAGGCGACCCTTGCCAGGCCTTCCACTACCGTGCTTGGGTCCTGACGGTGAGCATGCTCCAACGTTCTGGACCCTGGCTGCACGGTCACTGGTAGGTGACTATACCAACGGTGACGCTCATGGAGTTAAGCGGCCGAGACAGTTTCCATAGTCCGGAGGTGGAACCTCTGGAAGCCAGGAGCATAGGGGTACCAAGTGGTAGCCGGTGACCCCTAACGGTTCCCCCTGTCTTACTTATTCCCTGGTGTAAGGAAGGAAGACGGGTACCCATTCCCGGAAGGAACGGGAGGAACCAGGCGGAAGACCTGGGGACAGACCAAGTTAGAAAAAGTCTCTATGGCGAGACTTCTTGAGGGGGGGGCGAGGCCACCTTTCTTTTCTTATAGGGCTGGGGGCCTTGGTAAGTCAAATGAGGTAAGGAAGGCAGCAGCCAAAAAGAACGACCTACGAAGACGACGACCCACCTTCCTTCTTCTTCCTGGACTTCTTCTTCGCCCAACTTCCTCAGGACAACCAACAGGTCTACCATCCAGGGACGGAGCTGGGGCAGTGTTGTGGTTAGCAACACGGGCCCAACTGCACCCTGTCCCGGATGGGGAACCTCCAATCAAGGAGCAGCACTACCACTGGGCAGGAACGGAGACAGCAGGAACAGCCACAGGTGAAACCGTGGTGGGCAGTCTAGCGGGGAGATCCTTTCGGTGGGCACTCAAGAAAAGTCAGGGGGTGGAGGGGCGAGGACAGCAAACCCGACCATCTCAGCGGAGCGCCACCCACCTGCTGAAGGTCTCCACCCGTGGAGGCAGACACACCTGGGGAAAGCAACATCGTCGGGTTTAATTGGGGGGGGGGGGGGGGGGGGGGGGGGGGGGGGGGGGGGGGGTTCTCAATTCGCTAAAAGTGGGGGAAAGATACCAGCCCATGAATGGATCGAAGACCCCAAGTACAACTCCAGGTTGCAGGGGTCTCGAGTTCCTATTCCTCTGTGCTCGACAAGGGTCGAGCGAAGATGGCGGAACATGAAGGAAACAATCCCCCGAGGGGGAGAGAGCCATAACGTGGAGCTGGGCTAGGAGGGAGGAAGGAAACGAAACGAATGTGTCTATTTAACCAGAGATGTTCGAGGGAGAGCTTTCCGACGACACCTTGTCAAACTTTACGTGGTTTCCTCCATGCTTCTCATAGTGATCCCACCCCTTGCTCCTCCAGACCAGGAGATACAAAAAATCACAAGGGTATGGGGCCCCGAGAGCATTCCACGCCCTCGGTCACTGCATTCACACAAAAAATGAAGGGTCCACAGCATCGCTTGGGACCTGAATACCCTAAACTTAACACTTACCCAACCTCCCACTCCAGGGCATGCACGTCTCCGGTTGGACTGGGGGGCGAGGGGGCTTCTCCACTTCGTGGGGCTTGCATGTCTCCACAGCATGCAAATCCACCCAAAATAATAACAAAAAGAATAACAAAAAGTTACTTTCAAGTGCACACACACTAAGTAATTACACCAAGAAAAAATGGCAGAAGTAAGTAGCTCAATGTTGAACATCAATGAATATCGCGACAGAGGGTGGGTCAGAGAGGCGTAAACACACTTCTTACACCAACCCGACAGGCCAGTCGAAAGCAAAGTGGTATGTATTTACGCCTCTAGTCGGGCGGGAACTCGCGACCATCGGACCAAGCCAATTATTTACTACCGAACTACCTTGTTAGTAAATCTTTAGACCGGTCCAGCTGCGCTGAATAGATAATTCCTTATGGTAAAGGAACCGTGTGGTTTGTATTACATGTCGGAACAAAAGCAAAAGTAGGTTCTTAATGTCATTATGTGAAGTAAACAAAATTTACAGAGGTACAAAATTACGTGCAAGCAAGGAAAACCAGAATGGTGCCAGTACTGGCGAAAAATGTTTCTGCCAGGACGGCGAGATTTTGTCATTACATATCGTACATGAATATACATGATTACATATGGGAGGTATATAAAATGGGACATACAAATGAATAAGAATGCAACTACATATATGTTTAAACATTCCATATATCGTACTGGAATGTTTCTTTCATTTACCTATACTCCTTCCACCTTCAAACCAAATTACCCCCACAAAAAACAAACATCGTAGTACAGTCTCAAGCAGACTCTTTCTCTTCCGTGCCTTTGAGAACGACGTGGGACAATGGTGGGGTATATCAACAAAGGACGGCTTTTCCTGGTCCAACGCAAGGGGCCACAGGGAAAAAGAGGGGATGGGTCAATGCTAGGGGGTGGCACTGGCTGAACAGGAAAACAACAGTTTTTGCCACCAGACACGGACCAATAGGGAGATGAATTTCCATAATCCCTTAACCTACTGAAACTACCGTGACTACCCCCGACCATTGTTCCAGTAGCGAGATGGTTCCGGGGGGAGGTCTTGGATCCGTACTGGATACGTACATTGCTATCCCAATAAGTCAACCTGGGTTGGGGGGCTGGCATGCTGATAGCAACTGGGTCTTAACCATGCTCAGCACGGGCAGCAGCTCAGGAGAAACAGCAACGGTGTTTCACCAGTCCTGTCTTGACCTGCCACTCCCTCTGAAAAAGGATGCATGACCGAAGAGGTCAACCATACCAGGATTTGGGCAGGGAAGTGGCCTGTGAAAATGTTGCCAGAGGGTACCGTTGTCAGGAATGAGATGCCTTGATTGACTTCCATGGTGGCCTCGGCATGGACCATTCGATTGTGGATAATATGGGGAGGTTACCACATGTCATACTGCCCCATCGCTCCATGAAGTCCCAAGAACTCGTGTTACTGGTGAACTGTTGTCCTCCCAACCAGTACCTGAGACGGAGAGGCTTCCACCAACTTCCTGGCAAGTAGCAGCAGATCCCTGATTGGTATTAGGTAAACAGTAGTATCACCTTTGGCATGGGGACCAACAACAGGGCCATCCTGAGAGTTGGTCAAGTATGACAAGAAAGGCTTTTCCAGTGACAGTAAATAAATCTGCTGAAACAAACTCAAAGGGCCTCGTGGGGTTGTCGTCATGCATTAATGGTTCCTACTTCTGGGTTGGCTGCAATACCTGGCATGACTCACAAGCTACAATTGTGTTGACAATGTCCGAGTTGATACCAAGCCAGAAGACAGCCTGTCTTGCCCGGCACTTATGATTCCATGCTTGATGACTATCATGTAGGCGGGACACATGCGGCCGTGGAGGGCGGCAGGAACTATAACTCATGCTCCATACAAAACGAGGTCACCGTCAGCGTAGAGCTCGTCCCGTATCTTCCAGTATGGGAGTAAGGAGTTATGCAGATCATATCTGTTGGAGGGGAATCCTGAGGTGACATAGTCGAGTAGGTGAGTGTAGACAGGGTCTTCTCTTGCTGTGTCTCGTAGATCATGAGGAGTCCTGTTGGTATCTTGAGCTGTAGACTTTCCTGAAGAGGTGACAGTGTACATAGCCATGTCTGTTTGGAGATGGGTAGCAGAAGGGCACCTGTGATTTTGTCCTCTGGTGCAGGGTGGCTAACTGGGGCTCCAGACACAGCATCAGGAATGTTCAGAGACTTGCCAGCATGCCACACAGCTGTGAACAAATGGGGCAAAATTTTCTCCTTATGACCCTGGAGGCGAGGATTCTCGATGTCACTGATACTTGTAACCACTTTTGTGGATGGTTGGGTGGGTCAGCACATCTTTAGCCTAATTTTCTCAAGTAAATAAATTAATGAAACACATATGGCAGTGCACAGTACTTCTGAAAATTAGACAAAGTTTGAAACATTAGTGCCCTAGTGGCATGGAAATCCATATGTTGGTTTAAAAGGGGTTCATGAAAAACAATGAAATGCGTAATAGGCTGTTGTTACGACCCTTGTTGGGCCGTGGTGCAGGTTTGTCTGCACTAAAAGATGTACACTCAGTGTTGTTACAGAGTATCCAGCAAAAATGATCAATGGAGACGAAAACACTCAGGAAAACTCAACAATATTTATTAACAAAGAAAAATAATCAAAGTCAACCTTGTGACTGCCAAGGACAAACTCTAGTCCTTAAAATAATCCCTTGGGATTCCTAAACTTCTAAAAAAAAACTAAGCCCTAAACAGAGATAATAGAGAGAAACACATGAATGCAAATACATCAAAATATAAAATATAACTGGCCAGATCAAATGAATAAATTAACCAATACCTATAACAAATAAATAGGATAGGAGGAAGGAAGGCGAAGAGTAATAGTGAGAAAACACTTAATCTCCTACCTATGTTTACAATCTAAATTTATTATATAAACAAAATATAAAAGCCACGAGGCTGTTAATATAACAATTTATAATTGTAATCAAACAAACAAAATGGGCAAATCTCAACTGTCTCAACAGTTCATTATAAGAGAACTATATAATATAAAATAATAATAACAACGACAACAAAAATATCTCCTCACACTCAGAAGGGGAGTCCGTGATCCAGGACTAATAATAAAGGTCTAGCCTTACAGTAGGCCGTGATCCAAAATAATTTCAGAACTCTTGCTGACAGTACAGAAGCACCAGGAAGGAGGAGTCGAGAGGTCCTGCACGACCATACAAAAAGGAACGCTTACCTGGGATCTGTCTCCCTACTTGACTTCTAACGGGCATCAAGGCCCCCACAGCTGCAATAACCAAGGCGTCCTGGAAAAGCAAATGCTTCTAACACCTCAGGAAAACTCTTCCACTGAGGTGGCAGTGAGATAAGTCGCAGGTGGCACAAATCACTGCAATACAAGCAGGACGCAACACCGCAGGTGGCCAGAAGCGTACCTGCAAAGGACAGCACTCAAAGATACAGCGTACACAACACCGCAGGTGGCCAGATGTGTACCTGCGAAGGGCGGCTCAAAGTACTCCCAAAAGCGTCGATAAAACATATTAATTGCGGCAGCTGCAGAGCAAAAAAAGGACAGCCTCTGTAGATAGCCCGAACTGTCTGCCCAAAACACTCGCTTTGTCTCTTCTCACCTCCTTCACCGAGGGCTCCAGTCACGTACCCAAACGTAAACAAAAAGATACGAGTGTTAAAAGGGTAATTCAAAAAATTTTAAAAAAATTTTAACGAGCGGGGAGGAGGCGCAAAATCACCACACTAAAACTTAACTTTCGTAATATATACAATACAAACTTCCTTAAAAATAAATACTTAAATACTAAATGTCTTAATATTAAATGTTAACAAAATCACAAGGTTGACTAAAAACTGAAAAATTACGTTAACATCTGATACCTTCCTCCCCGAAGAAAAAAAAATTTAAGCCAGAAAATTTTTTTTTATAAATGTAGTACTAACAAACCTGTAAGGAAAGAATAAAGACAATCTACAACAGGCAAACATACAATAATAGAGCAACAAATCTGAAACCAAATTATATTACATCAACAGAAAATACCATTGGGGAATGCAAACCAAAAGCTTTATATAGCTTACCATTATTTTAAAGATAAGTGAGAATACCATACTCTTGAACCCAAAGACAAGGCATGGCAAAGGACAGACATGACATAACAATACCCATAGTTTAAACAGGATCATAAAAGTCACAAATCCCCAAGTCTAAGGAAACCAACCTACTTAACTTTACCTAAATAAACTTACAGGCACACACAGGCCTACACCTTAACCTACAATACACGAACAATATAGTCCAAAAAGTCATTATATATAATCATCAATTCAAAGTCCAAAGTATATTGTGACAAATCAATAATTGGCTAGGAACCAAGGGCAATATCATAAAATATTAAGAGTGTATAAACTTCATACAAACCTCAACAACTGGCAGTCGCCAAACCGTATAATAAAAATAAACAGGTATTAACAAATAAACCTACTAAATTCAAACCTATAAAACTTGCAGGAATATTGAAACCATACATATTCAAAAAATAATTTTTTTCATATAACCTATTGGAGAAAACGAGCAAGGGTGACGTACGAGAGAGAAGGCAAACTAATCAATTTCGGAAAGGGCATCAGGAATCTTATTTTCGGAACCCTTAATGTGCTTTATCACCAATTTAAATTCTTGAAGAAAGAGAGCCCAGCGCAAGATCCTCTGGTTGGCCCCTTTCATCCGTTCAATAAAAACCAGTGGGTTATGATCAGTCCAGACTCTATGGGAAAAGAAAAATTAGTTACATAGGGTTTAAAGTGCATAAGTGTGCGGACCAAAGCAAGGGCTTCTTTTTCAATTGTGAGTATCTTCTTCTGCCGCCAATAACTTACGACTGAAATAAGATACTGGGTGAACTTCACCTTCCTCCATTCCTTTGAAAGAGGGACACACCAATTCCTACATCACTGGCATCCACAGCAATGAGAAAATGGTCTTTGAAAATCTGGGGAAATTAAAATGGGGTTAGTCAACAACACAGATTTAAGCTTATTAAAAGCTTCCTCACACTGCTGCGACCAAAAGAATTTCTGACCTTTCTAGGAGTTTTGTAAGAGGATGAGCAAGGTCTGAGAAATTTCTAACGTACTTTCTGTAGTAGCCAAGCATACCTAGAACCCTTCTCACCTCTCTGACATTACTTGGGCTTTTCAAATTAATAATAGCCTCGAGGTTAGCTTGTTTCGGAGCCACCTGACCCAAACCAACCTCGTGACCCAAATAACAAACCTTAGTCTTACCAAATTCACACTTGGCTAAATTTATAACCAAACCAGCAGCAGACCTAAGAGCCTCAAATACTTTACGCACCTTACCAAATGCGTATGCCAGTCATTGCTATACACTACCAAATCATCAATATAAATCTCTGTTCCTTCTAAACACAAATAACCCTATTCATCAGTCTCTGAAAAGTGCATGCTGCATTTTTCATCCCGAATGGGCATAACCTTGCATTCATACAAACCAAGGGAGTGACAAATGCAGAGATTTCACGGGCTCGATCAGATAACGGAACCTGCCAATAGCCTTTCAGTAAATCCAACTTTGTAATAAAATTAGCAGATCCTATCTGGTCGAGGCAATCATCAATACGAGGCAAAGGAAAAGAATCATTCTTTGTATGGACGTTTACTTTCCTATAGTCCACACACATGCGGAAACTTACCGTCTGCCTTTTTTAACAAGAACTATAGGAGAACTCCAGGGACTAACAGAAGGCTGAATGAGTCGTGCTCCAACATATACTCAATCTCCTTACTGACTATATCCCTTTTCACGGGATTCAACCGATAAGGACTTTTGCTTAACAGGAGGAGCACTTCCCACATCAACATCATGCTGAAGAAGATTAGTTCTACCTGGAGAATCCTTAAATAAATCTGTAAAGGAATAAATTAAATTAAGTACATCTTTTCTTTGACTAACATCCAAATGTTCCAAACCTTCCTGCAAGATTCCTAAATTTTGCAAATTTTCAAACAAAGCATCGGAAGGAACTTGATACAATAAGTCATCAGATTCTTCAGGAGGAACATCTACTACTACCGATATCGGTTCATACACAATTGCTAAATGATCAACACCATTTACAATGATATGGCTTCAGTCTTTATATGATAAATTCTACACTTTCTACTTTGAGCCTGGAGATTCAATTTCATAATTGACCTCGGGACAACTTCCTCAATACCTTCCAGGGACCCTTATACCTTGGTTCAAGAAAATTGTCCGGGTCCATACTACAAAACCAAAACCAATTCTCCAGGTTCAAAAGAACGAGCTTTAGCTTTTCTGTCAACAAAAATTATCCTTCATCACAGCTTGTGAATAACTCAGATTTTCCCGTGCAAAATTCCAAGCACTGAACAACCTCTTTTCAAATCCTCTACAAATTCTCCAACTTTAACCTCTCCCCTTCGACCGGACTGTAGCACTTCGCTAAAAATTTCTAGAGGACCACGAACTTTATGACCAAATACCAATTCGAAGGGAGCTACACCAGTGGAAGAATTTGGATGATTCCTAAGAGCAAAGAGGGCAAAGGGAAGTGCTTTATCCCACTCACTACCTTGTTCGTAACAATGTTTTTTCAAAATGGATTTAAGGGTCTGGTGAAACCTCTCCACCACACCTTGACTCTCCGGAGTGATAAGGTACGCTGGTAATGTGCTGAATGGCCAGTTCAGCACATTTACCTCTAAATACCTTACTCGTGAAATTTGTACCACAATCTGTCTGAATAACACGAGGGAGACCATACCTGGAAAAGAAATCCATTAATTTTTTCAAAAAACCACTTTAGATGTAATACGTCTCATAGGGAATGCTTCGGGAAATCTAGAGGCTCTATCCATAATAGTTAATAAATAAAAACATAACCAGACTTGGTTTTAGGTAAAGGACCAACGACATCTATCACCAATTCCGAGAATGGTTCACCAATGGCAGGGATAGGATGTAAAGGAGCTTTGGGAATTATTTGATTTGGTTTTCCCATAACCTGACAACCTCACATTCCTTCACATAATGCTTCACAGAAGATTTCATCCCAGGCCACCAAAAATACTTGCTAATTTTGGAAAGTTTTCCATACCCCAAAATGGCCTGAAAGAAAATTGTTGTGAGCAAGATTCATTACCGATTCACGGAACTGGGACGGAACCACAATTTGTGCAATCTGAGAAGTCTTGCCAGATCATCTGTCGAAGGACGACTAAACCTGTAAAGTAGACCCTTGGTAATACCAAACCGAGGTTTAGTCAAATCATTAATGTCTCCCAATTCAAAGTCAAATTCTTTTTTCTGGGCTTCAATAAAAGCCAATCTGTCCCAATCAGGTTTCAAATCATTAATAATAATACTATTACTACCACTATCTACTGACCCGGGCCTTTCTACATCTACTTCTAAACTACTAAGCATTAAATCATCATCGACATCAAGTAGATCAGCAGCTCTTGCTGCGGCACCGGGTTGTTATAGCTATGGGACATGCATTAATGGACAATATGGAAATAATTCCTGACCCTCACCATTGACCATATCATTGCCCCAAAACCCAAAATACCGTCAATCCCAGGAATGGGGAGACTATCAACAACGGCCAACTCGGAAACCTTATCACATCCAGGAAAAGACAACCTGACATCCACCAACGGAGCAGAAAACAACAGTGTTCGGGAACCCTCCCAGAACGACATAATTCCCTGAATACTCTTTACAACCTTTTAAGGTATCCCTCAACACAAGGAGACCGAGCTGAACCAGTGTCCCTCAAGAACTTTACTTGATAATCTTAGATCCAAGAACAATTTTACCTGGCCATACATATTTGTCAAAATTGAGTCACAACTGTGTTTTATTAGAATGTCCACTACTACTATTATCTACCTTACTACTAACTACAGATTTTTCCACTTGATTATCACAAGAACTGGACCTCTCAGAAATTAATGAAACTGCATTTGGCCGTTTCTCTCAAGTATCGTCTACGGGCATTGCACTGGTTCTGGAAATGACCTGGCTTGTCACACCAAAAACAGGTTACTCTACGTCCAGTACTTCTGTTACCATTATTATTATTGTACCTTTGATTATTGCCAGAATTAGATGTACCTCTGTTAACAAAGACACGAGGGGGAGGAGACCCTCCTGAGACTCTACCAACATTCCTACCATCTGAAAAAGAATTAGCATTATTAATCTTAGGAATATTAGGAGTCGACGAAGGTGGTTCTCCCCTCCTTCCACTACTGTGGGCACGGGAAGAGGGATCATTTAAAACCCTGTTACCCAAAGTTACCATTGCCAGAGCGATGGGTCAACAACAATATTCATCTGCCAACTGAGCGGCACTACTCAACTTCACAGCTTTGACCTCCTCAAGATGGACCCTCAACTCTTTGCTACATGCCTGAACTCTTCAAGGAGCAACAATTCCCGCAACGCTGCAAAAGACAACCACTTGTCGGCTTTTCAGCCAGTCGTCAAATTGTTCCTCCCTTGACCCGAGCGAATTCTACATAAGACTGTGAAGGATGTTATTATAATTCCTAAATTTTGAGGCGATAGGCTCGGAACCAGATCATAGGATTTTAATACCAGCGCTTTTGACCTTATGATAGTCCCTGGCAATTCCCTCCTCCAAGGCATTGTACACCCGGATAGCCTTGCCCACCAGCCTACATTGTATTAAAACAGTCCACATTTCAGAGGGCCAAGACAACTGGGCGGCAACACGCTCAAAGGCTTTGAAAAATTCAGGGACATTGTTTTCATCAAAGACTGGCACCAACTTTAGCGCTGCACCTAAATTAAACCGTTCCTGAAACATACCTTTAGGGGAACTGACCAAATTGGCTCCCTGTAACCTAGCCATCTCTATATTCAACTTCACCATCTCTAACTCGTGACGCCTCACCCGCTCGTTCCTCCTCAAATTCTATTTTCTTTAATTCAATTCGTTTACAATTAATTTATATTCTACCTCCTCCTTAGATTCACCCGAAGTATGAACAGAAGCCAGGGTTCAACTGGCAAAGAATTAAGGGGGGGCAAAAATGGGTTATTAGACACATTACCTTAGGTATATTCGAGGGACCTTCATAAATAATACTGTACGAGGAGGATCCTCAAACAAAGTCAAACCAGCTCTACGCTCAACCTATCCTCTTCCAAATCATCATTAATACTATCTTCACCATCACTTTCTACTTCACTTTCACTCACCAAATGTTCGGCCTCAGCTAAATCCTGGGCAATCTTACCCTTCACAGCCTCCAATATATCTCTCTTAGTGCCCGCCGACTTCAGCGGAACACCCAACCACTGTGCACAAGCAACTAAATGTTTCCTATTTAAAACAGGCAAGTACTTTAGGCAGTCAGCAGACCCCAAAAATTCAGCTGGGTCAAAGTTAAACTCTTCCATCTTGGCCAAAAATTAATAACTCAGGGAGAAAGGCAATACTACAAAATAAATATTGAAGAGATCACCCAAGTGTCGCTCCACAGACCAAAATACCAGATACCCCTGAGTACATCGATCCTGTCACGGTCGCCAATTGTTACGACCCTTGTTGGGCCGTGGTGCAGGTTTGTCTGCACTAAAAGATGTACACTCAGTGTTGTTACAGAGTATCCAGCAAAAATGATCAATGGAGACGAAAACACTCAGGAAAACTCAACAATATTTATTAACAAAGAAAAATAATCAAAGTCAACCTTGTGACTGCCAAGGACAAACTCTAGTCTAAATAATCCCTTGTTGGGATCCTAACTTCTAAAAAACTAAGCCCTAAACAGAGATAATAGAGAGAAACACATGAATGCAAATACATCAAAATATAAAATATAACTGGCCAGATCAAAATGAATAAATTAACCAATACCTATAACTAAATAGGATAGGAAGGAAGGCGAAGAGTAATAGTGAGAAAACACTTAATAATCTCCACCTATGTTTACAATCTAAATTTATTATAACAAATATAAAAGCCACGAGGCTGTAATATAACAATTTATAATTTGTAATCAAACAACAAAAGGGCAAATCTCAACTGTCTCAACAGTTCATTATAGAGAACTATATATATAAATAATAATAACTACAGACAACAAAAATATCTCCTCACACTCAGAAGGGAGTCCGTGATCCAGGACTAATAATAAAGGTCTAGCCTTACAGTAGGCCGTGATCCAAATAATTCAGAACTCTGCTGACAGGGGAGTACAGAAGCACCAGGAAGGAGGAGTCGAGAGGTCCTGCACGACCATACAAAAAGGAACGCTTACCTGGGATCTGTCTCCCTACTTGACTTCTAACGGGCATCAAGGCCCCCACAGCTGCAATAACCAGGCGTCCTGGAAAAGCAAATGCTTCTAACACCTCAGGAAAACTCTTCCACTGAGGTGGCAGTGAGATAAGTCCGCAGGTGCACAAATCACCTGCAATACAAGCAGGACGCAACACCGCAGGTGGCCAGAAGCGTACCTGCAAAGGACAGCACTCAAAGTACAGCGTACACAACACGCAGGTGGCCAGATGTGTACCGCGAAGGGCGGCTCAAAGTACTCCCAAAAGCGTCGATAAAACATATTAATTGCGGCAGCTGCAGAGCAAAAAAAGGACAGCCTCTGTAGATAGCCCGAACTGTCTGCCCAAACACTCGCTTTGTCTCTTCTCACTCCTTCACCGAGGGCTCCAGTCACGTACCCACAAACGTAAACAAAAAGATACGAGTGTTAAAAGGGTAATTCAAAAAAATTTTTAACGAGCGGGGAGGAGGCGCAAAATCACCACACTAAAACTTAACTTTCGTAATATATACAATACAAACTTCCTTAAAAATAAATACTTAAATACTAAATGTCTTAATATAAATGTTAACAAAATCACAAGGTGACTAAAAACTGAAAAATTACGTTAACATCTGATAGCTGTGTAACCATATCCTTTCCACCTGTTACTGCCTACCAGTGGATGGGCGGAGCTTCATGACGTCATATTACGTAAGTCTACGTCACAATGGTTTTGGAATCCTCTTCTGTGATTTTCTCGGTTCTGGAATCGAAACAACTTCATTTTACACTATAATTACCAAAACTATCAAACTTAGGTACTAAATAATATTTGCAAAAATTGAATAGGGTTATAAAATAGACACTTGCCACCTTCCACCTTTATCCAATGCTTTAATAAAAAGTTATTGCCGAAAAACAGCCTTCCATCGGCTCTGAATCCCTTAGTAAATGTTGGAGACAATAAAAGTCTAATACAACTTCCAGGTTTCTTTTATTGTCAGCCCCTCTCTCCCCTTGCTAGAGAGAGGGGGAGGACTAGCATCTAATAATCTACTCTAGATTATGGAAAGGGCAAGTGACTTCCAGGGGCTGGTACTGGTACCATGGGGATCCGTGTATCCCAGTTTATGGAATCCCGTGAAGCAGTAGAAGGAACTTTTCTGGCCAGGGAAGGTAACTTCCTGGGACAGTACCAGTAACATAGGGGCCTGTGGAACCAGTGCAATGGTTCCCATTCCCCGTAGACAAATCAGGAGAGCAAACGAGAGATCCCTTAACCTTTTCCATGGAAGACAGATGACCATTACAAGACCTATGGACCTTCATATAGCTGGGAAAAACAGCTTCTTCCTCCCCTTGATTCCACTGATAAGAAGGGGAGGAGGTGTAGGCACACGAAGATGAGGATGATGAAGTTACTCTGCGACTCCTTCTCTTTTCAAAGGAAGTGGAGAAGGACCTTCCCCAAGGGAAAGAATTCAGAGGCACACATCATAGGAACCAACGCTGTGTTTGAGATCAAGCCCTCCAAGGAAGGCTCCCACAGGGGGCCTAGGGAGAGCCACAACTCCCCAAAGCTCCTCAGGCTCCACCACACCTGCAAGACAAGTCAGGTTAAGAGGAGCACTCCCTCTTCACCCTGAGGGGGAATTTTCCCCCTCAAAGTCGTACTGGGTCATAGACCACCACGCCAACTCTCTCCCAACAAGGCAATAGGAGACAGTGAAGGGGAGACAGCTCCCTTAGGAGTGGCAACAACAGGACACCATTTGGGTGAGGGCAGGAAGGAATCAGAGAGAAAACTTGGCATCACTGGAGGTGTGTTGCAATTTGAAGATGCCAGAGAAACCCTCTTCTCTTCCTTTCCCAAGCAAACTGGACCCTTGTTCTGATGGCCAAACACAACACTTGGAACAAGGGCTAGATTCCCCACACACATTTTCTCCACTCTGAAGATCTATCTCAAGGAAGGAGAGGAAGCGATGCAAGGTCTGTCGTTGCCAAGGCAACACCTCATGTCACACAGCTTTCCCTCCCTTGGCTCAGATAAGTCATGGATTTGCATTATATCAGTATATGCAAAACAACAACTATGCTCATATATCAAATAGAAAATATGGTAAGTCAAATGGCCATTCAGGCAGAGGAGACGTTTACACTCAACGACAGCTGAAAGAAAAGTGAGTTTGTACCGACTGGTGGGCAGGGCTCCATCCCTACAGCTGGTAGCTAACTACAGTGTCTTGTTATAAGTTAGAAAGCCATTACCAGCTCACACTGTAAGTAATATCCTAATGTAAAGACCAAAGGTTTTTTGTATTTGTGTGTGAACAACACGGCATTAAGCCACTGATTAGCTATTATTCGACTTACACCATCTCCACCTACACAAACATTAGAACGGATCTCGTCATAAGTTGGGGGACTGCCTGTCCTCTCATATAACAGACGAAGGTTCATACCCTCGTAGGAACAAATGATTTTGTTTTTCAATTCTGATGCCAAGAGAGCTAAGCCTAAACAGCTGGAAAACATTCTTAACCTCACGAGTTAAACTTGAAACCATAAATGAATAACATTACTCATAAATGTATAAATAATCTTCTAAATACTTACAGAAAAAATAAAATGCACAACAGTCTTAACAAATTTCCAACAAGACCAAAAAAATAGTTCCTTTCGACAATTATGGACTGTAACTTTAATTCAAGGACCTCTCAACAAGTCTGCATTTGGTGCTTCACGAATTATCTGGAAGATAAAGAACTGATCATTATAAATACATAGGAAGTGCACTGGGGTTACATTGTACACAGGTATATTAATGTTTTCCCCAGTAACAAACAATATACAATGTCCTGGAGGCTAAAGCAATCAGCATACAGCTTTTTTTTCCATCAGAAATCATAATTTCAGCCATACTCCATGTCATGTTCGAGTCTTGCTTCTGGCAAATATTGTCTGAGATAGGCTAAGTTCATGTCTGCTAGGCTAATTTTGGAATCAAAACACTACTATTGTTTAAATTAGCCTATGATTCTCTAATTTTAAGGTCAATTTGGCTATAATGTATTTTTGTAAGTCTGTAAAAATGCATAAAATATTGGCACAGTATATACTATCCTGCAAATTCATCAATATTACCAATAAATCAAGTAAAGAAAAGAGACATTTAGTATGATTCATGTAAATTTCTTTTCTGGGCCTAACCTGTGTCGTCCTGTGAAATGCTCCCATAGCACTCATTTCTAAGGTATAAATATTGCTAAATATACTAGAGAAAAAGCCATATGGATATGCCAGGGCTATACCCGGCTCGCTCACCCTTAATAGGGTGTCGGTATGGAAACTGGGGCGTGTGAAACCACTACCAGAGGTCCCCTGCCAACTAGTCTCTTCCTTTCTCAATTTCCCCCGTTCTAAAGAGGAGCCGTCCCAAGGTCATCTACCGCCCACTACTGCTACAACTAGAGTCCCCTCCAACATTCCTTTAATAGCACTTTCACTGTTTCACGTGTGTGTTGTTTTGGAAGCTCTTTTTGCTTATTTTGAGATGGCTGAACGTCAGGAGACTCCCGTATCTAAGTTGAGTACCGCAATTATCAATTTTGCACTTTTTAGGGTAGCGATGTTAGTTATAAGTATGTTTAGGCGTTGTTATGTAGAGGGAGCCCCGAATGACGCCGCTCCTGAGTCAACCATTACATGCATCGCTACCCGTGAACATTCATAACATTCATGACGACTTTCAATTAGTCCCCATATTAATTGTAGTCGCGTTCGATGGTTAGATTAGCATTTAACCCTTAAACGCCGACTGGACGTATTTTACGTCGAGATAAATTGTCTGTCGGGTGCCGACTGGACGTATTTTACGTCGACATACGAAAGTTTTTTTTAAAATTCGCGGAAAAATACTTATAGGCCTACCAGCCTAAAACTTTTGAATCACGCGCCTTGGGGAATGCTGGGAGTTCACGGATCAAGGCCTTGTTTTGTTTTGAAGCGTGGACCCAGGTGCGCATGCGCGATATCTTCTTCTTCGCTCCAGCCAGCATCAGTAGCGCACCATCCGAGAGCGATCTTTCGTGAAAAGCGTGTTTTTTCTGGACTGTGCGAGAACTTTGAGCATTTGTATTGCTACAGGACATTCCTAGATATGTCTCAACGACGTGTGAACCGTGAAAGGCGCGTTTTACCCGTCGGAAGGGATCGTGTAAGGCGAGTTTTGGACCTGGATGCTGGCGAGGGGCCAAGCACCCAGCATGACCCCGCGCCTCAAGGCCGTTCTGTGCGGCCACGTGTGGCTGAAAGTGTTTCGGGAACATCGTTTGCCTTGGTTACCCCTAGGAAGCATGTGGGCATCCTTAGGGGCATTCGTAGGCATTTGGGAGGCCTCCAACCAAGGGACAGACGAATATCTTTCGGAGCTTGATCGGGAACATGTCGCAAGTCCTCATTTTGATGGCGGATGGTCATCGAGTGATGAGGACATCAGTCCCGATGAAAGTGAGGATGAATATTTGCCCCCAATGTCCGTTCGAGGCTCACATCCCGAAAGTGAGCTCGAATTCAGTGCATAGAGGGGGAATCTGAGGAGGAGGGGGAGGGTGGGGACACGGGCTCAAGTTTTTATCGCAGAGGACGATACAGAAAGTGAGGCCTAAGTGAGGGTGATGGGCCAACGGGGGCGGGGGGGGGGTAGTGTGCATCGTGCCCGCACCGGGCACGTAGAAGGTCGGCTCGTCGCAGCCAGCCAGGTAAGGTCGGTCGTCGGAGAGTGACGAGGGGTGGACGGAGGACCCCACCCCTCCTAACATGCACCCCTTCACGGCAACCCCTGGGATGACCGTACCAGTACCCCTGACTGTTTTGGGGTTCATCCAGCTTTTCCTGACGCGGGAATTGCTGGAATACCTGGTACAAGAGACGTGGACTACGCTCGGTACTGCCGGTATGAGCTGAAGACGACCTTGTCGTATTACTGGCGGGGTTGCAACCTCATTGACATGGCACATTTTTGGGGCTCCACATTTATTTTGGTTTGACACCTGCTGTCGACGTCAGGCAATATTGGAGGAGAAATTCTTTTTATGTATGGCCGAATGTGCCTGGCGTTATGTCCCAGTGATAATTTCCTAGGCGATGGACAGGTACTTCAACGCCTCAAACCGAAGGGCCATACCCCTGGAATAACAGTGATCGCCTCATTTTAGTGCGTACAGTGTTGGATTATATCCGTGAGCGGTGTAGTAATCTCGTGATTCCTGGAAAGAACCTGTCTTTGGATGAGGGGATGATGCCTTACAAAGGACGTCTTAGTATAAAAGTGTATAACCCAAGAAGCCAAAGAAATATGGTGTGAAATTCTTTCTCATTACCGAGCCAACACTGGATACGTGTGGA
This sequence comes from Macrobrachium nipponense, assembly GCF_015104395.2. Classification (NCBI taxonomy): domain Eukaryota; kingdom Metazoa; phylum Arthropoda; class Malacostraca; order Decapoda; family Palaemonidae; genus Macrobrachium; species Macrobrachium nipponense. Next base: position 11,009,248 of record NC_087222.1, read on the forward strand.
CTTTTCAGTGTATACCGGGGTCTTCTCCACGCTGCGTGACACTGTATTCAACCTTGTGGGGACGTTTCCGTAACCAGGGATATCACCTGTTTATGGATAATTATTATAACTCGGTATCCCTGGCCCAGGAAACTGTATGAAGCAGATGTTCACGTCAGTGGTACCCTTCGGTTGGTGCGTGGGGCCCCGAATGTCCTCAAGAGGTTCGCTAGTCATCCGCAACACCTGGCAAGAGGAGAGACAGAGTGGCGGCGGAAGGGCGCTGTCTTCATCATCTGTTGGAAGGGTGTTCCAACTCGTCCCCATGATTACGACGAGTCATGAACCCATCCAAGAAGAGATCGTACAGCGGAAGAAGACACGTCGACAGGGCCGATTGTGTTTGAGGAGTTTCGTACCGAGCGGCCTACTGTCATTGGGCACTACAACAGGCACATGGGAGGAGTTGATCTCTTTGATCAGCTCATCCAGTACTATCCCTTCGCCAGGAGAACCAGAAGGTGGACACAGAAGCTCCTCAAATACATCCTTCAGTTGGCCCTCCAAAATGCCTACATACTGTACTGTGGGTACCGCGGTGACAATCTTCCGAGGTTGGCCCACATACAAGTTCTAGAGGTAGCCGGGAATGCCCTCATCAACTTCGATCCCGATGATGGCCCTCCATAACTGACCCCCTGCCCCGAGCTGCAGATCTGCCCCTAGAGGAAAGGGCAGATAGGAGGGCCAAACTTCGCTCGACCTGCCGCCGCCCCTGCTGCCGCCACTCCCCTGCTGACGACGCCCCCTGCTGACGACGCCCCTGCTGACGACGCCCCTGCTGCCGCCACCCCTGCTGACGACGCCCCTGCTGACGCCCCTGACTGCCACCCTGCTGCTGCCGCTGCTAGCGCCGCCCCTGCTGCCGCCGCCCCTGCTGACGACGCCCCTGCTGCCGCCCCTGCTGACGACGCCCTCTTGCTGCCGGCCCCGCCATCACCGCTTCTCGTCGGGTAGTGGACCCTGCGTGTCGGCTGCAGCAGGGGAACACATACTGGAGGCCTTAGAAGGGCGAAGGCAGAACGGTGCCGGGTGTGCCATATGAATGGCAGAAGGAGAGACACCCGGTTCTTCTGTCGTCTCTGCAAAGTTGCTCTTTGCAGGATAGGGGAGTGTGACCGAAAGTACCACACTAAGGGTCATGTATTGGAGCGCGCCCCCTAAACCGACAGCGGAGGGTGCACGGGGCCGCCGGGTCCATCAGCAGTAAGGGCGCGCGTCTCCCTCCTCCACCTGTACCTCGTCATGTCGAGTGGAAAAAAATGCAAGACTCTTCAATGGAGGAGGGAGAAAACAAGAATAGAACAAAGAGTCAGGATTACGAGTGAGTATTCTGCATTTATTTTATATTAGTTTTATATTTATTACAATTTTTTTTATATATCTGAATGTGCATGATAAAATAATAATAAGACATTTCATTGTGTGCGAAAAGAGAAGTGTCACCTGCATTCCTTTTTTTATTTATGTATTGGTACCAGAATCGAAGAATGTAATATATATATTTTAACGTATATATATATATATGTATGTATATATATATATATATATATATATATATATATATATATATATACATATATATATTTTTTTTTTATACGTAAAATATATATATCATTCTTCGATTCTGTACCAATACAAATAAAAGGAATGCAGGTGACACTTCTCTTTTCTTACCCCAAAAAAAAAATATTTATAATATATAAAATATATATGATATATATTATATATCATATATATATATATCTATATATATATATATATATTATATATATATATATATATATATATATCTATATATATATATATATATATATATATATATATAATATATATATATAGATATATATATATATATATATAATATATATATATATATAGATATATATATATATCATATATATATATAATTAAATATGTATAATAATAGATATATATATATACTATAATATATATATATTATATAGGGGGGTGTAAGCAAAATTACTTACAGTCTAGTAATATTCAATCTTTACCTTACTTTAAAACAAATTGCAAGTCTCTAGAACAATATCTCGATTTATGGTGAATTTTGAAAAAAATATTTTTATTCCCTCCGCGCGCCGATTCTCGGCCGAAAATATCCGAAACGCGTAGGTCACATCTCCTAATATTGTGCCTTTTCATATTACCCTTATTTTATAGTTTTATATATGGAAATGTGCGCAAAAACATGCACAATATAACAAAAATATTGGAAGGTTGTAGCATTTATCCTTTTTGAAATATTGCTATAAAGTACGATAAGTACGAAAAAAAACTACGATCGGTCAACTTTGACTCAACGAAAAGGTCAAAAAACGCATTTATAACATACAAATCTTACAGTCTAGTATTATTCAATCATTTATCTTCATTTTAAAACATATTGCAAGTCTCTAGAACAGTATCTCGATTTATGGATGAATTTTTGAAAAAAATATTTTTTTCCCTTCCGCGCGCCGATTCTCGGCCGAAAATCTCGGAAACGCGTAGGTCACATTCTCCTAATATTTGAGCCTTTTCATATTACGCTTTTTTAAAGGTTTATATATGGAAATGTGCGCAAAACCATGCAAAAATATAAACAAAAATTTTGGAAGGTTGTAGCATTTATCATTTTTGAAATATTTGCATATAAAGTACGATAAGTACGAAAAAAAACTACGATCGGTCAACTTTGACTCAGCCGAAAAGGTCAAAAAACGCTTTTATAACATAAAAATCTTACAGTCTAGTAATATTCAATCCTTTATCTTCATTTTAAAACATATTGCAAGTCTCTTGAACAGTATCTCGATTTATGGTGAATTTGAAAAAAATATTTTTTCCCCTCGCCCGCGACGATTCTCGGCCGAAAATCTCGGAAACGCGTAGGTCACATTCTCCTAATATTTGAGCCTTTTCATATTACGCTTTTTTAAAGGTTCGTATATGGAAATGTGCGCAAAACATGCACAATATAACAAAAAATATTGGAAGGTTGTAGCATTTCTCATTTTTGAAATATTTGCATATAAAGTACGATAAGTACGATAAAAACTACGATAGGTCAACTTTGACTCAACCGAAAAAGGTCAAAAAAAACACATTTATAACATAAAAATCTTACATTCTAGTAATATTCAATATTTATCTTCATTTTAAAACAAATTGCAAGTCTCTAGAACAGTATCTCGATTTATTGTGAATTTTTGAAAAAAATATTTTTTCCCCTCCGCGCGACGATTCTCGGCCGAAAAATATCCGAAACGCGTAGGTCACATTCTCCTAATATTTGAGCCTTTTTCATATTACGCTTTTTTAAGGTTTATATATGGAAATGTGCGCAAAACATGCACAATATAACAAAAAAATATTGGAAAGTTGTAGCATTTCTCATTTTGAAATATTTTCATATAAAGTACGATAAGTACGAAAAAAACTACGATCGGTCAACTTTGACTCAACCGAAAAAGGTCAAAAAACGCTTTTATAACATAAAAATCTTACAGTCTAGTAATATTCAATCATTTATCTTCATTTTAAAACAAATTGCAAGTCTCTAGAACAGTATATCGATTTATGGTGAATTTTTGAAAAAATATTTTTTCCCCTCCGCGCGCCGATTCTCGGCCGAAAATCTCGGAAACGCGTAGGTCACATTCTCCTAATATTTGAGCCTTTTCATATTACGCTTTTTTAAAGTTTAAAGGTATATATGGAAATGTGCGCAAAACATGAACAATATAACAAAAAATATTGGAAGGTTGTAGCATTTCTCATTTTTGAAATATTTGCATATAAAGTACGATAAGTACGAAAAAAACTACAATCGGTCAACTTTGACTCAACCGAAAAGGTCAAAAAAAACGCATATATAACATAAAAATCTTACAGTCTAGTAATATTCAATCATTTATCTTCAATTTAAAACATATTGCAAGTCTCTAGAACAGTATCTCAGATTTATGGTGAAAATTTTGAAAAAAATATTTTTTTCCCCTCCGCGCGCCGATTCTCGGCCGAAAATATCCGAAAACGCGTAGGTCACATTCTCCTAATATTTGTGCCTGTTTTCATATTACGCTTTTTTAGAGTTTTATATATGGAAATGTGCGCAAAAACGTGCACAATATAACAAAAAATATTGGAAGGTTGTAGCATTTATCATTTTTGAAATATTTGCATATAAAGTACGATAAGTACGAAAAAAACTACGATCGGGTCAACTTTGACTCAACCGAAATGGTAAAAAAACGCATTTGTAACATAAAAATCTTACAGTCTAGTAATATTCAATCAGTTATCTTCAATTTAAAACATATTGCAAGTCTCTAGAACAATATCTCGATTTATGTGAATATTTGAAAAAAATATTTTTTATTCCGTCCGCGCGCCGATTCTCGGCCGAAAATCTCGGAAACGCGTAGGTCACATTCTCCTAATATTTGAGCCTTTTCATATTACGCTTTTTTAAAGTTTTATATATGAAAATGTGCGCAAAACATGCGCAATATAACAAAAAATTATTGGAAGGTTGTAGCATTTCTCATTTTTTTATATTTGCATATAAAAAAAAATTTAACAAAAATTCGACATTCGGTCAACTTTAACTCGTTCGAAATGGTCAAAAAACTGCATTTGTAAGCTAAAACTCTTACAGTATCGTAATATTCAATCATTCTCCTTCATTTTGAAACAAATTGCAAGTCCCTATAACAATATTTCGATTTATGGTGAATTTTTTAAAAAATTATTTTTTTACATCCGCGCGCTACGAATTCATGCATCATTTGTGATAATATTTTCTGTGTTTGCTTTTATCGTTTTACAATGTGTTATATATCAAAATGATCGCAATTTAGTGCACATTACAACGAAAAAAAAGTAACTTGTTACCTCTAACCGTTTGGCGCACAGCGCGATTTGAATACAATTATATATGAAATTCGTTTTTGCGCTATCATATATCGCATTATTTATATATGATAATGATAATTTTTTTTCATTTCTGATGGTTGCAATACTAAACTTCAAGCAATGACAAAAAAAGGAGCCAAAAAATGAACTCTTAATCTTGAAAAACTAAGCACGCTGTGATTTTTTTGAAAAAAAATATTTTTTTCCGCTTCCGCGCTCACTCTCAAACCCCTCCGGCACACGGGAGTCATTTTTTTATTTACCGCTCCGCATTTAAGGGTTAACTAAGAATTTATGCTTTACATATTATCATCCTGACGTGAGAGCTATATCCTGGCATACCCGACCAGGCCTCATTGGTTTTGGAAGGTAGGCTAGGCTTGGGATCCCTGTTATCCTGTCCTTTACGGCTGGCTTCCCAACCGATTCGTTGGCTGGGCGGTTTTAGCCATTCCCTTTGTCCGTATGCTAGACCTCCAAATAAAGGAGGCTAGTTCCATACACTGACCAGGTCAAAATTCGATTTTTGGAAGGTAGATTGGCCCTTATTGTGGCCTATGTACAATGTCCTTGTAGCCACCCTGGTCCTACCTGACCAGATCGCCGATTAAATTCGATTTTGGAGGGTTAGGCTAGCTGCCTCCAGAGCCACCCTGGCCGACCTGACCAGATCGTTCCGATTTCGCGAAGGTTAGGCTAGCTATACTCATGAGGACCATTTATTCCTCCCCCCCCCCCCCCCCCCCCGTTCCCACCTATCCCCTCTCGCGTCAGGACTACTGTGGTATACCTATATTATATCATATTTATGTCTATTTAGTTCTAATGCGTGTCTATTTATGAAACAGTTGGCCTATAGGCCTTCTGTCCCTGGTATCGGTTGGTTCACGACTTCTAGGAGGGTTGTCCCACCCACCTGGCCGTTTGTTGTGACCAACTGATCACGAGTGGGCCAACTCCTCTATGGCGACCCACTTCGGTGGGGTGACACAGCTCGCCATATGCTACCCTCGGGCAGTTTAGCTAGAGCCTTATCCCCAGTAGGGGGGAGGGTAGGGGTTACAGTGGGGGAGCGGTACATCTCGTCACGCTCGGTGGGTATGGTACCGGGGTGTCCACCGTGGCGAGTCCTGGTTGGCCACCTGGCTCGTCGGGATGGTATACACCGCGTTGCTACCGCGTTCTCGCCACCCTATCCCACAGTCTTCTATCCCTTGACTCACCTCCCACCCCGGCGGGACCGGAGGCCCGGCAAGAGTTCGTTCCTATTATAAATACAATAGCTACGATCCCTTATATGATCAAGTTCAGGCCTAGGTTTTACCTATTTTCCCTGTTCCGATCCCATTGAGCCGGACCCGGAAGTATAAAGATAGCAATGGGGTAGGGACGGGGTATGGGGTGGATGATAACAGACAGAGCTCATGTATAATAGTTTTTAAATTAGCTTAAGTTCATCTTTAAGCATGCTTCCGGTCCGTTAACTACGACGGGCAACTTCCACCCTGACAGGTATTCCAGGACTGGAGCACTGTGTTCCCAATTCCCTAACTCCTCTACCCTGTTTCAAACATTCTTGTTTAGTACCTCTGTTCCTCACTCCGGTGGGGGCGGACAGTGGGCTAAGAGAGGCGATTCTAGGCTACTAGGTAACGCTTTTCCGGTGCCAGCGGATTCAGGCCAGGTTCATCCTTCCCCGGTTCTGTTTGTACCAAGCCTATCTTATTATAAGATAATCATGATGAAGACGATTAACTAGGGCCTGGAGCTTCTGGGAAGTAGGAATTTGTAAAATTTAGTAGTAGACACGTATTCCGCTGGGATCAATCCCAGCGGCTTTAGATTTACGATGCATGCCCCACCGGATACGTCTCGGCGGGTCCATATAGTGATACTCATGTATCATTTAACTTACAGATGGTACGCTGTCAGGAGACAGGATGCACGGCGATTTTGCAGCAGCCGTGCGGGTATGAGGTCTGCAGATCTCATGCCGGATGTGCAGTCGAGGTGGACGACTTGCTGTCCGGGTGCGAAGTGTGTTACGCCTTAGTAACAGACCTCACTACTGAGTCGGTAGGTACCATTCTATTAAATGATAAAATGAGAATTATAATGACGTATATTGAATTACGTAGATCATTATCCTAGGATAGGCCTTGATGTAGCTATCTCTTGCAGACCCCCCAAGCCATCAAAGATTTGGCTCTTACAACCCCTCAAGGTCTGGGTAGGAGGATTGGCCGGCACGTCAATTCCAAGCAACCTTACATGCTGTCGGAGGAATGTGCTCGCTCATTACCCCAACGCGAAAAATGTTGGCAACTGTAGCGGCGGATTTGGCAGCTCTGATCATAGCCAATATCTGGGAAGAGACCCAGGCCCTGCCATAAGACCTGGAGGGTTTTGGCGAGGAGGTCCTCGAAGAGGTGGCCATCAACTTGGACCACGAGCCCATGGTTGTCGACAACCAGGGTCAAGGTAGGGAGGTAAGTGAGGCAGGTGGTACGCGGGCTAAAGTTCTGTCCTTTAGCCCGTCTCAATCCTCTTCTTCCTCTTTCCAGGGGTTTACCGGGAGGCCCACGACTACTAGGGACAAGTAGGGCTCAGTAATCCCTAAAGTAAAATCTTCTAAGGAGACGCCTAAATCTATTAAGAAGTCCCTTCCAAAGCCAACAAAGCCAAAGCCTCCTAAAACAAGCCGCGCCAGCACGTCATCAGCTCCCAAGCCGGTGGCGGACTCGGCAAAAGCTGCTCCCCACACGACAGGGGTCGAGAGCTAGAGGGTCCAAAGCCAGACCTCAGGAACCTGGCTTTGACCCGGCAACGTTCTCTGGCATGCTCATGCAGGAGATGGGGTCCAGGAGATCTCCTCACAGCTTGTTTCTAGCCTAGAAACGTCGGGGACAATCTATCCAGTCCCATGACCAAGAGGCTACAGAACCAGGAGAGCTTGATGGCGGAACTCCTCCGGCGGTCCGGCACTCTCAGCCAACCCTTTGTAGTACTGGACGCCTCAAAACTACCGCCCTTTAAGAATAATAACCCATGGCGGCTAGCAGCACATGCCCCTTTCTCAGAGGGCATGCTCACAATCGAAGGCTGTGGAACCCAGCCAGTAGAAGACTTCGAATTCTACCCGCCGGGTCTCCAATTCCCTTTCCCGGGCTATGTCCGATTGATGGAGGAGGCACTGATAAGGGAGGATAAGGTCCCAAAGGAGACCATTATCTTCCCCAGAGACCATAAAAGCCCATTCACCATGTTCGTGGTAGGAGATGACACTCCTACTCCTTGCACCTCCAAAGTGGTAGAGCTGACGCTACAAGCAGCTAAACACCTTGTTCTTAGAATCAGACAAACGAGAATCTACGCTTCGGCAGTATGATTCAGCAGTAAAGAAGCTAGCCACCTTCCTAAAAGACTCAAAGGTACGGACAATGACTACGAATCTGGCAGTTTCATTCTTTAGGACCCTGTTTGAAAAAGGTCTAGCAGCTAGTACTACTACTACAACTAAATCTGCCTTAAGGAAAATATTCCAGTTTGGTTTTAACATCGACCTGACAGATTCGTATTTCTCGTCTATCCCGAGAGCTTGTGCTAGGCTAAGGCCAGTGGACAGACCTCATACGGTCTCCTGGTTTCTAAATGATGTACTTAGGCTAGCTTCAGACACTGACAATGAATCATGTGTCCTATAACCCTTCTCAGGAAGAACTTTATTCCTAGTAAGCTGGCCTCAGGAGCCCAGAATATCTGAACTGTCAGCTCTTTCCAGAGAACCAAATCATATTGATTTCCTCCCATCTGGAGAAGTTCTAATATCCCCATATCCAGCAGGGTGATGACCGTATCCCTATACCCACAGGTAGAGGGGGAGAAAAAGATGGGAAGAGGAGCCAGTCACACACTCATTCACTCATTCATTCTTACAGTCACACCAAGACTCGATGCTGTTCAACCTGCGAGGGTATGGGTTAGCTAAACAACGTGTTGAGCAGCCACCACGGGTCCCAAGGAAAACGATCCAAGGACCTGTGGGCAATATCCTGAAGGTAGAAGGAGGTGCATGTGGTTTGGTTGGACCAGACCCCTGCCTTCAGTACCTGCTCCACGGAGAAGTTCTTGCGGAACGCGAGGGAATGTACTTGCTTCTAGGTCATCCCGGTGCTAACGAAGAGGCGTCAACATCAGCCTGGGATGTCGAGTTTCTTCAGATAGCGCCGTTGCACCCTCACAGGACAAAGCAGCATCTCCTTCGCATCGAAGACAGTGAAGTCATTAGGGAGGGGATGGGAAGGACTCGAACTGATCGTCAGGGACCGAAGGGTTCCGAGTCTTCGCTACGAAGTTCAGTACAAAA
>NC_087222.1:11019072-11042633 GCF_015104395.2 Macrobrachium nipponense
CCTCCCTACATGAAACAAACCAAGACTAATTTCGTCCCTGTAAAAGCAAAGAAAATTTTATTGCAGTCTTGGTGTTATTATTGAAGATTATAGCTGTTTCAACAGAATTTAATTTATATAGAATCTTCTCAGTTCTTCATGTTATCTTTTTCTCATCAGCATGTAGCTGGTATATCAGGACATATAAAGATTTCAGTTGTCTTAGGTTTGTTTCCTCTAATGTGTCGACAGCGCACAGGCAGTCATCTAAGAGAGTATACAAGTGAATGAACTAAAATATGTGGTTTACAGGCATCTATAGCAGGCAGGGCGTGTACAATCGGTGGGTAGGTCACTAAGCAAGGATTTCAATTGGTCGTAGGTTGGTGACAAAATCTGTCCCTGAGGCATTGAGATCTCCTAGGTCCATCCAGGGTTGTTGACGGGGTTGGGTGGTGGTTAGGGGTAACCAGCACGTGGGATATGGAAGGAATTAAGGTTGGAGAAGTCAATAATAATAATATCAGATATGCTGATGATATGCACTTGTTGCAGACTCCCATGATAAACTTCAAGCTTTAATCAGTACTTTACACCAATCAAGCAGAGAAAGAGGTCTGTCAATAAAAGTTAAGAAAACAGAAGGTATGTTTATCACCAAGGATGAAATACCCCCAAGAATAGATAGAAGAATTAATGCTGAAACAGTTAAACAAACCGATAGTTTTAAGTTTTAAATATGTAGGATGCACTATCACAAGTGATGGAAAATGCGAAAAAGAGATCAAGAAGAGAATATCCATGGCAAAAGATGCATTTGGTAAGATCAAGAAATTAGTCACCAACTCGAAAATGTAATGAATCTAAGGAGGAGGTTTGTGAAATGTTTTGTATGGCTGTGATGAAATGAGCAAAATTGGTAAAATATGTTGCGTGGTTATAATGAAAAAGAATTTATCCCTGTTGGAGGAAAGGTGTGTGGAAGATTTATATATGAAAAACTTGTTAGCTAAATTTAAAAGCTTTGAGGTGTTAGATGAAACGTCGTCTTTGATACACGGTCGGGAAAGTGCTGGAGAAGATGTTTGTGGTATATACTAGGGCTGTGATGTGAAGGAGCAGGTTAGAAAATATATAGTAGCCATGTTTTGTTGAAGTATTGTTTTTGAAAAAGCAAATGCGTATATTATCGCGTTCGTGTTTGTACAGTTTTTTCTAATGTATGTATTTGTATGGAATATTAATTCATTCCCCTGTATTTAGCATTGGTTACAAATATAAAATAACAATTCCGTCTGCCATTTGATTTTTCAACCTCTTTCGAACTCGGTATAATAAATAAACAAAATTGAAATATGTACCTTTGCCCTCGTTTTCGGCATGGGGGAATTATGACTCAAATTCTATGATAAATAAAATTTCACGTGATGGTGAAGTCAGCTTGGTGAATATGGCGGTAAGGTCTCATTTCTTCGAGTGTGTGTGTGTGTGTGTGCGTGATTCATCATCAGATAAGATTGACCCTGTTGGTTATTGGGGGAGATATCAAATTGGTAAATATATGTATCACATGAGGATGAAAAGTCAGTTGCCAAATATCCTTTTATCATGATACTCTGAATATCTAAGCAGCGTGTATATATATATATATATATATATATATATATATATATATATATATATATATATATATAAAACAAAATGTAACGGCTGAGAGAGAGAGAGGGAGGGAGAGAGAGAGAGAGGAGTCGATAGGGGCTCTATTTGTGATGTGCATATATAAATTTAGAGGTTTTATAGGAGGAGGATGAGGTAAACGTCCCGTTTACGTTGAAAACAATTAAAGGGGACATGAGTCGCAAAAAATCATTCCTGTACAGTTGCGTGATGTCACAGGGGTAGAAAAGTGGAGTCAATTTGGGGTGGGGGGTTGAAATATTGGTGTTATTCCCGTAGAGTTACGTGACATCACGGGGATAGGAAAGGTGGAGTCAATTTGGGGTCGGGGGTTGAAAGGATGGTTTTATTCCCGGAGAGTTATGTGACATCACAGGAGGGTAGGAAAGGTGGAGTCAATTTGGGGTCGGGGGTTGAAAGGATGGTTTTATTCCCGGAGAGTTACATGACGTCACAGGGGTAGGACAGTGGAGTCAATTTGGGGTCGGTGGTAGCGGGTTGAAATGTTGGTTTTTTTCCCGTAGAGTTACAGGTGGCCGTGGCCCCCACCACCATTTTCGACCTCATGTATGTACATGAGCTCATCAATAATGTGGAGTCGATTTGGGGTCAAGGGTGGCCACAACCCCTTTTGCACCTCATCTACGTATATCAGCTTATAAGACAAGTAGAGTCTATTTGGGGTTAGGGGAGGCCACGCCCCCTAATATGTGCTCATGTACGTACATGAGCTTATAATACAAATGGAGTCAATTTGGGGTCAGGGGTGGCCACACCCCTTTTTGGGGTTTGGGGGGTTGCCCCGCCCCTTTTTAGGCCTCACGTACATACATGAGCTCATCAGGAGGGGTGGGGGAGGGGGTTGAGCCACGCCCCTTGGGTGGGGCGGGGCGGGGTGTGGGGCAAGAAAAGTGGAGTCTATATATATATATATATATATATATATATATATATATATATATATAGATATAACAAATAAATAAAAGATAAATAAATAAATAAATAAATAAAAATAAATAAATTAATAAATAAAATAAATAAATAAATTAATAAAAATAATAAAATTAAATAAATGCATTAAATAATCAAATAAACATAAATAAATAAAAAATAATTAAATAAAAGATAATTGAATAAATAAAAATAAATAATAAGTAAATAAAAATAAATAACTAAATATATAATAAAAATGCATAAAAAATGAATGAATAAATAAATAAATAAACAAGGAATAAATAAATGAATAAAACATAAATAAAGAAATAATAAAAAATTAAAAAATTAAAATAATAAAATAAATAATAATAAAAAAAATAAAAAAAAACTGAATATAAAGATAAAAAATAAATAAATACAAAATAAATGAATAAATAAATAAATAAAAAGTAAAAAAAAAAAAATTAAATAAATAAATAGAAAATTAACAAACTTTTATAATAAATAAATAGATAAAAAGAAATGAATAAATTAATAATAAATACAACTATATTAATAAATATATAAAAAAATTAATAAATGAATGAAAAAATAAAAAAATAAATATAAAAAAAATATAATAAATGACAAAAATAAATCACTATATGAAGATACAAAATAAATAAAAATAGATAATAAACAAAAGTAAAAAATCAAAAAAAATAAAATAAATAAAAAAATAAAACAAATAGTAACAAAAAAATATAAAAATAAAAAATAAATAAAAATAAAAAATAAATTTATAAATAAAAATAAACAAATAAATAAAAATTGAAAAATAAATAAATAAGAGTAAATACATTACAATGAAATAAATAAATAATTAAATAAATAATTGAAAATCAATAAATAAATGAAAAGAAATAAATAAATGAATAGATAAAAATAAATGAATAAATAAATAAATAAATAAATAAAAGTAAATAAATAAATGAATATACAAAAAAAAATAAAAATAAATAAATGAAAATAATTAGATAAATAAAAGTAAATAAATAAATAAATATACAAATAAATATACAAATAAATAAATGAAAATAAATAGATAAATAAAAGTAAATAAATAAATATACAAACAAATAAATGAAAAAAATAAGTAAATAAAATGAAATAAATAAAACAAATGAATAAAAATAAATAAATAAATAAAACCAAATAAATGAAAAAAAAATTAAAAGATAACTAAATACATAAATAAAAATGAAAAGAATAAAAAAGTAATTAATATTAAAAAGAACTAAAATAAAGAAAATACAGTTAATAGATACCATTAAATAATGATAAAAAATTAAAAAAATAACATACACGATAAATTTATAAATAAATATAAAAATAAATACATAAAAAAATAAATAAAATTAATAAATGAAAATAAATAAATAAATAAAAAAATAAACAAATAAATTTACAAGTAAATAAATACAAGTAAATAAAGAAATAAACAAAAATAAAGAAATAACAAATAAATTTTACAAGTAAAAAATAAATACAATAAATAAAGAAATAAATAAAAAACAATAAATAAACAAAACAAATAAATTTACAAGTAAATAAATACAAATAAATAAAGAAATAAATAAAAATAAATAAAACTAAATGAAAAAAAATAAATAAACAAAGGAATGAATGAATAAATAATAAATAGATAACTATAAAAACAAAACATTAAAATAAATAAATAATAATATCTAGATAAAATAAACAAAAGAAATGGAAATGGTATAAGAATAAATAAATAAAAAAGTTAATTAAATAGTTGAATAGTTAAATAAAAAAAATAAATAAATGAATAAAAGGTAAATATAAAAAAAAACAAATATAGATAAATAGAAAATAAATAAAATTAAATAAATGAACATAAATGGATAAAAAAAAATAAAACAAATACAAAATATACAAATCAAATAAATAAAATATAAATAAATAAAAGTATGAAAACAAATGAATAAAATAAGTGAATGAATAAATCAATAACTAAATAAAAATACAAAAATGAATAAAAATTAATAACTATATAAAATTAAATAAACAAATAAACAAAAAAATAAATATACAAAAAATAAATAATAAACTAATAAATAAAATTTAATAAAAAATAAAATTAAATAATTTAAAAATAAATCAATATAAATAAAAAATAAAAATAATAAAACAAAATAATAAAATAAAAAATTAAATAAACAAAAAAATAAATAATAAAAAATAAATAAAATATACTAAATAATAATAAAATTAATAAATAAAAGAATATAAATAAATAAATAAAAATGAAATAAAAATGAATGTAAAATAAAAATTAATATAAAAATAAAATACAGAAAAATAAAAAAAATATAAAAATAAAATAAAATAAAAAGTTAATAAATAACAATAAATAAATAAATCTTGAATGGATAAGGTAAAATAGAAAAATAAAAAATTAAAAAAGAAATTAAAACATTAAATAAATAAAAATTAAAGAATTAAAATAAAAATAAATTTAAAATAAAAATAAATAAATTAAAAATTAAATAAATTAAAAATTAAATAATACAAAAATAAAAAAATGATAACAAATAAATAAAAAGTAAAGATTAATAAATAAATTAATAGATTATAAATAACATAAATTAGAATTATAATAAAAATGAAATTAAGATAAATATTAAAGAAAAATAAATAAATAAATTAACAAAAATAATAATAAAATTAATAAAAATTAATAAAATAATGAATACAAATCAAATAATGAATTCATTAATTAATTAAATTAATTATAATAATAATAAAAATTAGATAAACAAAAATAATAAAGGCAAATAAATAAATGAATAATAAAAAGAAATAAATAAATGAAATAAATATGAAAATAAACTAATATAGTAAATAAATATAAGAAAAATATAATGATTAAATAAAAATATAATGATAAATTAAAAAATAACAAAATAATTAGATAAAAATAAATAAAGACACATAAATAAATAAATAAATGAGTAAAAAGAAATAAATGAATATATAGAAATAAACAAATTAAATAAAATAAATGAATAAATAATAAGTAAAAATATAAAATGAATAAATTTTTTAAAAATGAAATAAAAATGATTAATGAATAAATAATAATAAATAAATAAATAAATAAATAAATAAATAAATAAATAAATAAATAAATAAATAATAAAAATAGATAGAAAATAAATAAATAAAAATAAATAAAATAAAATAAAAACAATAAATAAATGAAAATAAATAAATATATCAAGAAACAAATAAAAGTAAATAAATGAATAAATAAAAACTAAATAAAAATGAATAAAAAATAAAATAAGACAAATAAAAAAAGAAATGAATAAATAAATGAAAATAAAAAGAAATGAATAGAAAAAGAAATGATATAAAAAATAAAAAGGTAAAATAAAAATAAATGAATGAATAAATTAAAATAAATAGATAAATAAACATAAATAAGAAAAAAATGAATAAATATAAATATAAATAAGTCTAAATAAATAGAAATATATAGATAAAGATTAATAATTGAATAAATAAATCGAAAAAATAACAAATAAATAAAATAGGATAAATAAATAAATAAAAATTGAATAAATGAATAATCAAATTAATAAAAATAAATAAATAAAGATCAATAATAAATAAATATAAATAAAAAGATAAATAAATAATTATAACAAATAAATAAGAATAAATAAATAAATAAATAAATAAATAAATAATTAAATAAATAAATAAAATAAAAATAAATAAATATATAAATAAATAGATAAAAACAAACAAATAAATAAATAAAAAATTAAATAAATAGATAAATAAATACAAGTAAACATATCAATAAATAAAAATAAATCATTATCATAATCATCCAGGCGTTATTCCTCTCTATTTCTGGCTCTCTGCAGCAACTGAGCTGCAGACATTCTTCCTCCAATCATTCTCACCAATCCATCCATATATTTTTGTTGAGGTCTTCCTCTCGGTCTCCTTCCTTTGATTTTACCAGTGAGAGAGAGATGCTCTAGTTCTTGTCTTCTCACATTTTTCTACCTCTCACTGAGGCTAGAAACTCTCTTTCAACAATACTCTCTCTAATACTTCCTAATTAGTTTTCCTTTCTGTCCATGATTTTTGTAACATCCTTCTCCAAAACCACATTTCTGCAGCCTGTAACCTCTCCTCGTCTTCCTTCCTCAAAGTCCAAACAAAGAACTTCACAAACCTCCTCCTTAGATTCATGGATATTTTCGAGTTGGTGACTAATTTCTTGATCTTACCAAATACATCTTTTGCCATGGATATTCTCTTCTTGATCTCTTTTTCGCATTTTCCATCACTTGTGACAGTGCATCCTAAATAATTAAAACTATCGGTCTGTTTAAATGTTTCAGCATCATTTCTGATATCTATTCTTGGGGGTATTTCATCCTTGGTGATAAACATACCTGCTGTTTTCTTGATATTTATTGACAGACCTCTTTCTCTGCTTGATTGGTGTAAAGTACTGATTAAAGCTTGAAGTTTATCATGGGAGTCTACAACAAGTGCATATCATCAGCATATCTGATATTATTAATATTGACTTCTCCAACTTTAATTCCTTCCATATCTCTGAGATCTCTCATTATCATTTCACTATATAAATTGGAGAGATCAGGTGATAACACACAGCCCTGTCTTTCACCTCTCTTGCATCAAGAGAGGTTTCGGATAGAATAGTTTATTCTTCATATGATCTCTTGAATGGAAGGAAGGAAGGAAAGAAGGAAGAGTCCCCTTTTTCAGATCTTAACGCAAAACTTACTTTCGGAATTGTTCTATATACTTGGTTGTCTACGCTTTGTAGTTCATTAATTTCTTTCTTGCCTTAACACTCCATTTCTTCCATGGTATACATGGAGGATGGCATCACTAATCTTTTTCTAGTACAGTTGTCCTATCTTTACCCTGCTGCATATAGCTAAACCTTTTACTACTGACTGAATTAGCCATATTTGCATTTTCCTGATTTGCTTTAATTTGGGCCAAAAATATCTGTTCTCTGAAGTTTTTTGTCTTTCATGTTGTTGATCGTTACACCCAGATATTTACTCTGCTTAACTATTCTTATTCCTTCTAATGTGTTGCATATTTTCTTCATCATCAGTACTATGCCGATCATATATTAATATATTGATCTTGTCTGTTTATATTTAGACAACATTCGCTCGCTATTTCCATTGGGGTTTTTATTGCCTTTGTTATTTCTTCAAGGGTGCTGTGTCCTAGCTAGGAATAATCCATCGTCTGCATACGATAGTGCCACTGTTCTTGTAACTTCATTTCTGAAACCTTCTGTTGTACTTTCTAATTTTTCTATTATCAGGTATGTTATTAGCAGAAAGAATATGGTTGAGCCACTGCAACCCTTTCTAATTCCATTAGTTACATTTAGCTCTTTTTGTTCTGCATTGTTGAGGAAGAGACTTGTTACATCATTTATATGTCTTCACTACTGCACTTAATTATTACCTCTTATGTAGCCTATATTTCATCATGACCTCTATGAGCTCCTTCCTATTGGAAGTCTCTGTTGATACCACAAATAACTGGTCTTTTCATCTGTACATTTGTTGCATGCAGTGTTAAGATACACAAAATATCAGTGTCTCTTCTTTGTGTGGTAAAGCCTGATTGCAGTCCATGCATTTTTATAATCCCTAATATCCTTTTCTATTTTGTTTTTTAGGGACCCCATAAAAATTTAATGATACATTAGTTAATGCTATTGGCCTAAGATCTTTGACTGAGGATGTTGTTTCTTGAGGTAGGTGTTTTTTTTTACTTAAACCAGCTTTCCCTGTGTTTTCCTGCCTTTCAGTATGTTGTTTAAACATTCTGCCAATTCTCTTTGATTGTTGGTACATTGTAAGAACAGTTTGAACAGATTTGGTTTTATTCCATCTGGTCCTGGTGCTTTATTTGATTTATTTTCTCAAGTTGATTTTTTACATCTTCATCAGTTATATTGAATTCTACCATGGGTTTAATTTCTGTCTATGTTAGGTCATGCACTTCATCCATATGTTCTCTTAATGATACAGTCAAACCTCAGTTTTCGTACGCCTCTCTTTTCATACATTTCGGTCTTTGTAGACTTTTTTCTACGAAACTTTATCTCAGTTATCGTACGTTTCTTCGGTTTTTGCACACTCGAAAATGCTTGATATGGGGCCCATTGCGTGAATGGGCCCCATATCAAGCACCTAAACAAAGCATCCCGTCTTCTCTCGTGACCCATTCTGGCTTTGTTTCTCGCTGAACAACCATCTTGACACTCACATTCCACATTACCACACGTGTTTGTTGTGTTTTGTGCTAACTTTGCCGTAAAAACTAACTGTGTAGTATCCATCATGGAGCCAAAGAAAGCTGCAAGTGCCACCCCTTTGGTAAAAATTACCAGGAATACGATTGAATTTAAGAAAGAACTTGAAGCAAAGTATGAAAGTGGTGCACGTGTAGCTGATCTCGCTAGGATGTATGGCAAAGAAATATGAAATCAAGGCAGTTGATGTTGCAAAAGGGGTCACTTCTTTAACAAAACAGAGACTGCAATTAGTGGAAGATATGGAAAAGCTTCATGTCATCCACTTCCGATGCTCTCTCTCTCTCTCTCGGCTTCTTCCTCTCTTTCAATCTCTCCTCCTCTCTCTCTCATGACGGTGTATGGTGTCGGTTGGTTTCTTGTATAAAGGGTTCTGTTTGCCAATTTTCTACATGAGTGTCGTCAAAGAAAAGGTTTTCAATAAAATCCCCTGCCCTCCTCAATACCATCATTACATAGACAACACCTTCATAAGAGTCGACCAAGAGGAGGATCTTGAAACTTTAAGAAGGACTTTTGAAGAATGTTCTGTCCTCCGTTTCACATGCAAACGCAGCAGTGATGGTGCCCTACCCTTCTTGGACGTTTGGTTACATTAGACTCCTACGAGTTATACCTCCATGGTTTATAAAAAATCCCATGAACCCAGGTCTATGCCTTCATGGGTCCAGTAAATGCCCAGACCGATATAAAAGATCTGTAGTATATGCCTTCATCCGTCGCGCCCTCACACACTGCTCCACATGGAGAGAAACTACAAGAGAGGTCGAAAGGTCCACACATATCCTCGTCAATAACAACTAAGCAAATCATATGGTTGAACATCAAACCTGAGAATCCATAAATAACTGGCACCGGGAAAGCACAACAGAAGCCAACAACAACCAAAGTGGATCTATAAAAATATTTTATAAAAACTATATGCACCACAAATATTTAGAAGATGAAAAGGCTATCAGGGAAATAATAAAGGACAATGTCTCCACCACTGCAGAAAGGGATAAAATTAGCCTCGTAATTTATCATCAAAATATGAAAACCAGCCAGCTGCTTCTTAAAAACCACCCGGCGGCCCTAGAAAAGTCTTTGAAGAAAGTGTCATCTACGAATTCACATGCCCGGTGGAAGGATGCCACCACTCCTATGTCGGGATGACCACTATAAGACTCTCTAAGGATCTCTCCTGGCACCTTCAAGAAGGGGCCATTTTCGATCATTACAGAGAAAATCATAACAGAAGACCAGAAAGAATGAGCTCATAACGACCATAGAAATTATCGACAAAGCACCGGACTGAAGATTATGGTTTCTCGAGGCACTGCATATATTAGAAAAAATCGAGTATCCACACAGTAAAGGAGACAAAATTTCTCCCTACCATCATAAAAAGAAATACTAGAAACCAACTGACACCATACACCGTCACAAGAGAGAGAGAGAGAGAGAGAGAGAGAGAGAGAGAGAGAGAGAGAGAGAGAGAGAGAGAGAGAGAGCACTGGAAGTGGATGACACGTCACCTGGATAGCTTATAATACCTACCACCCACGTGCTGGTTACCCCTAACCACCACCCAACCCCGTCAACAACCCTGGACGGACCTAGGAGATCTCAATGCCTCAGGGACAGATTTTGTCACCAACCTACAACCAATTAAAATCCTTGCTTAGTGACATACCCACCGATTGCTATAAATGCCTGTAAACCTCATATTTTAGTTCAGTCACTTGTATACTCCCTTAGATGACTGCCTGTGCGCTTAGATGACTGCCTGTGCGACACGTTAGAGGAAATAAACCTAAGACAACTGAAATCTTTATATGTCCTTATATGTCCTGATATACCAGCTACATGCTGATGAGAAAAAAATAACATGAAGAAGTGAGAAGATTCTATATAAATTAAATACTGTTGAAACAGCTATAATATTCAATAATAATACCCAGACTGCAATAAAATTTTCTTTGCTTTTACAGGGACGAAATTAGTCTTGGTTATTTTATGTGGGGAGACAATCATAAGCTACTGAATCTATGGCTGGGCTAGTCCCCAATAATTTATGGTTTCATGCGTATACCTCGTGTAATGTTCCATCCCTGGCTGCCAAAAATCAAGCATTACACGATAACATACGGCATAGTCTATCTGTAAGTCCCCAGTTCAAGCCTCAGGCCACTGAAGTAAACCTTTATCAGTAATCATTTAATATTTGATGTTTTCATGTGACTACAGGTTTCCCTTAAACTGGCAAGTCACCAACGGCATATCTCGGTCATCTGCACCCCATATCACACTGCCTTCAATGGAGTAACATGTTCTACCTTTTTTTCAAGGCTGGTGCTGCACTGATCAAGCTCAGAGATGCACTATAGTACTCCTATACAAATTGTAAGAACATCTTTTAATAACAACATGAGCTATATTAGGTGTAAAATGACAGTTTTTTTAAAGCAAATTGTGTTTTTCCTAACTATACAAACCCGAGATCCTTTACATTAAGAATTACTTTTGGCAAAGCTGAAAAACGGCCACTAGACTTTTAAAAAAAGGTGGTTGGCGGGGGTCCTGCCTGTCTGAACGTAAACATTCCATTTTATTTTTGGCCCAGGTATCAGATTGAGGGGTGGCATGAGGTGGACATGAGATGTAAATGACCTCAGGTTTGCATAGTTAAGAAAAATACAATTTACTTAGAAAAAATTGTCATTTGTTCCTAAACAATATACAAACACTTGGTCTTTTACATTAGGAGGACTGATATCTGGAGGGAGGAATTTGAATGAGTCTCTAGAACTGGCTGGAGTTTGCAACACCTAGATTTTCTTCCTGGTTGAGAGGGCAAGGAATAGTATCATGCCTCTGATGAATTGATCGTAGTAGTACAGAGACTGTGTGATCATTCGTCAGACTTCTGGGCTTTTTTGAACGAGGGAGAAAACATAACCCCATTCAAAAGCAAGCTGAGATGAATCTGAGAGTTAAAGACAGTAAGGCAAATATAAGCAGTGGGTTTGTCTTATAGTCAGGGACCTCCCCTTGCTAGAGAAAGGGGCAGTTGCTTCTATACTCTATAAAGATAAACGGAATGGTTGTTGCAGTTCCAGCATGTGACGGCCGGATCCACTCTCTGCCCAAAGGAGGAGAAGGGGGATGAAGGGGCAGAGGAGAGAAGCTAGTCACTCCCTCATTCATTCTTCCGTCTCCACAATTGCACATCTAAAAAGAGATGCAACCTTGTTCTGATAAAGGAGCCAGGTAAGCTACACAATTTGTTGAGCAGCCACCACAGGTCCAAAGGAATAATTAACAGTCATTTCTTTTAGAGGTTAACTGCCAGCTACCAAAACAGTTAGACTTGCAGTTTGAATTAAGAGGTAGTGAGGTAGTCAAGTTTTAAACTTCTCCCTCATAGCAGGATATGTTTGTTGGTTTTGTAATATTCTGTTTTTATTCAGACTTTTTAAACTTATTCGATTCATCAAAGAAAATAGTCCTGCAAAGTGAATAGAGTATAGTCATCTACACAGTTCGCCAAAGGGCAGCTGTTATGTGAATGAAGTTGGTGCATTGGGACCACAAGGAAAGATGCACTTCAATTGGGAAGAGGTGCACTGGGACCAGATACTCGGTGCATTCAGACCACATCATGGTGCATTCATTCACTTGTGGCAGTGTAGAATATTATTCTGATATTACTTAAGTTTTAATAGGATCAAATGAACAATTTTATTTGTGTATAAAGAATTTTTATTATCATCTATCAATATTTTCAAAGTTTATACAATAAGATAAAATAAAAAAAGAGGTTTAATCTAATCAGAATAACACATTACTTTCGTCATTTACATAACTAGTCTAGTCTAAACACTTCAGACTACTTAACCTAAAACAAAATACTACACAGTCTACTGTATATAGTGAGTGAATACAAGGCATTAGGATTCACTTACAAATGCTTTAGTACATTCTTTGTAGAAGAATAAAACCAAGAACAAATAAAAAAATAATCATATAAAAATACACCTAAATTTCATTGAAGTTTAATGAAGATATCAATCCTTTCTATTTCCACTAAGAACATTTCATGGAAACATTCAAGCTCACAACTACATATACAAGTGCATATATGCACAATGCTGAATAACAAAAGGAAGAAAACTTCGTGTCAGCCAAAGGCAATATTAATTCCTTATTTGGAAATCATACAAAAAATACACAGGAACAAGAAAAGTGGAGAAGGCAAAGGGAAGTTTCTTTACCTAGCACTGTGCAGTGTTCATTGAGAACAATTGTAAGAAAAAAACAAAGTCATTTATTTTACCTTTGCATAAAGGTTACACAACCATTTTGCATCAAAATCATTCTGGCCAAAATACTTTGGCTCTGCCTTGACTTCCAATATAGACTCTGCAAATGAAGAGCCTTCATCTACACTTTCAGTGAGACCCTCCTCCAAATTCTCCTTTTCTTTCAGTAACAGCAATGATGATGGTCATGAATTGGATCATAAAAATTTAAATATGGTTTTTCTTTTTATCGTCCCTTAGGCTGCTGTTGCCTTTTTTTCTATAGATTTTGCAGACAAGTTCACAATAATTATCTCTACATCAAGTGCAACTTACTTTGGGGTGCAAAACATTAACAAATCTGGCAGTGCAACTGAACATCCTCTCTGATGAGTGACTTTGCTTGTGCATTCAGAACCAATGACTGTGATTTGCAGAATATAAGACAAAAGTACAACATGCAGTGTAAAAGAACAATATCTATCCTCCATGAGTGCTCACATATGTTATGAATCTACAAGAGAAAAACTGTTTCAACATCGTGTGGAAGTATGACGCCTTTCTTCTGAGTTAACACATTCTAAGATGAACCTAATGAAAAAAAAAGACTTCTTGGAAACCAAGTGCAGATACAGGATATGACTTCTTTCTAGCATGAGTTTTCACACACATTTTTAGACACCTTCATTCAAAACAGATGCAGGAGTCAAGTTAAACAAAATAATGTAATAAAAACTACTTGGACACAGATCAAGTAAACAGTTTCTGTCTAGTGTGAATTCTCTTGTCTTTTGAGAGGACTTGGTTGAGAAAAACTTCTTTGACATAAAGAGCAACTATATGGTTACTCCTTCGCTTATGTTATTCCTAATTTTCAATTTATATCAGGGGTGCAATGGACCCCAGCCTGGGGTCTATGGCTGGGCTAGTTTCTCGGTGTTTACCATTGCTTTGAGGGCAGCAATTTACACCTCATTTATACTGGGTAATTTCGTATGCCTTGAAGATATTTTCTCAGATTTTTCTTTATAATTCCTATTGCTTCTACCACCAAAGGTATTTTTTTCTGTTTCCTTCAGTTCCCATGTGCTTTTCAGGTCATTCTTCAGGTCTTGGTATTTTGCTATTTTATGCCTTTCAGCTCTATTGAGGCCAAAGTCACCGGGTACTGTCACATTTATAATCTTTGCTGTTTATTCCTTGTTCCAGATCACAACATCAGGTCTCATAGTACCTCCTTCTATATATATCTTCCTGTTGGAATTTCCTTGTCATAAAAGATGGCAACAGCCCTATTGGAGGTGACTGGATCTGGTTCATGCTCCTATACTTTTTCTTTTACTTCAGTTCTGTATACTTTACACATTTTGTTGTGGTGGGCTGTGTAGTGACCATCTGCAAGCAGTCTTGCAGGCTGATATCAGATGTCTAACACTCAATCACTGCTTGAAAAATCCTACATGGATCATTTGCTGATATGCTTGGCATTTTCTTGAAGCTCTTTGTTAGGAAGCCTTGATCTTGTGCTCCTATTATCAGTCTTTCTCCATCATAACCTAGATCTCCATTTCTTATACAGCTGAGTGACTCTTTGTTGTCTATGAAACTTTTTTCCATTTCTTGAAAAATTCCTGCTCTTCCATTGTCTTTCTACCTTTCCATTCGAAGTCTCTCCTCTCTGTGACTGTATTTCTGCTTGTTCTTCCTGGCTAATTCGTTTTTACTGGAGTCTGTTCGTACCCTCCCCGGTTCCTTCTATCAGATCTCCTGCAAAGTTCTTAGCCTGTTTTGTTATTGATGTTAGTTGGCTCAGGGCTCCATTATGGGGTTGGGCAACCTTTTTGATGTTTTCGTCCTCAGAGCCTTTCAAGTACTGCCCTATACTTACTATTGTTGCTCTGTAGGCCTGGTTGATCTCAGTCAGGCCTAATCTACCTTCTCTGTGAGGAAGATATATTCTGTCCACACACTGGTGTCTGTATGTGACTTTGTGTAGGGTGAGAATCTTCCTGGTTTTAATATCAATCCTGTCTAACTCTCCTTGTGGCCAGTCTACAATGCCAAAACCATATGTCACCAATGGTATTACCAGCTGGTTTATGGCAGTGATCTTGTTTTTTTATGTTAATTCTGACTTACGTATCTTCTTTCAGCACTTGATGTATTCTTTCTCTGTCTTTTCTCTCATTTTCTTGTATTTCATATATCCCGTCTGCTATGACTCCTGTGACCCATTTGTAGGTTGTTCATAGACAGCAGATGACCCTATATTTGTTAGGGAGCTCAGTCTCAGAGCTCTTAGGGAGAAGATTGGTTCTTCCTGTTGTGAGCCACTCTGGTGATTCTTCTCCTTTCACTATTCTTGAAAAGGCTTGCATATAAGTGTGGTGTAGTGCTGTGATCTTTTTAAGCCAGAAATTTTAGATCTTGCCTATTCTTGGGGTCTTGAAATGGATATATTCTTTTAGTTTTGTTACTTTTTCTGTGATGAAGCTTACTGGTGGCATTTGCTGTTTCTGGCTGTTCTTCTGCCTAATGGTGTCAATCCATGAATTCTCATGGTGTTGTCTAGGGTCTTCAAACAGTGGCTTCCAAAATCTCTCTAGGTCTTCCTTGCTTGGTGGTGTTCGTACCTCCACTGTTTCTTTCATGTTTCTATAATCAATCTTTGGATTTTCACCAAACTGCCTATTTATCTGTTTTGCTTTTATCTCCTGTTATTTGTTTCTCATTTGTGCAGTTAGGGCCTTTACTAGTGCCAATTTTCCACTTAATTGTTCATCCCCTATTCTGTATTATTCTTTATTTTCCTTATTTTTTGAGCAGATTTTTAAAGTGATATTGATCTGTCATATAGTTGGTCATTTGAGAAATCTCTGCCTTAACTGGTTTACTTTATCATATTGTTTCTTTTTCCTCTCCAGTATGCAATCTCATATGATGTGTAAGATGTGATTTCTGGGAAAATGCTTTCCCACATTCCTTGCACATATATGGCTTCTCTCCAGTATGTAATCTCATATGAACTTTAAGACTTAGTTTATGGGAAAATGCTTTATCACATTCCTTGCAAATGAATGGCTTCTCTCCAGTGTGGGTTCTCATATGAATTGTAAGATGTGGTTTCTGGGAAAATGCTTTCCCACATTCCTTGCAAATGAATGGCTTTTCTCCAGTATGTAATCTCATATGAACTTCAAGACTTTGTTTATGGGAAAATGCTTTCCCACATTCCTTGCAAATGAATGGCTTTTCTCCAGTATGAAATCTCATATGAACTTTAAGACTTAGTTTATGGGAAAATGCTTTCCCACATTCCTTGCAAATGATGGTTTTTTCTCCAGTAATGTAATCTCATATGAACTTTAAGACTTAGTTTATGGGAAAATGCTTTCCCACATTCCTTGCAAATGAATGGCTTTTCTCCAGTATGTAATATCATATGAACTTTAAGACTTTGTTTCTGGGAAAATGCTTTCCCACATTCCTTGCAAATGAATGGTTTTTCTCCAGTATGTAATCTCATATGAACTTTAAGACTTAGTTTATGGGAAAATGCTTTCCTACATTCCTTGCACACGAATGGTTTCTCTCCAGTGTGGGTTCTCATATGAATTGTAAGATGTGGTTTCTGGGGAAATGCTTTCCCACATTCCTTGCAAATGAATGGCTTTTCTCCAGTATGTAATCTCATATGAAGTTTAAGACTTAGTTTATGGGAAAATGCTTTCCCACATTCCTTGCACTTAAATGGCTTCTTTCCAGTATGGATTTTCATATGAACTATAAGATTACGTTTCAAGGAAAATGCTTTCCCACAGTCATTGCATATGAATTTCTCTCTGGTAGGATTTGTGATATTATTTGTAAGATTAACTTTCTTGTAAATTGCTTTCTCACAGTCAGTGGATATGAAAGGCTTCTCTCCATTGTCACGGACCCTTCTTTCTTGTTTTACATCCTTTTTGCAAGTTTGTGGATGTTTTTCATTCACTATTAAATTCATTTCATATGAATATTCATCATCTTCATTAGACTCACAGAATTCCTCTGGCTCTATTTTGATGTCCATCAATGGATCCAGAGACAAAAAGTCTCCATCACTGGTTCCACTAAAGGCAGCCATGTTGACGTTTTCTTGATTTATGGAAGGTAGTGATAATGCACCTTCAGTTTCACTTTTCAAAGGAAATTCTAAAGAATGTTTTGGATTCATTTTAGCCTTATGTCCTGTCCTGTTCTGTAATGACAATGTGTTCAATTCACAACTCTTAACATAAAATTGTTTACAAATAATTACTGAATAAATCTGCTAAAAAGTTAAGTACAAAATCTTGAAGGACTACAAACAGATTTCACTGCTGATGTATGAATCTAATATTCAAAACAAATTTTACTTGTTTAAATTTGTTAAATACGCATACAGTAATTCACTGTTGTCTCATATGCTTAAGAGTTGCTATTGGTAATGTTCCCTGTAGTACCATTAAACAACATGCATTTCGCAAAATTCCTGATGCTAATCAAAACTGACGAAGGAAGGAAGGTTCTTCTGAGGGAGAATCTGGAATCAAACAATGCAATACAGAGTTAGGAAACATAATGTCAGAACTGAATCAACAAAATAATAAATCAAATTCAATTCAGGTTCCCATAAAGGTCTTAGGGCAAAGTGTGCATTTGATAGTTTTATCCAAACATTAATACAATCTAACCAAACATTGTCCAGACACAGCATCAAAACATTCCTGAGGCAACAATGCAACAATAGATTAGCAGTTAATATTGACGCCCACCACCTCACATCTGTAAACCTTCTTAGCTTGAACATATTAACAAATCAAAGGCCGAGAATAGAAAATGCAAGAGACCAGCATAAGAGTTTTGTGGGGTAACAGCAGGAAGGGTACAGTTCACAGCAAATGCTTAATTTTGTGACCCAACTATACATAACACCATATTATCCACAAATGTGGTAGATAATAAAAAGAAAAAATAGTAAGGGTGAATTGAGTAGTAATTTGAAGAGAGATGAAAGTTTCCAAATTAGTTTCACTGATTGTTATTGTTGATACAATACATGAGTAGCTATTATGACCAGCAACACTGATGACAGTCTTGGAAGGTATGTGCTGCTACATTTCTTCAAATATGACATTTTTTTCAGAGCTATACAAACCAGAGCTTTTAATGAAGGAGTATCTTTCAGTGCATGTTGGAAATTGGTTAACTGGTGGTTAAGAAGAGTGAGTAGGGTAATGAACAAAGAGGGGTGGCTGTGATGGGAGATATAATATAAGGTTTATGTTTGTATACCTATGAAAATTTCATATTACAGCATTTCTTCAATTAGTGTATCTGCATATGCATGTATACATACATAAATAAAAATGAATAGAGTAAAAAGTCCTTTTGGTTTTCAATGCTGCAAAGGTGGAATAAATACAATTTTTTAAGTAATTTGTATTTTTCCTAATATACAAACCCGAAGGTCTTTACATATGGATATAATTGCAGTGCAAGCTGGGAAAACAGCCGTTCAACTTTAAATAAGGTGGTTAACTATCAACGGTAGAGTGGGGGTCCCCCCACCCCTATCCTTATGTTTCACTCTAACCCTCTGGCTCAGGTAACAGAATGAGGGGTGGCTTGAAGTGGGACATTTATGTAAAGACCTGTAGGTTTGTATGTCCAGAAAAATACAAATTACTTAAAATATTTGTAGTTTGTTCCTAAAGAAATACAAACCGTCGGTCTTTATGTATGTATTAAAGGCACTAGTAGTAACATATAATATTAAATGATTAAATAGTGGGGTTGATAACCTTAGCTCTTGCCGGTTAGAGACAAATGCAAAACACTGGATTCCTCGAAGATGCTGAGATGAACAAAACTAACAGGAAAGCTTACCGGTGCATAATTGGAGTCAGTGAAGCATTCCAAAGATCACGAGTTCCATGTATGTAGCGTGCATAAATCTGTGCGTCAATTGGTGAGTGTATGTTTGTAATGCACAGAAAATGATATGTAATCTATTGTATAAGAATCAAAGGGGGTCTCACTGAAATTGATTGATAGTGTCGAACACGTCACAGAAGAGGCGTTGCAGGTCCATCGGACAAGGTAACAAAGTGAACTTTGAAAAAGTTAATATTTATAGTGACGAAATTCAGCTTTTAAAGAAAAGTATAGAGGTGTAGCACACATTTTTTATTGATGAACTTTAATGTTTTATGGTGCCATAATAACTGGTCTCTTTATTTCAGATGGATTCGAAGTCACCATATGGGTTTTCTATTTTGACCGATAAACTATGAATGTTTGGACACTTGAAGGAAAAGGGGTACTTACTTAAATATGATTTTGAGAGGAATATGATAGTTTAACATTTCTTTTTTGAAGTCATACTTAACTCATTTTATTCCATTTTCATGTTAGCTAATTTTGGGAAATAAAAAGTATATTTTTTTAATAACAAGATTTTCAGCTAATTTCAGAGATGACATTCAGCATCAAAAGGTAGGCTACATTACCAGTTAGATTATTTTTTCATTTGTTTAAACAAGTGTCATTTGACCTCGTTAGAGATTTTTCCTCATTAGAGATTTGGTGGCTAGTGGTTAAAAGGTACATTCAAGTCTATAGGTTATGTTTCCGAATAGACTAGAATTAGATAGGTTACGCATATTTTGGGGAAAAGTGGTTATAATTAAGTATTGAGCAACTGACTCTTGTTGATTTGAGGGGAATTTATCTGATAGTCAGGAATTAAGCCGGTAGCTACTGCTGGCAGTGATCTTAAATGCTGTTTAGTGTAAAGACATATTCCTGTGTTTCTGGGGGGGGGAAGTGAATTCATATGATAAACGGGGATTAATTACGCACGGTTGCAAGTGTAGCCGGGTACTGACTTCGGACCTATAAAGACATGAGTGTATAAGTTTATTTCTTATTTTTTTTTCTCTTTATTGGTGTTAATTCAGCAGACATTAGGGGTTTTGTTGTATTGAAATATATTAGAAAAATTGGTATGATAAGTTTCGTTTTTGTGCGTGGTATGAGAGAGAGAGAGAGAGAGAGAGAGAGAGAGAGAGAGAGAGAAATGACAAAGAGAGAGAGAGAGAGAGAGAGAGAGAGGCTGCTGGGTGAACGGTTTCACTAACTCATCAGATTTCGGTTCGAGATACATTCTTTTTCTCTCACTAGCTTCTTCCCATTTTCTAAAGACCATCGTGACCTTGTAACCAGTTCAAATCACTGATTGACCCTGAAGCTGAGAAGCAGCTAGATGTAAATAACGGTTTTTTGGATTGGTGCATCTTTATTTTATCTTTTATTGGTGAATAATATATTATTACTTATGGGTTGGTGGTTTGTGTGCTCATATATATATCAATGTTATTAAGGTCGGGGCGAATCCTAAAGGATAAGAGTTATAGTAAAGAAGGCAAAATGGTCGATGCAATTACAAGCCAAACGTTAGTGCACAAAATAACAAACATAAATGCAGGAGTTAGCAGTTTTCGAGGCATTGTTGATGGCGTTTTCTCCCTACCAGTGCAAATTTTTATCGTGGGAGTGAATAACTATTTAAACACCAAGGGAATTAAGGATGATACAGAGGCGTTTACAGTGGCAAAAGCCTTGTTAGATTTAAATAAAGGGGATTTGTCATTTAGATGCACAAAATGTCGGTCATAGACCGAATTGCAAGCATTTTTAAGAGCGGCTTATGGCTCAAAAGAACACGGCAATATCATAAGAGATCTAAAAGGGCTGTACAAAATTAGAAAAGGCACAACAAGCCTTATTGAGCATAACTCAAAACTTATTGACTCAGCAGCAGGAGAATGGATATAGAAATTGAGAAATTCCAAATGTGTAAATGGGAATAATGTTTCATTTGACAATTTATATAAATTGATGCATTTTGCAATGCTTCTACACGACGTCCCAGATGCAATCGTAGACAGATTTGATGAAGTGAACCTAGTACATCAGACGAGGAACTAATGTATACCCAAATTCAGAAACATATGTCCAAATGTCCCATGGTGGATAGTACTTTTTTTTAAAGGAACCGGTCTAGAAAATAATGATACAAAGAGACTCAGATTTTCCTTCTCCACATTTGTGTGCAAAAGTGGAATATAAGAGAGGATCGATCGATCAAAGGTAATAGCAGTTGTGTTGCTACAATTGTAATAAACCAGGGCACACAAAGAAAGTATGTAGAGTCAAATATTGTGGAATGTGTAAAAGTGTGGATCACTGTTGGCAGGCTTGTCCATCTCAGACACGGAGAGATGCGAGACCCACACTTCAGAAATTTGGGAGTTACAATACGAGAACTTCCCAGGCAGGTCACTTAAAAGGGCAAAGGGATCGGCAAAATTTTTAGAAAGCCAATCAACAAAAAGGGTACAGATGATTTGTACGTGCCATTGTGGTCTCATGGGGGACGCCCCAGAGCCCAGGCCGATAGTATATGGAACAGTGGAGGATGTGGATATCCCAATCTTTATAGACACAGGCGCGTCTGTGAATTTAATGGACCATAATCTGTGTTAATCCATGTTCTCCCATTACCCTTTGAAACCCTCAACAGAGACGGTGTGTGATGTGCAAGCCCATAGATTAAACACCCTGGCTTTTGTTAGAATATGATTTACCTTGGGTGATAGAATGTTAATAGAACAGAGGATATGGGGAATACTGAAAACAAGGGTGCTTTTGGGAGTGCTAATGGTAATGATACCTGGGATATGGGGAGTGGTGATACCAAAACCCACACTGATGATACAGGAAATAACAGCGGTGATGTCGGTAATGATAAATGGGATATTGAGGGCCACGGTGGTAACAATGGCGTTATGGGTAGCGAAGCTGATACTAATACTGATATTATTACTGGTAATAACAATGGTGTCTTGGTGGATGCAATGAGAACCACAGGCGGTGATATTTATGGGATCATGGAACAGAGAGGTACTAACCACAAATATAAATGTGTTTTATCAGAGGATGCTATTTTAATGCCAGGTCAAAGACTATGGTAAATTCAAACTGAGGGAAGTAAAAAACCCCACGGAAGTATGCATAATTGAGGGCAGCGAGAAACTAAGAGGGGTTATTAGCATTACATCAATGAACAGTGTATCAAACACTGGTGTTACATGGGTAGAATTACTGAGCTGTAATGATGCAGTTAGGAAATATCAGAAGAATACATATGTGGTAGACCTCCAAGATTGGAGTAATGTCAGTGGTTCAGTAGTTATTGTAAAGGGGAAAACTGAGTTTTCAGAGGCAGAAATGCAATCAAGAAAGAAAATATTTAGAGAACATTAGGTAATGCAGATATAAAGAGCATATAGAAGCGGTAAGCGAGCTCTAGGCAGAATTTGGGGACATGGTAGCTTTACGAGGAGATAAACTGGGATTGACTAATGTGTTCATAAAAGCTTTACGAGGGGATAAACTGGGATTGACTAATGTGTTTGTAAAAGAGGTCAGTAAATGGGAGGAGGAAGGCACCATTATTCCTAGTGCATCTCCATACAACTTTCCTCTGTTAGCAGCACCTAAGAAGGACAGGTCTGACCAAGCATGCGTTGACTTTGGACGTTTGAATGAAAAGACAATTCCTGAGCGTTACCCAGTCACATGCATACCGGATGTTTTTGTAGAAATTGGGGGACATAATATTAACAGCTCAATTGATTTAGCGCAGGGTTTTTTGCAGGTCCCTCTTAGTGAAAATAGTAAGGAATATACGGCCTTTTCAGTGCCCAAGGGAAACTATGAATTTATGTGGATGCCGTTTGGTTTTTGTGTACATGGATGATATATTAATTGCAACAGACTCGATCGTGCAACACCTAGAAGTGCTTAAGGAAGTACTTAGGAGACTTAGGTTTGCAGGATTGAAAATTAAGCTAGCTAAGTGTTCCTTTTTGAAGAAGCAAATCAAACATTTAGGTCATGTCATATCTAAGGAAGGGGTTAGAGTAAATGACGATAAAGTCAAAGCAATATCAGATTTTCATACCCAGAAATCAAAGAAAGAAATTAAGTCATTCCTAGGGATGGAACGAGTTTTTTGTAGGTTTGTGAATGGATTTTCTAACATAGCAGCTCCTCTAACAGATGCATTGTGGGAAGACATTCAATTTTATTGGAGAGAACCGCAACAAGTAAGTTTTCAAAAATTTAAGGACGCATTAATGAATCCCCGAGTTCTGAAATTTCCAGATTTCAGCAAACTGTTCATATTAGTGACTGAT
>NC_087222.1:11043133-11064991 GCF_015104395.2 Macrobrachium nipponense
CTTGGTGGTGTTCGTACCTCCACTGTTTCTTTCATGTTTCTATAATCAATCTTTGGATTTTCACACCAACTGCCTATTTATCTGTTTTGCTTTTATCTCCTGTTATTTGTTTTCTCATTTGTGCAGTTAGGTCTTTACTAGTGCCAATTTTCCACTTAATTGTTCATACCCTATTCTGTATTATTCTTTATTTTCCTTATTTTTTTAGCAGATTTTTAAAGTGATATTGATCTGTCATATAGTTGGTCATTTGAGAAATCTCTGCCTTAACTGGTTTACTTTATCATATTGTTTCTTTTTCCTCTCCAGTATGTAATCTCATATGATGTGTAAGATGTGATTTCTGGGAAAATGCTTTCCCACATTCCTTGCACATATATGGCTTCTCTCCAGTATGTAATCTCATATGAACTTTAAGACTTAGTTTATGGGAAAATGCTTTATCACATTCCTTGCAAATGAATGGCTTCTCTCCAGTGTGGGTTCTCATATGAATTGTAAGATGTGGTTTCTGGGAAAATGCTTTCCCACATTCCTTGCAAATGAATGGCTTTTCTCCAGTATGAAATCTCATATGAACTTTAAGACTTAGTTTATGGGAAAATGCTTTCCCACATTCCTTGCAAATGAATGGTTTTTCTCCAGTATGTAATCTCATATGAACTTTAAGACTTAGTTTATGGGAAAATGCTTTCCCACATTCCTTGCAAATGAATGGCTTTTCTCCAGTATGTAATATCATATGAACTTTAAGACTTTGTTTCTGGGAAAATGCTTTCCCACATTCCTTGCAAATGAATGGTTTTTCTCCAGTATGTAATCTCATATGAAACTTTAAAGACTTAGTTTATGGGAAAATGCTTTCCTACATTCCTTGCACACGAATGGTTTCTCTCCAGTGTGGGTTCTCATATGAATTGTAAGATGTGGTTTCTGGGGAAATGCTTTCCCACATTCCTTGCAAATGAGTGGCTTTTCTCCAGTATGTAATCTCATATGAAGTTTAAGACTTAGTTTATGGGAAAAATGCTTTCCACATTCTTTGCACATAAATGGCTTCTTTCCAGTTATGGATTTTTCATATGAACTATAAGATTACGTTTCATGGAAAATGCTTTCCCCACAGTCATTGCATATGAATTTCTCTCTGGTAGGATTTGTGATATTATTTTGTAAGATTAACTTTCTGTAAATTTGCTTTCTCACAGTCATTCGATATGAAAGGCTTCTCTCCATTGTCAGGGACCCTTCTTTCTTGTTTTACTTCCTTTTTGCAAGTTTGTGGATGTTTTTCATTCACTATTAAATTCATTTCATATGAATATTCATCATCTTCATTAGACTCAGAATTCCTCTGGCTCTATTTTGATGTCCATCAATGGATCCAGAGACAAAAGTCTCCATCACTGGTTCCACTAAAGCAGCCATGTGACGTTTTCTGATTTATGGAAGGTAGTGATAATGCACCTTCAGTTTCACTTTTCAAAGGAAATTCTAAAGAATGTTTTGGATTCATTTTAGCCTTATGTCCTGTCCTGTTCTGTAATGACAATGTGTTCAATTCACAAACTCTTAACATAAAATTGTTTACAAATCAATTACTGAATAAATCTGCTAAAAAGTTAAGTACAAAATCTTGAAGGACTACAAACAGATTTCACTGCTGATGTATGAATCTAATATTCAACACAAATTTTACTTGTTGTTTAAATTTGTTAAATACGCATACAGTAATTCACCTGTTGTCCCTCATATGCTTTAGAGTTGCTAGTGTAATGTTTCCATGTAGTACCATTAAACAACATGCATTTCCCCAAAATTTCTGATGCTAATCAAAACTGACGAAGGAAGGAAGGTTCTTCTGAGGGAGAATCTGAAATCAAACAATGCAACACAGAGTTAGGAAACATAATGTCAGAACTGAAGCAACAAAATAATAAATCAAATTCAATTCAGGTTCCCATAAAGGTCTCAGGGCAATTAACAAAGTGTGCATTTGATAGTTTTATCCAAACATTAATACAATCTAACCAAACATTGTCCAGACACAGCATCAAAACATTCCTGAGGCAACAATGCAACAATAGATTAGCAGTTAATATTGACGCCCACCACCTCACATCTGTAAACCTTCTTAGCTTGAACATATCTTATTAACAAATCAAAGGCCGAGAATAGAAAATGCAAGAGACCAGCATAAGAGTTTTGTGAGGGTAACAGCAGGAAGGGTACAGTACACAGCAAATGCTTAATTTTGTGACCCAACTATACATAACACCATATTATCCACAAATGTGGTAGATAATAAAAAGAAAAAATAGTAAGGGTGAATTGAGTAGTAAATTTGAATGAGAGATGTAAAGTTTCCAAATTAGTTTCACTGATTGTTATTGTTGATAACAATACATGAGTAGCTATTATGACCAGCAACACTGATGACAGTCTTGGAAGGTATGTGCTGCTACATTTCTTCAAATATGACATTTTTTTCAGAGCTATACAAACCAGAGCTTTTAATGAAGGAGTATCTTTCAGTGCATGTTGGAAATGGGTTAACTGGTGGTTAAGAAGAGTGAGTAGGGTAATGAACAAAGAGGGGTGGCTGTGATGGGAGATATAATAAAGGTTATGTTTGTATACCTATGAAAATTTCATATTACAGCATTTCTTCAATTAGTGTATCTGCATATGCATGTATACATACATAAATAAAAATGAATAGAGTAAAAAGTCCTTTTGGTTTTCAATGCTGCAAAGGTGGAATAAATACAATTTTTTAAGTAATTTGTATTTTTCCTAATATACAAACCCGAAGGTCTTTACATATGGATATAATTGCAGTGCAAGCTGGGAAAACAGCCGTTCAACTTTAAATAAGGTGGTTAACTATCAACGGTAGAGTGGGGGTCCCCCCACCCCTATCCTTATGTTTCACTCTAACCCTCTGGCTCAGGTAACAGAATGAGGGGTGGCTTGAAGTGGGACATTTATGTAAAGACCTGTAGGTTTGTATGTCCAGAAAAATACAAATTACTTAAAATATTTGCAGTTTGTTCCTAAAGAAATACAAACCGTCGGTCTTTATGCATGTATTAAAGGCACTAGTAGTAACATATAATATTAAATGATTAAATAGTGGGGTTGATAACCTTAGCTCTTGCCGGTTAGAGACAAATGCAAAACACTGGATTCCTCGAAGATGCTGAGATGAACAAAACTAACAGGAAAGCTTACCGGTGCATAATTGGAGTCAGTGAAGCATTCCAAAGATCACGAGTTCCATGTATGTAGCGTGCATAAATCTGTGCATCAATTGGTGAGTGTGTGTTTGTAATGCACAGAAAATGACATGTAATCTATTGTATAAGAATCAAAGGGGGTCTAACTGAAATTGATTGATAGAGTGTCGAACACGTCACAGAAGAGGCGTTGCAGGTCCATCGGACAAGGTAACAAAGTGAACTTTGAAAAAGTTAATATTTATAGTGACGAAATTCAGCTTTTAAAGAAAAGTATAGAGGTGTAGCACACATTTTTTATTGATGAACTTTAATGTTTTATGGTGTCATAATAACTGGTCTCTTTATTTCAGATGGATTCGAAGTCACCATATGGGTTTTCTATTTTGACTGATAAACTATGAATGTTTGGACACTTAGAGGAAAAGGGGTACTTACTTAAATATGATTTTGAGAGGAATATGATACTTTAACGTTTCGTTTTTGAAGTCATGCTTAACTCATTTTATTCCATTTTCATGTTAGCTAATTTTGGGAAATAAAAAGTATATTTTTGTAATAACAAGAGTTTATATTAGCCTAGCTTGAAACTTTGATTTTCAGCTAATTTCAGAGATGACATTCAGCATCAAAAGGTAGGCCACATTACCAGTTAGATTATTTTTTCATTTGTTTAAACAAGTGTCATTTGACCTCGTTAGAGATTTTTCCTCTTTAGAGATTTCGGTGGCTAGTGGTTAAAAGGTACATTCAAGCCTATAGGTTATGTTTCCGAATAGACTAGAATTAGATAGGTTAAGCATATTTTGGGGAAAAGTGGTTATAATTAAGTATTGAGCAACTGACTCTTGTTGATTTGAGGGGAATTTATCTGATAGTCAGGAATTAAGCCGGTAGCTACTGCTGGCAGTGATCTTAAATGCTGTTTAGTGTAAAGACATATTCCTGTGTTTCTGGGGGGGGGGGGGGGGGGGAAGTGAATTCATATGATAACGGGGATTAATTACGCACGGTTGCAAGTGTAGCCGGGTACTGACTTCGGACCTATAAAGACATGAGTGTATAAGTTTATTTCTTATTTTTTTCTCTTTATTGGTGTTAATTCAGCAGACATTAGGGGTTTTGTTGTATTGAAATATATTAGAAAAAGTGGTATGATAAGTTTCGTTTTTGTGTGTGGTATGAGAAAGAGAGAGAGAGAGAGAGAGAGGCTGCTGGGTGAACGGTTTCACTAACTCATCAGATTTCGGTTCGAGATACATTCTTTTTCTCTCACTAGCTTCTTCCCATTTTCTAAAGACCATCGTGACCTTGTAACAGTTCAATCAGCTGATTGACCCTGAACCTGAGAAGCAGCTAGATGTAAATAACGGTTTTTTGGATTGGTGCATGTTTATTTTATCTTTTATTGGTGAATAATATATTATTACTTATGGGTTGGTGGTTTGTGTGCTCATATATATATCAATGTTATTAAGGTTTGGGGCGAATCCTAAAGGATAAGAGTTATAGTAAAGAAGGCAAAATGGTCGATGCAATATACAAGCCAAACGTTAGTGCACCAAAATAACAAACATAAATGCAGGAGTTAGCCGTTTTCGAGGCATTGTTGATGGCGTTTTCTCCCTACCAGTGCAAATTTTTATCGTGGGAGTGAATAACTATTTAAACACCAAGGGAATTAAGGATGATACAGAGGCGTTTACAGTGGCAAAAGCCTTGTTAGATTTCAATAAAGGGGATTTGTCATTTAGATGCCGTAGTTTTCAGTGCACAAAATGTCGGTCATGGACTGAATTGCAAGCATTTTTAAGAGCGGCTTATGGCTCAAAAGAACACGGCGATATCATAAGAGATCTAAAAGGGCTGTACAAAATTAGAAAAGGCACAACAAGCCTTATTGAGCATAGCTCAAAACTTATTGACTCAGCAGGAGAATGGATATAGAAATTGAGAAATTCCAAATGTGTAAATGGGAATAATGTCTCATTCGACAATTTATATAAATTGATGCATTTTGCAATGCTTCTACACGACGTCCCAGATGCAATCGTAGACAGATTTGATGAAGTGAACCTAGTACATCAGACGAGGAACTAATGTATACCCAAATTCAGAAACATATGTCCAAATGTCCCATGGTGGATAGTACTTTTTTTAAAGGAACCGGTCCTAAAAATATGATACAAAGAGACTCAGATTTTCCTTCTCCACATTTGTGTGCAAAAGTGGAATATAAGAGAGGATCGATCGATCAAAGGTAATAGCAGTTGCGTTGCTACAATTGTAATAAACCAGGGCACACAAAGAAAGTATGTAGAGTCAAATATTGTGGAATGTGTAAAAGTGTGGATCACTGTTGGCAGGCTTGTCCGTCTCAGATACGGAGAGATGCGAGACCCACACTTCAGAAATTTGGGAGTTACAATACGAGAACTTCCCAGGCAGGTCACTTAAAAGGGCGAAGGGATCGTCAAAATTTTTGGAAAGCCAATCAACAAAATGGAACAGTGGAGGATGTGGATATCCCAATCTTTATAGACACAGGCGCCTCTGTGAATTTAATGGACCATATTCTCCCATTACCCTTTGAAACCCTCAACAGAGACGGTGTGTGATGTGCAAGCCCATAGATTAAACACCCTGGGTTTTGTTAGAATATGATTTACCTTGGGTGATGGAATGTTAATAGAACAGAGGATATGGGGAATACTGAAAACAAGGGTGCTTTTGGGAGTGCTAATGGTAATGATACCTGGGATATGGGGAGTGGTGATACCAAAACCCACACTGATGATACAGGAAATAACAGCGGTGATGTCGGTAATGATAAATGGGATATTGAGGGCCATGGTAGTAACAATTTTGGTGGGTTTAACAATGGCATTATGGGTTGTGATGCTGATACTAATACTGATATTATTACTGATACTAACAATGGTGTCTTGGTGGATGCAATGAGAACCACATGGGATCATGGAACAGAGAGGTACTAACCACAAATATAAATGTGTTTTATCAGAGGATGCTATTTTAATGCCAGGTTCAAAGACTATGGTAAAAGTCAAACTGAGGGAAGTAAAAAACCCCACGGAAGTATGCATAATTAAGGGCAGCGAGAAACTAAGAGGGGTTATTAGCATTACATCAATGAACAGTGTATCAAAGACTGGTGTTACATGGGTAGAATTACTGAGCTGTAATGATGCAGTTAGGAAATATCAGAAGAATACATATGTGGTAGACCTCCAAGATTGGAGTAATGTCAGTGGTTCAGTAGTTATTGTAAAGGGGAAAACTGAGTTTTCAGAGGCAGAAATGCAATCAAGAAAGAAAATATTTAGAGAACATTAGGTAATGCAGATATAAAGAGCATATAGAAGCGGTAAGCGAGCTCTAGGCAGAATTTGAGGACATGGTAGCTTTACGAGGAGATAAACTGGGATTGACTAATGTGTTCATAAAAGCTTTACGAGGGGATAAACTGGGATTGTAGGTTTGTGAATGGATTTTCTAACATAGCAGCTCCTCTAACAGATGCATTGTGGGAAGACATTCAATTTTATTGGAGAGAACCGCAACAAGTAAGTTTTCAAAAATTTAAGGACGCATTAATGAATCCCCGAGTTCTGAAATTTCCAGATTTCAGCAAACTGTTCATATTAGTGACTGATGCCAGTCAGGAGGGTATAGGTGCTTGCCTTATGGAAAAATTTGATGGGAGGTTCAATCCCATTGCTTTATATAGCAGGAAATTTAGGACAAAGGGCAGCAGTGAAAGATTAATGACTACCATAGATAAAGAAGCCTTTGCAAGAGTATCAAGTTTGATTAATTTTAAAATGCTACTGATGGGAAATAAAGAAGTCCTTACAGACCACAAGCCATTATTAGATCTTTTTAGTAAACCCGATTTGTCACCCAAAAGAGGTCGATGGTTCTTAACTATCAGGGACTTCGATGCAAATCTCAAATATATAGAAGGCAAATTAAATGTAGTCGTTAGATAAGGAAACTTACTTCTTGATGAAAGGATTCTCAGTAAATCT
Source organism: Macrobrachium nipponense (assembly GCF_015104395.2). Taxonomy (NCBI): domain Eukaryota; kingdom Metazoa; phylum Arthropoda; class Malacostraca; order Decapoda; family Palaemonidae; genus Macrobrachium; species Macrobrachium nipponense. The sequence continues at coordinate 11,050,422 of NC_087222.1, forward strand.
CTGAACTGACTGGTACTTCAATTCACCTGGGCCTCCTTCCTGGTCATGTAGAGCACAGGAAGGAGTCCCGTGCATCTGACATGTTGAGCTTATGTGATGTTCAGCTGTCAGACTTCTGGGCCTTCCAAATTAATGGGCATGTAATGTAAGCTTCATAGATTCAAAAAGGTTTTGGATAAACCTATAGTGTTTTGCTTTATTGTCAGCCCCTCTCTCCCTTTGCTAGAGAGAGGGAATGGACATGCATCTATCTATCCTTGTTCCTTCAAGTGTTTAACATCGAAGGAAAGTCCATGATGTTCACCAACTCTCTTTGCCAATGCCAGGTCAGATCCCTATCTGACGACTCTTGTAAAGGCTAGGGTGCACAAGTCAGGCTCCGTAAGGCAAGAGTCACATCCCACTCAGGGGGAAATTCCCTGGGAGGTCAAAACTGTTTGAAGCTTCTCAACAGCATGGAGATCTCCACAAGAAAGAGAAATCGACACCCTTTAAGCAAAGGATGAGTCCAAAGGCAGCTCTGTAGCTCCTGACAGCTGTGATGAAGAGAGAATCTCTTAGCGAAGAAAGACAAACAATGCGACCTTCTGAAGAGGAGAGCCAACCAGAGAGATACCCCATCAACGACACCAACAACAGAAGACGACCCATTTCCCCCAGTACACAGCCGCTAAGATTACAAAAGTATCCAGAAATCTTGGTCGTTGTGCGACGAGAAAAAACCTCTTGCTCTCAAGAGATGGTGGATAGTCCTCCAAGCATGAAGTGACAGTTCTCTCACAGCCTGGTGATACCTCTGTATGAGCAGCTGGTACAGCAGGTTGTGCCAAGGGGGAATCTCTTTTGGTACCCAGAAAGTAGAACTAGCAGTCTGGATACCACTCAGTATGTGGCCACTTGAGAGCTAGCAGGGTCATCCTGATATTTAGGGTGATCATGACCCTGTTGATCACCCAACAATTAGACAAAATGGAGGTAAAGCGCAGGCCTTGGAGATTGTCCCATGGGTCCGGCACAAAAGAACAGAACACCAGGAGCTTTCCATTGTGCCAGGTTACAAAGAGGCCTATAGCTGATAAGCCCCCCAAAATCGAACAATCTTTCTGCAATGTCTTGGGTGTAGGAACCATTCTGTCCCTATCTGCTAACACTGGCAATAAAGCTCGTCTGCCACTCTGTTCTGGTTCCCCAGGATTTACCTGGCTGACAGATCTACTGAGTGTGTGCTGCCGCCCACTCGTGAACCTGCATCACCAACATGTGGAGCTGAGGGGAAAGCAATTAACTTGCTTGTTGACCTATGCCAATACTGTAGTGATATTATTTGATATAAACACCATGAAGTTCCCCATTACTGGATCCTGAACCTCTCGTACAGCCAAAAATGCCATCTTCAGAGCCAGAATATTGATGTGAAGGTGTATGAAGGTCAGGTTCCACACACCTGAAACCAGCAACTCTCCCAGGTGTGCATCTTCTCTCACGGTTGAAATATCCAAAAATAGAAGCATCTCGGGATAGGGAGTGCCTAATGGCACTACTATTACAATGTTCCTGTTGTCTAACCACCAGGATAAGGAATCAGGAAGAATGGGGAGTCCCTAATGGGAGGCCAAAACTCCATTCTCCACTGAACAGAACAAAGGTGAAGCTGCTCATGAGGGACCAGCTTCTGTAGGGATGACGGGTGACCAAGAATGACTTGCCACTGCCGAGCTGGTTCTTCCTATTGAGACAGGAATAACTGCATTGCCTCTCTGAACTTGTTGATATGCAAGTCTGAAGGGTAGGCTCTTGCTGTTACCACATCTGTCAGCATGGCCGGATACGAGATACTTTACCCTCTGCTTTGGTGTAAGATCAGACTTCTCAAATTGATTGCTACACAAAGGTCCTGCCAAAACACAAGGAGTCAGTCTATGTCCAGGAGCAACTATGACCAAGATCTTGCCAGGACTAGCTAATCATCGAGATAACTCAGAAGATGTATCCCAGGTGAAATGGCCGTTGGCCCAAACTGAACAGGACAACAAGCGGCAAGCAGATCAGAGCCCAAAAAACAAGTTCTTCTGAACCAAAGATTAAGCAGAGGTACTTGCAAGAGGACCTAGAGAAAGCATACGAAAAAATCTCAAGAGAAGTGTTGTTTTGGTGTCTGAGGAAGGGGAAAGTCCCAGAAAAGTTGGTTAGCCTGGTCAAGATGATATATCGAAGAACAAGCACAAAAGTAATAACAGCATTTGGGTAACCAGAAAACTTTGAAGTTAGTGTTGGATTACACAAGGGTCAGCATTAAGCCCATTTTTGTTTGTGCTGGTCATGGGTGTGTTAAGTGAAGAGGTCAGGAATGAAGAGCAATGCTGATGATCTGGTGATTGCTGCTGAAAATATGGAAGACCTACAGAGAAGGTTTGGAGAGTGGCAGGAGTCTTAAGAGAGGGGTACCTTAGAGGTGAATGTGAAAAAAACAGAGGTTTTGGTGATCAGTAGGGAAGATAGAGGCAGAACAGCAATAAAAGAAAGAAGAGGCTTGATTATAAAACAGGTGGTACACACCTACTACCAACCTTCCTCTTTTCAGTTCTAGACCTCTTGTTATGATTCAGTAATTTAGGTTTGAAAGGTTTGGAGCAAAACGAACTTTATTGCTGGCTTCCGAGATTCAGACATTTGGATATTTACATGCACACATGAATACTGGGGACTTGGAACAAAGACTTTTGTAGTTTATTCTACATTTTCAAGTTCATACTAAATATAAAAGAAGATGACAGAAGTTTATATACAAAAACAGAAATGGGGGCCGGGTTACAGTTTTTTTATTCTGGGTGGTGTGTTCTTTAAGCAGAAGAGACAAGGAAAGAGGATAAAGGGACAATCCAGGCTTCAATAAAAAACGGACTCCAACAGATTCCTTTGACATTGATCTTTGACCCTGCAAATTATTGAGGAATTATCCCAGTTAAAAACATGGCCTGTCTTAAGCCAATGATTCGCAATGCCATTATCATTGAGCCTCTTGATATGGCATATATGTGCTGAGAGAGAGCATCTTACCTTCAGATCTTGCGATGTTTGCCATATATAAATTTTATTACATTCTTTAAAAGGAATACTGTATACAATATTGTTTGAATTTGGCGGGCTATTCTTAATTCGTTTATTTCTCACAATGTTATTATATTTCAATATTAAGTTAATATCAATAGTTTTTAAAATGAGTACAGCAGGAATGAACTTAGGATGAAATGGTGCATAGAGAATATTTCTAAGTTTCTTTGTTACCCACTCGTTGGATTGTAAATATTTGTCTTTTTTACTTTAATTTACAAAGTTCCAAAAAAATTGGTTGGGGATAACATGATGAATTTCCTATTTTATCAATAATTTTAAACTCATCTTCCAAAAAACCAGGACTGCAAATTCTGTGGGTTCTAATACGCAGATTAGAAAATATTGACACTAATTTTTTTAGCAAGGTTAAAGTAAAAATGGATATATGACAAACTATTTGTGGGTTTCCTATATACTTTAAAACAAAAACTGGTGTTATTTCTAACAATTAAGGCATCCAAAAACGGTATACAAATATTTTATTTTCTATATATTCTATAAAGACAATTTATAGATGGTACAAGATTATTAATTGTATGCAAGAAGTTAGGAACTGTTTACATTTCTTTTACAATACAAAAACAGTCCTCTATATATTTAACACAAAAACACCTCAGAGAATAAATTTCTTGGAATCAAATCTTAGGACCTCAAAGAACTTCCATGTAAATATTAGACAAAAGTGGCGAAAGAGGGTTACCCATAGCCATATCAAATATTAGTTCATAAAAATTACCAGTAAAAGTGAACTTACCATTTTTTTTTATACAAAGGAGGTACGCCATCAATTGGAACTTTGGTAAATAAAGATGTTACATCAAAACTGGTCAATTTGTCAGAACTGAATAATTCAATATGGGCCAGTCTAGTAAAGAAATTCACTCATAAATTTACTTTTGAACACATTAATAATGGAAAAAATGTGAAAAGGGGGACTTTTTGGGTTGACTGGAACGAATTATCCTGATTCCCCTTATTTCTTATGGGGATATTTGTTTCATATATTCCGAACATATTGTATTTCAAACAGCCTTCTGGAACAGATTAAGCTTGAAGTCTGAGGCACTACTGTATCTATTGTTAGGGGTAAAACAAAATTCTGGCTGCCATCTTTCTTTTAGTTAGAGGTAGGAAAATCTTTAGGGAACTTCATGCCAACATTTAGCCTATGAGACACAGACAAATAAACTGACACTTAGCTTGTTTTTTCATTGCTACTGCATAACAGCATCAGGTAGATAGGAAGAGTAATTTGTCCAAGAGAGTCAGTGACAGGGTCCGTTTGCATAGTCTCTCTCTCTCTCTCTCTCTCTCTCTCTCTCTCTCTCTCTCTCTCTCTCTCTCTCTCTCTCTCTCTCTTTCACTGTTACCATGTGGTAGACAGTAGGAAATTAGCCAAGCTGTACCCCTATAGGAAACCTGTTACCCAAGTCAGAAGAACTTTGCTGAAAGAAATTCAGTAGCATCCAAGAAAAAATATTCAGTTTTGTAGTACCATAAGATAAAAGTAAATAGATCTGTAGTAAATCAAGACATGAAGTGATAACATTTTACAACAGTGAGGTAGAGAAAGAATAGGTACAAGCAACCCCCAACCTGTGGGTAACCTAACCATCCACCTACCATTCATGGCATGGCGCTTTCTTGCCCAGAAAGGAACTCGAGCCAACCACTCAGATTCTACTTTACCACGAGCCTAAAGAAGTCATTTGGTATTTTGTATGAGCATTGTTTCTTTCCCACGTAGAAGGGTTAAGCAGCAGGGAGAATAGCTTTTATTTTGCGTTATTACCACTGGTTGGTAAGATCATTTTTGCAGGGAACCAACAGGCGTTCCAAGATCACAATTTCTTGAAGTAAATTGTATTTTTCCCAGCTCTACAAACCTGAGGTCCTTTACATTAGGAATTACATCCAGCGTAGGCTGGAATACGGCCGTTAGATTCTTAAACAAGACCAATCTCCCCGGATGTAAACACTCCTTTTTGCCTTTCGGCCCAGGCTTCAGATTGAGGGGTGGCATAAGGTGGGCATTAATGTAAAGCACCTCAGGTTTGTATAGTTAGTTAAAATACAATTTACTTTCAAAAACTATGATTTGTTCCTACATGATATGCAAAGCCTCGGTCCATTACATTGGGAAGACACTGATTGGTGGGAGGAATATGAGTGAGCCTCCAGAACTGAATGAAGTTCAAGCATTCCCATGGCTATTCCATCCAGGTCATAAAAGCGAGAAGGAGTGCCCTGCCACTGACAACTTGATCAGTGTATAGTTGCTGCATGATTAAGAGTCAGACTTCTGGGCCTTTTCAAAATAAGTGAGGAATCGTAACTCATTCGAAAAAGGGCTGGGAAGAATATTCAAAGTTGGAGGCATTAATGCAAAGTTCTGGGAAGGGTTTACATTATTGCCAGTCTCCTTTCTATGATTATGATAAGAAAAATACAAGGAAACTGGAAGCTCAAGCTTACCGCATCAACCCCCTGACCAGCAAGTGTAAGTTTGAGTCCTATCCTCAAATTGAAGGAAGAGGAGTAGAAGGACAAGGACGGGAAGGTGGGGAGGTCAGTCACTCTCGCATTCTTCTTACCTCTAGTACCGCACACCATAGCCAAATGCAACTTGTCCTCTTGAAGGAGACAGGAAAGCAAACACAACTTGTGAGCATCCACCACTGGTCCAAAGAAAAGAGGTTCCAATAACCTGTGGGTAGTATATATATATTTATATATACTATATATATATATATATATATATATATATATATATATATATATAATATATATATATATATATATATATATATATATATAGATTATTATATATATTATTATATATATATATATATATATATATATATATATATATATATATATATATATATAATATATATATCATATATATATATATATATATATATATATATATGACCTGATCTCGGTCATTTGTGGGTTCGGGATATGAAGGAATAAACAGGAGAGAGAGAAGTTTACGTGCATGCAATGTAAGACATGCAAAAATAATAATCGATGAAACGTTTAACACTGGTGGCCTTTAACTGTAATTATTACGTTAACTATGCTAGTGCACAAACGGACAGCAGGTTAGACTTATTGACACTCATGACGATACATGTCTTTGTGTGGCGGCCGACGGGAATGCGCGGGGCACTAGGCACTCGTGTCTCGGCCCAGTCAGTCTGTACTGCATGCGACCCGCTGACGAACTGCTTTGACCGGTAGAGCGGCCTGTTTCAAATGCCCCTTTTCAGATGGCATCATTGCAGAAGCTGATTGGTTATTCTGGCTCCTTAGACACAAGGGCCAATCACGAAGGGATATAGAGATACGTGGCACTCTTTTGAACTGCCAAGCCACGCCAACTTGTAACGCCTTTGGCGGTTGACTTGTTTTGATACACATACACAAGGTATCACTTATAACGGTTTCACGGGACTTCAGAATATCAAGGAGAAGGCATATTCAAAACTGTATCGAATCAGCTCATCACTCCCTCCCCAGTTCTTCCGTCCCGCAAGACATACACTGATCTTATGATTTGCGCATTGTTGTTCTTCTTTGAGTGCCACACCACCTTTGAGTGCCATACCATCCAGTTTGTGCAAAATTTAAAACCATTAGGGTAGGGCCATTTGACGTGTTACAAACACAAGTTACAACAAATGAATCTCATGCCTCACAATGTGTCATACAGAAAAAACAAATTTAGGTTCACATTCACTGATATCAAAGATAAATGGATAGTCACAGCTCCAATTCAAAAAATCTAAATTCATAAAAAAAAATTCACATGAGTTAAAAATGAGACGTTACTCATGAAAAATTAGGTAAATGTATAAGAAAACTTACTGAACTCTTTCTGCAACAATAAAAACAAGGAAAACAGAAAATCAAAATTCAAAGATTACGCAAAAAATAACTTCTTTTTTTTCAAAATAATCTCATATTTCCACATCCTCGATGGAAGATCACAAATTTCTGACAAAGCATAAACAGCATTGGCAACGATATGAAATTTTAGACACAGCATAATTGACATCAATAGAAATTCTTAAAAAATTTGATACATCGTAACAATATGTGTTTAATATGACTTGAAATTGGATAAAAACAATAATGCAATAAAAAATAATCAAGTTATAAAAACAGACTCACTCATTATATGCTTGGAACTGTAACAAAATGTTTAAAAAATTAGACTTCAATTTCTCGGCAATAACTGACATGAAACAAAAGTGCATAAGCACGTTTTTATGATATTCTCTGTTCACTTTCTGATGGACACATTTACTCATGACTCACGCTGGTATGCTACGCAAGGCAACTACACGTACTTACAAATTATGTGAATGTACTTACAAATTATGTGAATGGTTTGCTTTATCGAAGAGGGAGGAACGGTGGTACAACAAGTTACTTTTTTTAGGCTTTCTTTCTTTTATGAAGAATTTATCTCGTGCATGTCCAGAAAACTGTGACTTGTCAGTCAACTCCCTCACACAGTCAACACATGTATACTCCCAGGGCACTCACTCATCACATGTACACTTCCATGGCACTTACTCAGCACGTTCATACAACAGCTGGCTCACTTGCCTCTGTTTTCTGTGCAACTCACCCATAGGTGTAACTGAAACTTTTACATGTATGCGTCGCAGTTCCTCTCTCTCTCTCTCTGTGTGGCTCATGTCTTACTACAGTACTCTTGGGAATAGCGTCTGCTACTCTTATTACTCTTTTTTTCTTTTTATGATATGATCAATCCCCACAATGCCGAACTCTAACAGTTGCTCGATTCTACGATCTTGTTGAGAAACTAACTTTCTTAAGGGCATCTCTATATCAGGGATAAAATATACAATTTTTTCTCACTTCATCATCAAATTTAAAAATTACTTCTCTTTCCCAATGAAAATCTAACTACTCTTCCAACAAACATATCAGTCTCGTTACTTTACTCAAACAAACTCTAATGAATTTACGTTAATAATTCTGCCTTTAAATCTTAATCACAATTCTTCGATGGGGACAAATGGAATGAATTGTAGTTCGTGATACTACAAATGTGATCAGAACACGGCCTAAGCGAACCATCTTTTTTTCTCTTTTTTTTTTTATACAAAATTTTTTTCCAATGTTACTTCTACAATTTCCCTATCTGCATTTCCTTAACACAACATGCCATTGATGACACTACTAAAGGCTACACAACTCGTTCATTGTGCAGTCGATCTAATACTAATATTACTATCAGTGACAACTTTTAGCAATCCCGTCAGCTCTAGGCGGGGCAGGATCTCCCACCTTCGGGGGTGTGAAGGGTATCCTCTCATCACATCCCCATAGCGTCCCAAGACACTATCCTGAACTGTCCCTCTCTGCCATACGGTTGAGATGTTCCCGTTTTCTATGCAACTTGCTCACAGGTCAGCAACTCTATTAGTGCCAGCAGCGGTGCCGGCGATCCGCTACTGATGCTATTAGTTTGCTTGTATCTTTTTCACATCGAGCCTGGATTCTCTTACTGGCTGTCATCTGACGTCTATCAGCTATTCCTTATTCTAACATCGCTTGATCCTATCCATACCTTAGGCAGGTATCGTGACTTCCTTCACGGGTCGAGGTTGGTAAGGGAACTTCTGCACTATTCACCTTGTTAATACCATCCCTCTACTCTTCGATAGGTCGCAATAAGAAGTAGGAGTTGACTTCCCCCTTCCCACGGAGTCACAGGGAAGAGGCTCTGTTCGACCTCTCTCTGTCTCAGCATTCTTGACTTGTGGGTGGACAGATTGTCCTCTACTTCTCAGAGATGGGGACTTGCATCCCTTCTCTAACAACAATACAACAAGGCATCCCTTGATCCCGGGCACTGCAGAACAGCAGTCCCGCACGGCACTGGGGCTAGCCTGGGGTATCTTCCCGGCATTACCTCCATGCCATCTCCTGCTAATGCCAACTTTGGTCCTTCCTGGTGAGGTTGGACTGGTCCTTACCACTGCCATCACTCCGTTCAAAACGCGTTCGTACTCCTCTACTTGGTCTGTTACACGAGTCGGTTACTTGGGGGGTCACGAAGGGTCATGAAGGTTGTTCGGGTGCCACCACCATGGCACCACAGTCGTTTGACTTTGGCGCTGCAACCATCGATTTTGGATTCTCCCACACTACTCTTTGCCTGTTCGTAAGTATGCCTCGTACGGATTTTTCCAATATCTTGTTAATACTTCCGCAGATTCGAATTATTCTCTGGCCCGTTCGTCATAGAATTCGGTCGCGAAACTGTCTAACAGTAGTAATTTATTAACGATTTCTGCGATCGCACTCTGTCTGTCTGGTTAGCACTGCGTTTTTTTTTCTAAATCACATTGTGTGTGATTGTACAGTCTTGTGGGTAGCACTGTCATTTGAATTGTAGTGTGATTGTACACTGTCTTTCTGGTTAGTACTGTGCATTTCGAATCATATGGTGTGATTGTACACTGTCTTTCTGGTTAGCACTGTGCATTTCGAATCATATGGTGTGATTGTACAGTATTTCTGGTTAGCACTGTGCATTTTGAATTGTATAGTGTGATTGTACAGTGTCTTTCTGGTCAGCACTGTGCATTTGGAAATCATATGGTGTGATTGTACACTGTCTTTCTGGTTAGAACTGTGCTTTTCAAAAAAGCAATGGGGCAGGGTGATTCGGCTCATCCAACGTGTCTGTTTGGTTGGCACTGTGCATTTCGAAATGGTAGGGCCACTCGATTTATTATTCCCCTTCTTAGCACGGTTCGCCACTTTTCTGCCGATTGCTTTAGCCATAACTGTTTTTATCCAGTTCGTTCGTTCCACCATTTCCCTCGTCATCAGCGACCATCGAACTTTCTCTCGTTTCCATGTTTACTTCACTTCATATCACTGTTTGTCGGCTAAAATGATTTAGCACTAATGCTTGTTTGACACCATAAGACTTCAAAAGACCCCATAAGACCTTATAACACCGTATAAGACCACACAGGATCCCCAAGACCCCACAGGACCTCACAAGATGCCACAGGACCTTACAGGACCTCAAAGAACCTTACAAAACCTCAGGAACCCCACAAGGCCTTAAAGGACCTCGTACGATTATTCACAATACCCCAAAGGACCTCACAAAACCCCACACCTGACACCAAAATTATACGACCTGATCTCGGTCATTTGTGGGTTCGGGATATGAAGGAAAAAACAGGAGAGAGAGGAGTTCACGTGCATGCGATGTAGGACATGCAAAAATAATAATCGATGAAACGTTTAACACAGGTGTATTCTTCTTAGCTGCACGGGTGGCCTTTAACTGTAATTATTACGTTAACTATACTAATGCACAACCGGACGGCAGGTTACACTTATTGACACTCATGGTGACGCACGTCTTTGTGTGGCGGCCGACGGGAATGCGGGGCACTGGGCACTTGTGTCTCGACCCAGTCTACTGTTCTCTATGGGACCCGCTAACGCACTGATTTGACCGGTAGTCCGGCCTGTTTCAAATACCCCCTTTCAGATGGCATCGTTATGTAAGAAGCTGAATGGTTATTCTGGCTCCATAGACACAAGGGCCAATCACGAAGGGATATAGAGATACGTGGCACTCTTTTGAACTGCCAAGCCACGCCAACTTGTAACGTCTTTGGCGGTTGACTTGTTTTGATACACATACACACAGTATCACTTATAACAGGTTTCACAGGGAACCTTCAGGAATTATCACGGGAGGAAGGCATCATATCAAAACTGTATCAAATCAGCTCAAGTTATGATATATATATACTATATATATATATATAGTAGGATATATAATATAAAATATATATATATATATATATAATAATAATATATCTATAATATTCTTATGTAATACTATATAATCTATATCGATTATATATATATATATATTATATAATATATATAATAAATATATCTTTTTTTTAATAAGATATTATTATAGATATATCATCGATATATAGTATAGATATTATTATAGATATATATAGATATATTATATATAAGATAGATATAGAATCTTATGTAATCTAATACTAGATATTGATATAATCATATATATATATATATATATAATATCATATATACTATGATATAATCTATATAGATATATATACGATAGTATAAAGCTATATATATATATCTAATATAGGATATTATAAATCTATCTATATATATATTATATCATGATATACTATATATATATATATTCCTCATATATATATATTCTTATATAGGATATCTATATATATCTATATAGATATATATACTTATTTATTATATCTATATATATATAAATATAATTATATATCTATTATACTATCTATATAGATTGATATCTATCATAGATCTATTATTATAATTATATATATATTATATTATTATATAGAATATATCTAATAGATATATGTATATATATATATATATATATAGTATATATATATATAATATATATATATATATATATAGATAGTATATATATGAACATAGATATATATGGTATGTATATATATATATATTATATATATATATATATATCTATATATATATATATTATATAGATATATCTCATCTCTCTCTCCTCTCTCTCTCTTCTCTCTCTCTCTCTCTCTCTCTCTCTCTATATATATATATATATATATATATATATATATATATATATATATATATATATATATATATATATTCAAAATAATAAATATCACTATATATATAATATTAATTAGATATATATATTATATCTATATATATCTATTATATATAGTATATATATATATATATATAATATATATATATTATATATAATAATAATGAAAATCCCACTGGAAAATCGTAATTAACGACTAGTCAGCAAGAGCGTCAAAAACATACATCTTTATTGGAAGACAGCCAAAATCAAAGTGGAGTGTTTACATCCAGGCACGTGGGCCTACCTGCCTACCAGATGGTAGTTACTGCCTAACCACCTTGTTCAAGAATTTAACGGCCATATCCTATCCTTTGTAAAGGAAAGAGGGTTTGTATAACCTTACTTTCAGCTCTAAGGGCTGCTTCCACTTCCTTCCTATCTTTTGCATTTTTCTCAGGATGAGAAATGCATAGTTCCACTTCTCCTCTTCCCTTTCTGACACTCAGAACATGTTGACTCTCTGTTATACTCCTGACCCTGATATTTAGTGCATCTAGAATGGGAATCATAAATCTCCTTAACTAATCTGTGTTTTACATACACCCATCGACGCAAAAACCAATAACCCCAGATGAACAAGAATCTGGCATTTTGAGAATAAATGGCAGGAAAAATTAATTAAAATAGCTAAGATAATTGAAATAAACAAAGCCACAATGAAATAGTATGTCACAGAATCACAGGTAAGTGAAAAAAACCACCAATGTTACATGGAAGCTGGTAAAAATCGAATTGAGGGGTTTAGTGTCATCATACCTCCCACCTACACTAGCAATGGTGATGCCACCACGAAAGTCTGATTTTTGGCCTGCTGCAGTAGAGATCCTACAGCTCAATAACTGCTTGGTAAGACCCTTGAATAAAAAAGAATACTAACCACACCAGGAAGGAGCGATGTCTAGAAAAGCAAGCAAAGTAAAGCAAATGGCAAGCAGGGCCAAGGGCAGTGCGCAGCACATTGCGCAGCACATCCATGGCTGAAGGTAAAGTGACCCTCTACCACTAGTAGGGCAGGACTCCCACCCGGTCATTCATAAGTTAACTGCTGTTAAAGGTCCAGCTTTGCTGAAGACAATTCCTATGATAAAGGCCGAGGGTTTGTGTATTGTGTAGGAACAACAGATTATTTGTACTTTGTGGTAAGTTTAAACCATTTAAAACAAAACAAAAGCTCAAAGTAACAAGATGAAAGCTGCCAAAAATGTCATTCAGTGCATCGTGAATAACTCACAGCCTGGGTCTTCAACAATGCAATTGTGTCATTAAGTGACAAGATTCAATATAATTTAGGGACATTCTCTTTTATTGCAATGACTTCACTTTTATATCACTTACCAAGAGTATGTTATTGAGGAAAATTAACTCGATACGAAGAAAACATGTTGCTTTATTGATTATCAGTGATCATTTATAACAAATCAGGTTACCTGTGGCAAAGAGAAGTGATCTTCATTAACACATAGAAGTTTACTATACACAAAACAGTACCAATGATATTGGACACTTAGCACTTGCAAATTCAGTGCAAATGTTAGACTAATGCAGTGCTAAACATGTGTGAACAAATTTAATTTTTCCCATTCAGTGCATCGTGAATAACTCACAGCCTGGGTCTTCAACAATGCAATTGTGTCATTAAGTGACAAGATTCAATATAATTTAGGGACATTCTCTTTTATTGCAATGACTTCACTTTTATATCACTTACCAAGAGTATGTTATTGAGGAAAATTAACTCGATACGAAGAAAACATGTTGCTTTATTGATTATCAGTGATCATTTATAACAAAACAGGTTACCTGTGGCAAAGAGAAGTGATCTTCATTAACACATAGAAGTTTACTATACACAAAACAGTACCAATGATATTGGACACTTAGCACTTGCAAATTCAGTGCAAATGTTAGACTAATGCAGTGCTAAACACGTGTGAACAAATTTAATTTTTCCCATTCCTGTTTTCTGTGTCCCTGTGTGAATCTGAAAACACAAGTTCTGTATAGGTTTTAATTTCCATACTGTTAATGTTCTGGGTACATCCACATTAATATGAACTAAAAATATGATATCTTTATGATGAAATAAGGTTTTATATATACTTACCCAGTATTTATGTTGCTAAGATTTCCACATGTATGGCAGCCTAATTTCAAATTTAGATGACTCAGTGCCATCCCCCAATGGCAATACAGTGGTACCTCGACATACGAAAGGCTCAACTTACGAAAAATTCGAGTTACGAAAGCAAATATGAAGATTTTTTTGGCTCTACATACATTCCCCCGGACCACCGATAACAATTTTAAAACTCCCGCGCCAACTGAGTAGACTCGCCACCAACCTCCCGCTCTCCCATTGGTTCCTGATGCTAGTCACTGCCATAAGATCCTGCTCTCCTATTGATCAGCATCTCTCCCATCATGCATCTACGTAGCGGCGTGCTTTTTCGGCCACTCGGTAGCAGCATCGTTTCTAAACGCACGCCGAATTCGTTCATTCTATACGATTTCGTTTATTAATGTAATTTCGTAAGTGATTTTGTTGTTGTACTACTTTATCGTGTTGTGTGAGAACTTTAGTACATACGTATACTACATAACTTAATTATGTACAGTATATACGTAGTCACGGGTCCCAAGAAAGTTGAAGTTTACGGAAAGTAGAGGATGCTTTCTTTGGAGACAAAGATGGAGATAATTAAAAAGT
>NC_087222.1:11065491-11070491 GCF_015104395.2 Macrobrachium nipponense
AGTGACTGATGTCAGTCAGGAAGGTGTAGGTGCTTGCCTTATGGAAAAATTTGATGGGAGGTTCAATCCCATTGCTTTATATAGCAGGAAATTTAGGACAAAGGGCAGCAGTGAAAGATTAATGACTACCATAGGATAAAGAAGAACCTTTGCAAGAGTATCAAGTTTGATTAATTTTAAAATGCTACTGATGGGAAATAAAGAAGTCCTTACAGACCACAAGCCATTATTAGATCTTTTTAGTAAACCCGATTTGTCACCCAAAAGAGGTCGATGGTTCTTAACTATCAGGGACTTCTGGGCCTTTTCAAAATGAGTGAGGACATGTAAACTCATTCGAAAAAGGGCTGGGAAGAATATTCAAAGTTGGAGGCATCAATGCAAAGTTCTGGGAAGGGTTTACATTATTGCCAGTCTCCTTTCTATGATTATGATAAGAAAAATACAAGGAAACTGGAAGCTCAAGCTTACCACATCAACCCCCTGACCAGCAAGTGTAAGTTTGAGTCCTATCCTCAAATTGAAGGAAGAGGAGTAGAAGGACAAGGACGGGAAGGTGGGGAGGTCAGTCACTCTCGCATTCTTCTTACCTCTAGTACCGCACACCATAGGCAAAATGCAACTTGTCCTCTCGAAGGAGACAGGAAAGCAAACACAACTTGTGAGCATCCACCACTGGTCCAAAGAAAAGAGGTTCCAATAACCTGTGGGTAGTATATATATATTTATATATACATATATATATATATATATATATATATATATATATATATATATATATATATATATATATATATATATATGTATATATATATATATATAGATATATATATATATATATATATATATATATATATATATATATATATATATATATATATATATATATATGACCTGATCTCGGTCATTTGTGGGTTCGGGATATGAAGGAATAAACAGGAGAGAGAGAAGTTTACGTGCATGCGATGTAGGACATGCAAAAATAATAATCGATGAAACGTTTAACACTGGTGTATTCTTCTTAGCTACACAGGTGGCCTTTAACTGTAATTATTACGTTAACTATGCTAGTGCACAAACGGACAGCAGGTTAGACTTATTGACACTCATGACGATACATGTCTTTGTGTGGCGGCCGACGGGGAATGCGCTGGGGCACTAGGCATTCGTGTCCTCGGCCGCAGTCAGTCTGTACTGTATGCGACCCGCTGACGAACTGCTTTGACCGGTAGACGGGCCTGTTTTCAAATGCCCCTTTTCAGATGGCATCATTATGCAAGAAGCTGATTGGTTATTCTGGCTCCTTAGACACAAGGGCCAATCACGAAGGGATATAGAGATACGTGGCACTCTTTTGAACTGCCAAGCCACGCCAACTTGTAACGTCTTTGGCGGTTGACTTGTTTTTGATACATACACAAGTTATCACTTATAACGGTTTCACGGGACTTCAGAATATCAAGAAGGCATATTCAAAACTGTATCGAATCAGCTCATCACTCCCTCCCCAGTTCTTGCGTCCCGCAAGACATACACTGACCTTATGATTTGCGCATTGTTGTTCTTCTTTGAGTGCCACACCACCTTTGAGTGCCACACCACCTTTGAGTGCCATACCATCCAGTTGTGCAAAATTTAAAACCATTAGGGTAGGGCCATTGGCGTGTTACAAACACAAGTTACAACAAATGAATCTCATGCCTCACAATGTGTCATACAGAAAAACTTTATTGGTTCACATTCACTGATATCAAAAATAAATGGATAGTCACAGCTCCAATTACAAAATCTAAATTCATAAAAAAAAATTCACATGAGTTAAAAATGAGACGTTACTCATGAAAAATTAGGTAAATGTATAAGGAAACTTACTGAACTCTTTCTGCAACAATAAAAACAAGGAAACAGAAAATCAGATTCAAAGATTACGCAAAAAATAACTTCTTTTTTTTCAAAATAATCTCATATTTCCACATCCTCGATGGAAGATAAAAAAATTGCTGACAAAGCATAAACAGCATTGGCAACGATGTGAAATTTTAGACACAGCATAATTGACATCAATAGAAATTCTTAAAAAATTTGATACATCGTAACAATATGTGTTTAATATGACTTGAAATCGGATAAAAACAATAATGCAATAAAAAATAATCAAGTTATAAAAACAGACTCACTCATTATATGCTTGGAACTGTAACAAAATGTTTAAAAAATTAGACTTCAATTTCTCGGCAATAACTGACATGAAACAAAAGTGCATAAGCACGTTTTTATGATATTCTCTGTTCACTTTCTGATGGACACATTTACTCATGACTCACGCTGGTATGCTACGCAAGGCAACTACACGTACTTACAAATTATGTGAATGGTTTGCTTTATCGAAGAGGGAGGAACGGTGGCACAACAAGTTACTTTTTTTACTTTCTTTCTTTTATGAAGAATTTATCTCGTGCATGTCCAGAAAACTATGACTGCAGTCAACAACCCCTCACACAGTCAACACATGTATACTCCCAGGGCACTTACCTCATCCCATGTACACTTCCATGGCACTTACTCAGCACGTTCATACAACAGCTGACTCACTTGCCTCTGTTTTCTGTGCAACTCACCCATAGGTGTAACTGAAACTTTTAAATGTATGCGTCGCAGTTCCTCTCTCTCTCTGTGTGGCTCATGTCTTACTACAGTACTCTTGGGAATAGCGTCTGCTACTCTTATTACTCTTTTTTTCTTTTTATGATATGATCAATCCCCACAATGCCGAACTCTTACAGTTGCTCGATTCTACGATCTTGTTGAGAAACTAACTTTCTTAAGGGCATCTCTATATCAGGGATAAAATATACAATTTTTTCTCACTTCATCATCAAATTTAAAAATTACTTCTCTTTCCCAATGAAAATCTAACTACTCTTCCCAACAAAAACATATCAGTCTCGTTACTTTTACTTCTCCAAACAAACTCTAATGAATTTACGTTAATAATTCTGCCTTTAAATCTTAATCACAATTCTTCGATGGGGACAAATGGAATGAATTGTAGTTCGTGATACTACAAATGTGATCAGAACACGGCCTAAGAGAACCATCTTTTTTTCTCTTTTTTTTTATACAAAATTTTTTTCCAATGTTACTTCTACAATTTCCCTATCTGCATTTCCTTAACACAACATGCCATTGATGACACTACTAAAGGCTACACAACTCGTTCATTGTGCAGTCGATCTAATACTAATATTACTATCAGTGACAACTTTTAGCAATCCCGTCGGCTCTAGGTGGGGCAGGATCTCCCACCTCCGGGTTGTGAAGGGTATCCTCTCATCACATCCCCATAGCGTCCCAAGACACTATCCTGAACTGTCCCTCTCTGCCATACGGTTGAGATGTTCCCGTTTTCTATGCAACTTGCTCACAGGTCAGCAACTCTATTAGTGCCAGCAGCGGTGCCGGCGATCCGCTACTGATGCTATTAGTTTGCTTGTATCTTTTTCACATCGAGCCTGGATTCTCTTACTGGCTGTCATCTGACGTCTATCAGCTATTCCTTATTCTAACATCGCTTGATCCTATCCATACCTTAGGCAGGTATCGTGACTTCCTTCACGGGTCGAGGTTGGTAAGGGAACTTCTGCACTATTCACCTTGTTAATACCATCCCTCTACTCTTCGATAGGTCGCAATCAGAAGTAGGAGTGGACTCCCCCTCCCACGGAGTCACGGGGGAGAGGCTCTGTTCGACCTCTCTCTGTCTCAGCATTCTTGACTCGTGGGTGGACAGATTGTCCTCTACTTCTCAGAGATGGGGACTTGCATCCCTTCTCTCACAACAATACAACAAGGCGTCCCTTGTTCCCGGGCACTGCAGAACAGCAGTCCCGCACGGCACTGGGGCTAGCCTGGGGTATCTTCCCGGCATTACCTCCATGCCATCTCCTGCTAATGCCAACTTTGGTCCTTCCTGGTGAGGTTGGACTGGTCCTTACCACTGCCATCACTCCGTTCAAAACGCGTTTGTACTCCTCTACTTGGTCTGTTACACGAGTCGGTTACTCGGGGGTCACGAAGGGTCACGAAGGGTGTTCAGGTACCACCACCACGGCACCACAGTCGTTTGACTTTGGCGCTGCAACCATCGATTTTGGATTCTCCCACACTACTCTTTGCCTGTTCGTTCGTATGCCTCGTACGGATTTTTCCAATATCTTGTTAATACTTCCGCAGATTCGAATTATTCTCTGGCCCGTTCGTCATAGAATTCGGTCGCGAAACTGTCTAACAGTGGTAATTTATTAACGATTTCTGCGATCGCACTCTGTCTGTCTAGTTAGCACTGCGTTTTTTTTTTTTCTAAATCGCATTGTGTGTGATTGTACACTGTCTTTCTGGTTAGCACTGTGCATTTTGATCGTATGGTGTGATTGTACACTGTCTTTCTGGTTAGTACTGTGCATTTCGAATCGTATGGTGTGACTGAACACTGTCTTTCTGGTTAGCACTGTGCATTTCGAATCATATGGTGTGATTGTACAGTCTTTCTGGTTAGCACTGTGCATTTTGAATTGTATAGTGTGATTGTACACTGTCTTTCTGGTCAGCACTGTGCATTTGGAAATCATATGGTGTGATTGTACACTGTCTTTCTGGTTAGAACTGTGCTTTTCAAAAGCATGGGGTGATTGTACACTGTCTGTTTGGTTGGCACTGTGCATTTCGAAATGGTAGGGCCACTCGATTTATTATTCCCCTTCTTAGCACGGTTCGCCACTTTTCTGCCGATTGCTTTAGCCATAACTGTTTTTATCCAGTTCATCGTTCCACACCTTTCCCTCGTCATCAGCGACCATCGAACTTTCTCTCGTTTCCATGTTTACTTCACTTCATATCACTGTCTGTCGGCTAAAATGATTTAGCACTAACGCTTGTTTGACACCACAAGACTTCAAAAGACCCCATAAGACCTTATAACACCGTATAAGACCACACAGGAT
>NC_087222.1:11072991-11085241 GCF_015104395.2 Macrobrachium nipponense
TATTGTGTAGGAACAACAGATTATTTGTACTTTGTGGTAAGTTAACATTTAAAACAAAAGCTCAAAGTAACAAGATGAAAGCTGCCAAAAATGTCATTCAGTGCATCGTGAATAACTCACAGCCTGGGTCTTCAACAATGCAATTGTGTCATTAAGTGACAAGATTCAATATAATTTAGGGACATTCTCTTTTATTGCAATGACTTCACTTTTATATCACTTACCAAGAGTATGTTATTGAGGAAAATTAACTCGATACGAAGAAAACATGTTCCTTTATTGATTATCAGTGATCATTTATAACAAAACCGGTTACCTGTGGCAAAGAGAAGTGATCTTCATTAACACATAGAAGTTTACTATACACAAAACAGTACCAATGAATGATTGGACACTTAGCACTTGCAAATTCAGTGCAAAATGTTAGACAAATGCAGTGCTAAACATGTGTGAACAAAATTTAATTTTTCCCATTCCTGTTTTCTGTGTCCCTGTGTGATCTGAAAAACACAAGTTCTGTATAGGTTTTTAATTTCCATACTGTTAATGTTCTGGGTACATCCACCAAATTAATATGAACTAAAAATATGATATCTTTATGATGAAATAAGGTTTATATATATTACCCAGTATTTATGTTGCTAAGATTTTCCACATGTATGGCAGCCTAATTTCAAATTTAGATGACTCAGTGTCATCCCCAATGGCAATACAGTGGTACTTCGACATACCAAAGGCTCAACTTACGAAAAATTCGAGTTTACGAAAGCAAATATGAAGATTTTTTTGGCTCTACATACATTCCCGGACCACCGATAACAATTTTAAAACTCCCATGCCGCCAACTGAGTAGACTCGCCACCAACCTCCCGCTCTCCCATTGGTTCCTATTGATCAGCATCTCTCCCCATCATGCATCTACGTAGCGGCGTGCTTTTTTCGGCAACTCGGTAGCAGCATCGTTTTTAAACGCACACCGATTCGTTCATTCTATACGATTTCGTTTATTAACGTAATTTCGTCAGTGATTTTGTTGTTGTACTACTTAATTATGTACAGTATATACATAGTCATGGATCCCAAGAAAGTTGAAGTTCATGGAAAGAAGAGGATGCTTTCTTTGGAGACAAAGATGGAGATAATTAAAAAGTATGAAGCTGGGATGCGTTTGAGTGTGATCGCTAAGGAATATGGCCGAAATCCGTCGACAATAGGCACCATCCTTAAGCAGAAGGAAGCCATTAAAGCAGTTACACCTTCCAAGGGTGTTACTATTTTGTCTAGCAAGAGGAGCCACGTGCACGACGAGATGGAAAGGCTGCTTCTTGTCTGGATAAAAGACAAAGAAAATGCTGGCGATACGATAACGGAGATGGCAATCTCCCACAAGGCCAGCGCTATTTCGGCAATTGATTGCCCAGGCCGAAGACGACGGAGGAGAAGGGACATCGACGCCAACCCCAGACTTCAAGGCTTCTCATGGGTGATTCAAAAAATTCCGTAAACGGACTGGCATCAATTCGGTGGTGCGGCATGGTGAGCGGCCAGGCTCAGACATGAAAGCGGCCGAAGCCTTTATTAAGACGTTCAACAAGATGACCATCAACGAAGGCTACAGTTCTCAGCAAGTCTTCAACTGGGATGAGATTGGCCTTTTTTGGAAAAAAAATGCCTCGTACGGAGTACATCACACAGGAAGAGAAGAAACCTTACCCGGGCATAAGCCTAGAAAGACAGGCTTACGCTCGCACTTTGTTCAAATGCCATTGGGGATTGCAAGGTGAAGCCCCTACTTGTGTAACATTCGGAGACTCCTCGAGCCTTCAAGGCCCACAAAGTGCTAAAGGAGAAGCTTCCAGTGATATGGAGGGCTAATGCGAAAGCCTGGGTAACGAGACTTGTTCACCGAGTGGGTAAATCTGTGTTTCAGCCCGACAGGGAAGAAATTCTTGGAGGAGAAGCGCCTCTCTCTGAAATGTCTACTGTTGTTGGACAATGCCCCTCTGCTCACCTCCCAGCCTCGAGGAAGAATATACTAGCGGAGTATTCTTTTTATCAAGGTTCTTTATCTTCTGCCTAACACCACCCCTCTCCTCCAGCCCATGGACCAGCAAGTGAATATCGAACTTCAAGAAGCTGTATACGAAACATCTTTTCAAGAGATGTTTCGACATCACCGATACCACAAACCTCACCTTGCTTGGATTTTGGAAGGAGCATTTCGATGTTGTGACATTGCATCAAAACTCATTGATCAAGCTTGGCAGGAGGTTTCGAGGTGAACCTTGAATTCTTCGTGGAGGGAACTCTGGCCTGATGCCATATCATCCGAGACTTCGAGGGATTCGACATGGGCGAAGCTGGTGCAGATTTAGAAACAGTTGACGATCCTGAAACTGTTTCGCAACCAGATCTTGACGAGATCGTTACACTCGGCAAGTCCATGGGGCTGGTCGTCGACGAGGACGACATCAATGACCTTCTCCAGGAGCATCAAGAGGAGCTTACGACGGATGACCTGAATGGACTGGAGGCCATGCAACATAACGTTGTTCAAGAAGAGGTCTCTAGCAGCGGTGAGGAGGAGGAGGACAACCCTATGGCAACAGCAGAAATTAAGGATGCTCTAGCTGCTTTTCATAAGGTGCAATCATTTGTAGAAAAGAGACTCCCCAAAAAGGCTTACACAGGTTGTATGCTTGTGCAGTTGGATGATGTTGCCTTTGTTTCAGGAACATTGTGAAAAGTAGGCAGAAGCAATCTTCCTTGGATAGTTATTTTTTAAAGAGGCCTTTAGTAGGAATAAGCAAAAGGAAGATCCAATTGATACTACGGAAAAAAAAAAAAGTAAAATGTAAAAATAAAAAGACAAAAAAATCTAATTTTAAGTTTTTTGTAAAGTTAAGTGTTACGGTTTTGTTAATGTGTTTCGTAATGTTTAGTTTATGTTTCCTGACATTTTTAATGTGTTTCGTTAAGTGTACGTACTACATAATTTTTTTTCTGCTGTTTGTCCTCCTTCTCTGTCGCCACTTTTGAGGGGGGGGGGGGGGGGATAGCCTCACTCGAAGGTAAGGTTCAACATTTTACTACATGTTACAAGTACAGTATTTCTTGTATACCATGTACACTAATACACTTTTATTTTTTACAGGTACATATTAGTAGTATGTATTAAGTTAGGTACTGAATGTCGAAATTGTTGTATTTCATTGTTTATAGGTCAATTTAGCTTTATTATAAAATTTACTGGGTGTTTTTGTAGGGCTTGAAACGAATTAGGCCAATTTACATGTAAAATGCGATTCAAGATACGAAAACCTCAGGTTACACAGGCCACCTCGGAACAGATTAATTTTGTATGTCGAGGTACCACTGTACTATGAACGACTTACCTAACTTCATTCTGTTTTATACATAATGTTCATCAGCGTGGAAGTGGGTGGCCTCCAGTCATATAATTGCTGGATAAGTATTTACAAAAACCTTATTTTATAAAAATATCATTTGTGTATATGTGACTAACCCAGTAATTTATAAGAAGTCAGTCCCTGGTTATTGACAGACTCAGTTTATGGCAATCTGGTTTTATGGCACTTGTGTAGCACCATAGAATCTGATTTATGGTGCCATAAGCGCCATAAATCCCATAAATCACAAAGTTTCGGTTAAAAGGTGGTTTTTTCAATTATCAGTGGCCGCCAAGACCAGAACCCCTGCTGATAACCAGGGGCTTCCTGTACTGCTGACTCCACATAGAATGGAGGTGGGATCATGGACATATTCTCCTCTAAAGCATTAAGTCATGTAATGAATTTGAAATAAAAAAGTTTTTGCACTGAAAAAACAATGCTTATCATTCCTATCAGAGAGCTATGCAGATGAATAGCTTCGGCCTCTGGTTGGTGGTGATCTTAACTCGTAGTGGTGTGGAGGTAGGCCGAGGGTCACCTCCTTCTACGGGGGAACTTTGCAGCAAGGGGAATGCTTCTATGGCTAGCAAAGTATAATACGTGCCCACCCTTGCCCCGCGTGCAGCACTGAAATAAAACAACCAGAAAACACCTTAAAACTAAGGAGGAAGAGGCTCTTCTTATATACTTAGCTTTGCTTCAAAGTAGGCCAAAAATGCTCCACAACACTGAGTGTATCTCAAACATGAAGCCCATACAAAATGGAAGACGAAGACAACACAACAACATTTATACAGAGGAAGAGATAACTTCCAAGGTTATGGATGGTCCACTGATTCCTGTTGTAATGAAAGCTGGAAGTCTTTAGCTGTGCCAACAAACAGGGATGTACTACCTGACAAATCTCTTCTTGTCACTGCGAGGGTTGGTTCAGAGAGGAACTCTTCTCTTTACCCTGGAAGCAGAGCTATCAGGGCTTTCAAAGTCTTGAACATTCACTCCAATTCACTGTTGTTGAACATTTTATGAATTAGAACCAAATATATAAAAGACAAAAAACTGCTGTGCTTGTCTGAAAAATCATTCTGAATCATTCCAGTTGCTTATGTGTCAATTGCAACGAAGCAGAAGACTTAGAGACTTCTGTTATACCATATGGTAACCAGAAAGATTATAGTGAATCTTATGAGACACATCTCTGTCTGATGATTCTCACAATGGTAAATGATTAGCACAAAACAGGAACCATAAGCAAGATTCAAAGCCAACCAGAGACAAGTTTCTGAGGCCGTGCAGAAAGATTCAAATTAAGAGTTAACCCTCCACACAGAGAAACAATACTAAGGACGAACAATATCTCAGTGAAAGGCAGTGCTATCTCTCACTCGACTCCGTAGGCTGAGTTACCTGGTAGTGCTTCCCTCTTTAAATGTGTTCATCTTATAGAGCCATCAAGTGTCTAACAGATACACTTGTGGTGCTGTTGCCAAACAATACCACAAGATGTCTCAATTCAAAACTGGAAACTCTTGGGAGGCTGGAAAGACGTCCTGAGCTTCAGGTTTATCATAATTTTAAAAAGAAATTGTAATTTCCCTAACCATACAAACCTTAGGTCCTTACATTATGAATTACTTTTAGTTTAGGCTGGAAAATGGTTGTTCAAACAAGGTGACTAGGCAGTTAACTACTGTCTGCTAGATATATATATTCCAATTTGCTTTAGGCCCAGGAAGTAGAATGAGGGGTGGCATGAGGTAAGCCTATATGTAAAGGACCTCAGGTTCGTATAGTTAGGAAGAATGCAATTTAATTTTAAAAATTGTGGTTTGTTCCTACACGATATACAAACCCTCAGTCCTTTACATTAGGAAGACTCATTGATTGGTGGAAGGAATCTGAATGAGCCTCTATGAACAGACTGGTGTTCACCCAACTATGGTTCCTTTCCTGCTCATTACAGCAAGGAAAGGGACCCAGCTTCTGTTCAATTGATTGGAGTATGAGGACTGTGAGATTAATCAGCAGACTTCTGGGCCATTCATATGAGGGAGGAAACGTAACCTCATATGAAAAAGCAATCAAAAACTTTAATGTCAAGAGACATTTAGGCAAATACAAGAATTGGGTTTGTCTAATGACAGACCCCCTTTCCCCCCTTGCTAGGGAAAGGGGAGGATATATATGCTTCTATAATCTAATCAAAGAATATAGAAAGGTTACTCTATCATATAGAGGCAGTCCCCAGTTATCGGCGGGGGTTACATTCTCAGCGGGTTGTTGATAAACGAAAACCGCCATTAACTGAAACTCGGCAATTTAAGACGCTTATGATGGTGAGTTTCGGTTAATGGCGCCGATAACCAGTTAAAGGTGCCTCTAAGTTATGGCTCCATAACTCTATTATTGGCACCTTATGGCACTGTTAACCAAAACTTGCCCCATTATGGTGTCATAATCGATGATTTATGGTGCTACACAAACACCATAAAACCGGGTGTCCATTAACATTAATCTTACCTGCATCGGCCACCAGTTCCAGATTTTGACGAACGTGACTCTCTGCCCGAAGGAAGAGAGCAACGAAAAGAGGAAAGAAGAGAGCCAGTCCCTCTCACATTTGCACTTTTATTCATACCAATCACAAAAGGCAAGATACAACCCTGTACTGTTAAAGAAACTGGGTAATCTTCACAACAAGTTGAGCAGCCACCACGGGTCCTAAAGAAAAAGTGTCCAAGAACTTTTGGGCTATATCCCAAAGGTAGGAAGCAATGAAAGTCGTCTGATTAGACCAAACCCTGCTTTCAGTAATTGAGGAACCGACAGGTTCTTGTGGGACACAAGGGAAGGGCCAATACCTCTGATTTCGTGAGCCCTCAGGCGAAAGGTACTGGTGTCGTTCTTTCCTACAGAGGAATACACTTTCTTGATCATTTCACGAAGCCAGAAAGAAATAGTGCTCTTGGACACTTTTTCTTGGTCACCTCAGTGCAAACGAAGAGGCATACTCAGGTCGGAGATGTCAAGTTCTCTTCAGATAGCACCTAGCACCCTAACAGGACAAAGCAGCATCTCATCAGGGTCATTACCATATAAGTCCTCTAGAGAGGGGATCGTAAAGGACTCGAACCTAGTGTCAAGGACCGAAGGATTCTGAGTCTTTACTACAAAGTCAGAGGTGAAATCGAGCATAACCAATCCCTATCCCCTCGAGTGTTTCACATTGAAAGAAAGACCATGTAGTTCTCCTACTCCCTTTATCAATGCCAGGGCAAGCAAAAAGACTGTCTTGAGGGTCAGATAATTTCTAACAACTCTTGATGAGGCTCATAAGAAGGATGAGTCAGGCTCCGAAGGACAAGAGTCACATCCAACTCAGGGGGCCTGAGTTCCCTGGGTGGGCAAGACCTCTCAAAGCTTCTCATGAGCAAAGATATCTCCAAAGAGGAGCAGATATCTAGACCCCTCAGTTTCAAGACTAGGCCGAAGGCAGACCTGTAACATTTAACTGCAGATACAGAGAGGATCTTCTCTTGGTGAAGAAAGACTAGAAAGTCCATGACCTCCTGAAGAGAAGCTCTGATCAGAGAGAGATCCAGTCTATGAAACCAACCACAGAAGACGGCCCACTTTCCTGGTACAGGCAGTCCCCGGTAATCGGCAGGGGTTGCATTCTTGGCGGGGTGCTGATAAAGGATATATACTTCTATAGTCTATTCAGAGAATATAAAAAGGATACTCTGCATATAGTCTTACCTGACTCAGCCGCCAGTTCCAGCATGTGACGGACATAACTCTCTGCCCAAAGGAAGAGTAGAATGAAGGGAGGAGGAGAGCCAGTCACTCCCACCATTCACAACCACATTCATACCATACAACAAAAGGCGAGATGCAGCCTTTTCCTGTTAAGAGTAGGGTAAGCTACACAACTTGACCAGCCACCACGGTCCCAAGAAAAAAAAGTGTCCAAGGACTTATCCTGAAGGTAGAAAGAGGTGAAAGTGGTCTGATTAGACCAAACCCCCACTTCCAGTACCGTAAGGTTCATACAGAATGTGAAGGAAGAACCAATACCTCTGACTTCGTGAGCTCTCAGACGAAAGGTACTGGTGTCCTTACCTTCAGCGGAATGTTTTCCTGATTGCTTCATGAAGCCAGAAAGAAATAGTGTTCTTGGAACACTTCTTTCTTGGTCACCTCAGTGCGAACGAAGATTCGTCAACACTGAGGCTGGAGATGTCGAGTCCTCTTCAGATAATGCCATAGCACTCTAACAGGACAAAGCAGCATCTTGTTTGGAACACTAACACAAACGTCCTCTAGGGAAGGGATCATAAAGTACTCGAACCTAGCATCTGGAACCAATGGGGTTTGAGTCTTCGCTACGAAGTTCAAGACAAAATCAAGTGTAACCCATCCTCATCCCCTCAAGTGTTTAACGTTCATGGAAAGACCATGAAGTTCTTTAACTCTCTTCGCTGATGCTAAGCAAAGCAGAAAGACGGTCAGATCCCTGTCAAATGACTCTCGTATAGGCTCGTAAGGCGGACAATGTTAAATGTTATTCAATTTCTCTATGTACTGAATTATCATAAGCCAATGTGCATTGAACCTAGAGAATTAGCTGACATTAATAATTATAATTACTATGTCATACACGTATAAAGTATGCTGTGTAGTGTAGGCTAGGCTACCCTATATGTAAAGATAGTACTGATTACCCTAGTGTAGGCTAGGCTAGTATAATATTCTTACAGTAAATTAACATAGGCCAACTTACGTCCAAATTGATTTATGACCGGTTGGTCGGAACGAATTGCAGTCGTAAGTTGCCAACTACCTGTATAAACATTTGTAGTGAGTTTTTATTGTGTTTTAACTAACAAAATAGGCAGTTTTCGGCATTTTTATAAGGGTTTCAACTATTCACAGGTTCTAGCTATTTTCGGGGGAGTCTGGTACTCATACCCCGCAAATTTTGGGGGAACACTGTATGACGTTACTAACAATACGTTTATCATTCTCCTTTACTTTTTTAACTCATTTAACTAGAAGATATGATAAATAAAGACATGGAGCAAACGTTAGCAGTCTGAAAAAGGAGAATTTTTTTCTCTCTCTCTTATTCTAGGCCAAGATTTACCAGTAAGTTTATGAAATCTAACATTAAAAATTTGTAGAACTACCATGCAGTAGGTGAAGCATACCAGGTTGATACCTCTTCAGGCAGGGTCTTTATCCCATCTTCTAGATAAATAAGTTAAAAATAGTAAAAGAGAATGATAAAAGTACTTTTAACATTATATTCGTTACATAAATGTGTACAGCCATGAACAACTGAACGAGATACAACTTTTCAGCAAAGTGTAACCGAATCGGATCACAAAATCCATCTTGCTTGTATTTCAACCATCGAGCAATAGTAAACAATTACTGCAGTTATGTTATAAATGACGTTATGTAGAATAGGACCGATATATTTCTATGCAATAACTTTATTCCCTATGGATAAAAGATTGGAAGGTAATATACACTGGTAAATTTAAACTGAAAGTTGTAGCTTAAGCTGAGAAAACAGTGTTCAAGCTGCTAATGACTATTATCGTGCATCAGCACAAGGACTAAACTCCCGTAAACTTTGATATGCCATCAAACACAACTATAGATAAAATTGATGGAGAACATTTTAATCAAAACTACCTGGCATGAAAAAACTATTTTACTACTTGTTCTTACGCTAATAAAAGATAAGGAACATAAAGCTTGTATCACAATGACTCAAGTGAAAATAGCGAACTGAATCAATTTTTTTTATATAATAAACATGTCCCCAACGCAATCTATTATGGAGAAAATAATTTAGTTCACGAGATGTATTCAAGTTATATTTCAACTTGAAAACACATTGTATAACGAAAAATTACCTTGTCCCATATAAGTAAAGTATCTAGATATTCATTTATGCTAACTAGAAGCAAGAAAACTCACTCAGAATTGAGTTAAGTACAGCGAAATAAACTTGTATCTGCCATCAGCAGATTGCCAAACCAAAACAATGACCACTATGTTAGTATTCTATAGTTAATACAATAATAAGAGAATAAATACAATATTACTGGATACAGTGAAGGAATATATGACTTTTAAAAGAGTTCATGGGAAAAGATTGATATTTGCTACGTTTGTATTTCATAATATGTAACCATCAACAGCCTTACACCATTCAATTATGACAATGTCAGACTGAATCTGATTCGTGTTCAATTTCTTTTTATATTGAATTATCATATGATCAGATTCTCATTTCATGTTCAATTTCTTTTTGCACTGAATTATCATATGTCAGAATGCAATGAACATCCAAAATTAGCTGATATAATTACTATACCATATGTGTAGTATATGGCCTTGTAAGTGTTATTCAATTTCTCACTGTGATATATGAAAGCCCCATATGAACTAAAATAAGCATGTGAGCTCTTCATAAAATATGTTTTCAAGGCAGTTTTGAAATCCAATATGGCGGCTACGTTTTGCATGGACGGTTCTGATCAGTGACGGCCACCAGCCTTCCCAGCACTCATTTGAACAATGTTAGCGTATGTATGTAACGTTTATTGATCTTACTCAAGATTGCAGTTGTAATCAGCACAATAAAACAACATTTTGTTGCCTATATTAGTGAAAGTATGAAACTTGTTATTCCCGGGGTTATGGTTTGAACTGAATTCATTCTTACCTTGTAATCGGCGGTTTTTATCATTACTGCCATCACAACTGAAACTCCACAGTGCTATTTGATTGTTATTATACACATTTTTGGTCTCAGTTCACTCCACATTGCACTTAAACCTGTTGCTGTTCCTGGTTTCTAAGCGCGCGCGCCATAAACACAATTACGAACAGCAGACGACGACAGACGACGAAAACCGCAAAGAAGTTTTTTCCCTAAACTGATTTACTTTACTCGTATTTAGTTTAAATTTACTTTGTTATTTAAAAATTTTGATTTAATTCATGTATATTATCCCTTTTTTGCAACCAAATTACCCCGAAAAATTACAGATATTTCTAAAGTAGATAAAATCAAATGTTTCTAACGTTTTCGTACATCTGGCTGCCGAAAACCATAGAGGAACGAATACGGAAAAGTGCAGAGGAACGACTACGTTTTTTTTTTTTTTTTGCTTTTTTGTTTTTGCTAGCACTGTCATTGATTACAGTCTTTAATAGTATTTTGAATTTCTTTAATAATCGTATGCCAGAAATAAATGTAACCTTTAATGTTTGCATGCTTTAATGTTTGCATGCTAAGAATGGCAAAAATCATCGTTGCCACATTAGTGGAGGCTTCATACATACGCCGTTTCCATTATTATAAAACTGTTTCCATGAATTCTAGTTGTCATAGTAATGCAATAATGATCAAAAATTGCTTTAATATTTATGTATATTATACTTCCAATACATAGCCTAATTTCACCAATTTCAACGTTTGTGTGTAGTCTTATACCCAGTTTGGAGGTCAACACATACCGAATGGCAACAGAGAGAGAGAGAGAGAGAGAGAGAGAGAGAGAGAGAGGAAGGCGGAGAACGAAGAAGAAAAGGGATGGCGGTGGAGGGGGGGGTGGGGAGAGGGTAGGTAGCAGTTTTTACGCTTTGCCCGTTCGTATCCATTTCTGCATAATGGTGTTTTTGTCTCTTGGTACAAGGACAAGTGTCGTTATTCTTTACGATTAGTGATTCACGATACCCTTATAAATTACGGCACTGGGTGTAATGCACTATAGCAAAATCTCGTTCTGTACGAGTGTTCGTTACAGAAATAGGTATTGCCCAAAAAAACGTGCTTGCACTGTCTCTGAAACCCATAGTTGACATGCTGCTTAGTTATCAATCAAGTTTTTATAACCAAGTATTTTTTACAAGCTAGCTATTGAATAAATTTGATTTTTCTCAGTCAAAACATATGCCCCTCAATGCTAACTTTCCTCTTTTAACGACTTTCTGGTCATTGCAAATTCGGCCCCATAATTTCTTATGGTGCGAAAACAGACAGAGGCCCATGGACCGAAAACGATTGCGTCACACTACGGCGATAATCCAGCAGTAAAACATCTTCATATATCCAAAAAGTAAATAATAAAGATATATATGCGCATTACGATTATAACAATTACATGTATAAGCTGATAACAATCTGCATGAATAACTGGTAAACTGTTCTGCAATGACAGTTGAGTATAGCAATTATTACAAATAGGTACGAAAGTCAAGATGTCGTGACGTCATAATACAGAAACTTAAAGAACGTTCTACTTCAGAAAAATAATTACTTAAATTTGAGTCAGAGTCGAGTTACTTTTTCAATAACGAATATTTTCAAATTAATCATCATAAATATGTAAAATATTGATGTTTTACTACTTATTTAAAAATTAGCTAAGAGCACGCTTCTCGTCATCTTCTACCAAAACAGCTGTTTACTCCTGGCTTGTTGTTGGTGAGAAATCGTGTTTCGATGTTGTGATAAAAGTGCTCCAGCGTCTGTGGGTACAAGTGGTGTACGGATTTATCACAGGAAATGGAAAGTTTGTGACACAAGCGACTCCGTAAACATCGAGATGGCGTCAATCTTCGAAACATTTTTAGTTGTAAGTAAAAATTTCTAAAGCGTTTTGGTGAGATTTCCACTGCCGTGGGCGCCATTTTCAGTACCCTCCGTTTAAATATGATATTGTAATGATACAATTAAGTTTGTTCATACTTACCTGGCAGATATATATATAGCTGATAATTTCCGACACCGACAGAATTTAAAACTTACGACA
>NC_087222.1:11085741-11088241 GCF_015104395.2 Macrobrachium nipponense
CTTGTAAGATTAATTTTCTGTAAAATGCTTTCTCACAGTCAGTTGATCTGAAAGGCTTCTCTCCATTGTGACTATTTCTTCTTTCTTGTTTTACTTCCTTTTTGCAAGTTTGTGGATGTTTTTCCTTCACTGTTGAATTCATTTCATATGAATATTCATCATCTTCATTAGACTCATAGAATTCCTCTGGCTCTATTTTGATGTCCATCAATGGATCCAGAGACAAAAAGTCTCCATCACTGGTTCCACTAAAGGCAGCCAAGTTTCTGTTTTCTTGATTTATGGAAGGTAGTGATAATGCACCTTCAGTTTCACTTTTCAAAGGAAATTCTAAAGAATGTTCTGGATTCATTTTAGCCTTATGTCCTGTCCTGTTCTGTAATGACAATATGTTCAATTCACAACTCTTATCACAGAATTCTTTACAAATAATTATTCAATAAATCTGTTAAAAATGAAATTCAATATCTTGAAGGACTATAACCAGATTTCACTGCTGATGTATGAATCTAATATTCAAAACAACTTTTACTTATTTTTTAAATTTGTTAAATACATGTACAATAATTCACTGTTGTCTCAAACACTTTAAGAGTTGCTATTGGTAATGTTCCATGTAGTACCGTTAAGCAACATGCATTTCCCAAAATCCTGATGCTAATCAAAACTGACAAAGGAAGGAAGGTTCTTCTGAGGGAGAATCTGAAATCAAAGAATGCAACACAGAGTTAGGAAACATAATGCCAGAACTGAAGCAGCAAATTAATAAATCAAATTCAATTCAGGTTCTCATAAAGGTCTCAGGCCGATTAACAAAGCGTGCATTTGATAGTTCTATCCAAACATGAATACAATCCTACCAAACGTTGTCCAGACACAGCATCAAAACATTCCTGAGGCAACAATGCAACAACAGATTAACAGTGAATATTGACGCCCACCACCTCGCATCTGTAAACCTTCTTAGCTTGACATTACAATATAAATTACTTGTGAACATATTTTATTAACAAATCAAAGGCCAAGAATAGAAAATGCAAGAGACCAGCATAAGAGTTTTGTGGGGTAACAGCAGGAAGGGTACAGTACACAGCAAATGCTTAATTATATGTGATCCAGCTATACATAACACCATATTATCCACAGATGCGGCAGATAATAATAAGAAAAAATAGTAAGGGTAAATTGAGTAGTAATTTGAAGAGAGATAAAATTTTTCAAAATAGTTTCACTGTTATTGTGGATACAATACATGAGTAGTTATTATGACCAGCAACACTGATGACAATTTTGGAAGGTATATTCTGCTACATTTCTTCAAATATGACATTTTTTTCAGAGCTATACAAACCAGAGCTTTTTATGGAGGAGTATCTTTCAGTGCATGTTGGAAATGGGTTAACTGGTGGTTAAGAAGAGTGAGTGAGGGAATTCCCCTCACTCATAAGCCATCACCGAACACTTCTTGTTTCGGCCTGATGAACAAAGAGGGGTGGCTGTGATGGTAGATGATATAAGGTTTTGGTTTGCATACCTATGAAAATTTCATATTACAGCATTTCCTTGATTAGTGTATCTGCATATGCATGGCTTGCGACTTGGCAATATATTCACATTTAACTCCAGCCCTACCAAAATCTACATGAATGTATACATGCATAAATAAAATGAATACATTAAAAAGCCTTTTTGGTTTTCAATGCTGCAAAAGGGGAATGATTACAGTTTTTTAAAGTACTTTGTATTTTTCCTAATATACAAACCTGAAGGTCTTTACATATGGCTATAATTGTAGTGCAAGCTGGGAAAACAGCTATTTAACTTTAAATAAAGTGGTAAACTATCAACGGTAGGGTGGGAGTCCTGCCCACTCCTATCCTTATGCTTCACTTTAACCTTTTGGCTCAGGTAGTAGAATGAGGGGTGGCTCTAGGTGGGCAATGTTTATAGATTGTTCTTAACAAATAGAATCCTAGTCTTTACATATGGAGAATTACTTGTTGGTGGAAGGATTCTGAGTAAATCTCTGAAGTGACTGGTACCTCAATTCACCAGGGCCTCCTTCCTAGTCATGTAGAGCATAGGAAGCAGTCCTGTGCATCACACATGGTGAGCTTATGTGATGTCAGCTGTCAGACTTCTGGGCCTTTCGAATTAATGGGCATGTAATGTATAGCTTCATTGATTCAAAAAGGTTTTGGAGGAACCTATAGTGTTTTGCTTTATTGTCAGTCCCTCTCTCCCTTTGCTAGAGAGAGGGGATGGACATTCATCTATTAATCTACAGACTTCTAGATTATAGACAGGGCACAGTACTTAGTTATGTAGCTCACCTGCATCGCACACCCATTTAGCATGTAACGGTTTGCCAACCTTCCCTCTGCCCTACAGGTGAGGAAGAGTATAAAAAGAAGAAAGGGGAGGAGGAGGCCAGCAGTCACGCACTCACACTCTCTCTTTGTAACTCAGAACACCTGAGGCGAGATGCTACCTGTCCCCT
>NC_087222.1:11093241-11233241 GCF_015104395.2 Macrobrachium nipponense
ATGAAAAGTTTTCAAGATACGAAAGGTTCTGAAAGTCCGAGATTTGCCCGGATAACAATTTTGAAAATCGCGCCGCCATCTTAGTACTTGTAGACTCGCCACCATCCTCCTGCTCTCCCATGGTTCCTGATGCTAGTCGCGGCCATGAAATCCTTCTCTCCTATTGGCCAGCGTCCCTCCCATCATGCATACTATGTACACGTGGTGGCGTGGCTCGGCCATCGGGTACCAGCATTGTTATAGTATGCACGCGGTATTCGTTTCGGGATCGTCAATGTGTACTATTTAAAAATAAAGTGACCAAGATCTCTCAAATGGATAAGTGATCAAGGTCTCTCTCATGGATAACTGGAAACTTTGCAAGGTTGGTAGAAACTCCACTCGCTGCTGAACAGAGGGTGTAGACCAATCATTTACAACATGCATACCAGTAGTAAGTTATAATCAAGGCACTTCAGTTTATGTTGAAGGTCAGCAGCCAAACATTCAGTACCCAAATCAGTTGCAGAGAGAGCATTTGGTTGAACAGGGTTTGAATGGACACCAGGGCCAACAGAGTCATGAGGTGAAAAAAAAGAACCAAGTGATAAAAAACAGAAAGTTGAAATTCTGTAAAAAAAAAAAAAAAAAAAAAAAAAAAAAAAACCTACGTAAAGTAAAAAAAAGTAAAAAAAAGTAAAAAATCAAAAAAAGAAAAAAAAAACGGCAGAAATTAAAGCCGCTTTTCATAAAGTGCAATCATTTGTAGAAGACACCCCCCAAAAAGGCTCACACAGGAACATTGTGTACGTATATATTTTAAAGTGTACGTACGTACATATGTACAAAAGAAAGAAAAACGGCAGAAATTAAAGCCACTTTTCATAAAGTGCAATCATTTGTAGAAAACACCCCCTGAAAAGGCTCACACAGGAACATTGTGAAAAGTAGGCAGAAGCAATCTTCCTTGGATAGTTAACTATGTACGTAGCCTCACTCGAAAGGTAAGCTTCCACATTTTACGTTACAGTAATAATATTTCTTGTACACTAATATACACTTTATTTTACAGGTTTTGCATTTTTATTCTTAATTTAGATATTGAATGGTACAAATTGTTGTAGTATTTCATTGTTATAGGTCAATTTAGCTTTATTATGAAATTTACTGGGGTGTTTTTGGAGGGCTTGGAACGGATTAGCCATTTTACATGTAAAATGTGGTCCAAGATACGAAAACCTCATGATACAGAAGGCGCCTCGGAACGGATTAATTTCGTATCTCGAGGTACTACTGTACATTGATCTTTGACCCTGTAAATTATTGAGGAATTATCCTAGTTAATAGCATGGCCTGTCTTAAGCCAATGATCCAAAATGCCATTATCGTTAAGCTTCTTGATACAGCATATATGTACTGAGAACATCTTACCTTTAGATCTTACAATCTTTGCCCTACATAAATTTTATTACATTCTTTACAAGGAACTACGTATACAATATTATTAATATTAAATATTTAAGTTAATATCAATTGTTTTCAAAATGAGTACAGTACTTAGGAGGGAATGGTACATAAAGAATATTCCTAAGTTCTTTGTTACCACTAGTTGGATTGTAATATGTTTTTTTTCATTTATTTTTACAAAGTTCCATAATGAATTTCCTATTTTATCAATGATTTTAAACTCATCTTCCAAAAATTCAGGACTACAAATTCTGAAAGTTCTAATATACAGACTTGAAAATATTGACACCATCATTTGTTTAGCATGGTTGGAGTAAAAATGGATATATAACAAACTATTAGTGGGTTTCCTATATACTTTAAAGCAAAAACTGGTGTTATTTCTGACAATTAAGACATCCAAAAATGGTATACAATTATTTTCTACCTATTCTATAAAGACTTTTCTAGATGGTACAAGATTATTAATTGTATGCAAGAAGTCAGGAATACTTACATTTTCTTTTACAATACAAAAAAAGTCATCTACATATTTAACACAAAACACCTAAGACAATAAATTTCTTGGAATAAGTCTAGACTCAAAAAACTCCACGAAAACATTAGACAAAAGTGGCGAAAGAGGGTTACCCATAGCCATACCAAATATTTGTTTATAAATATTACCTGTAAGAGTGAACTTACAATTCTTTTTATACAACTGGAACTATAGTAAATAAAGATGTTACATCAAAACTGGTTAATTTGTCAGGACTGGATAATTCAATGTGGGCGAGTCTAGTTCAGAAATCATATAATGTACTGTTTTATTACTTTTCACCCTTAAATAAACTTTTGAACACATTAATAATTGGAAAAAATGGGAGAAGGGGGACTTTCTGGGTTGACTGGAACGAATTATCCTGATTCCTCTTATTTCTTATGGGGATATTTGTTTCATATATTCCGAATATTGTATTTCAAACAGCTTTCTGGAACAAATTAAGCTTGAAGTCTGAGGTACTACTGTATCTATTGTTAGGAGTAAAACAAAATTCTGGCTGCCATCTTTCTTTTAGTTAGAGTTAGGAAAATCTCTAGGGAACTGCATGCCAACATTTAATTTAGCCTGTGAGACAGAGACAAATAAACTAACATTTAGCTTGTTTTTTTTCATTGCAACCACGTAACAGCATCAGGTAGACAGGAAGAGTAATTTGTCCAAGAGTCAGTGCCAGGCTCCGTTTGCATAGTCTATCATGGGTTAAAAAGTTCTGAATTAGTGCTATATATGGGTTAAAAAGTACTGTATTAGTGATGGAAGTTACAATTAGCTAGGTGCGGGCAGAGGATTTTTTCCCAAGCCTCTCTCTCTCTCTCTCTCTCTCTCTCTCTCTCTCTCTCTCTCTCTCTCTCTCTCTCTCTCTCTCTCTCTCTCTCTCTCTCTCTCTCTCTCTCTCTCTCGATTGCAGCTACCACATGGTAGGATAATAGGAAAGTAGGCTAGAATTAGGCAAGCTGTACCCTTATAAGAAAATTGCCTCCAAGAGGCAGAGACAGAAACCTGTTACCCAAGTCAGAAGAATTTTGCTTAAAGAAATGCAGTAGCATCAAAGAAAATATATTCATTTTTTGTAGTACCATAAGATAAAAGTAAATAAATCTGTAGTGAATCAAGACACAAAGCTGTAACATTTTACAACGCTGAAGTAGAGAAAGAATAGGTACAAGAAACCTTATGTTTTGATCAGCGGTCATTCACTCAGACACACACCCAACCCTCAACCTGTGGGCGACCTAACCATCTGCCTGCCATTCATGGCATAGCGCTTTCTTGCCCAGAGAGGAACTTGAGCCACCACTCAGAATCTACTTAGCACGGGCCTAAAGAAGTCATTTGGTTGTTTGTATGAGCATTGATTCTTTCCCACGTAGAAGAGTTAACGAAATAAGATGAGGGAGAAAGGGGGGAACTTGCTTAAGCAGACGGGAGAATAGCTTTAATTTCGTGTTATTATCACTGGGTGGTTGAATAATTTTTGCGGAGAGCCATCAGGCGTCCCAATATAAATTTCTTGAAGTAAATTGTATATTTCCTAGCTCTACAAACCTGAGGTCCTTTACTTTAGGAATTACTTTCAGCGTAGGCTGGAATACAGCCATTAAATTCTTGAACAAGACCCACCTGCCCTGATGTAAACACTCCATTTTGCCTTTCAGCACAGGCTTCAGATTGAGGGGTGGCATGAGGTAGGCATTAATGTAAAGGACCATGGGTTTGCATAGTTAGTTAAAATACAATTTAATTTCAAAAACTGTGATTTGTTCATGACTTTAGGAAGACTCACTGATTGGTGGGAGGAATGTGAGTGAGCCTCCAGAACTGACTGGAGTTCAGCATACCTAGGATATTCCTCCTGGTCAGAAGAGCGAGGAGGAGTGCCCTGACTCTGACAACTTGATCAGTGTATAGTTGCTGTATGATCAAGTGTCAGACTTCTGGGCCTTTTTGACAAAGTTGGAGGCATTAATTAATACTTTGCATTATTGCTAGTCTCTTTTCTTCCCTTCTTAGAGCAAGGAGCGGGATTGCTTCTATGATTCTGATAAGAACAATAGAAAGGAAACTCGATGTGCAAGCTTACTGCATTAAAAGCCTCACCAGCAAGTGTAAGTTCCAGTCCTATCCTCAACCTGAAAGAAAAGGAGTAGAAGTAAAAGGAGGGGAAGGTGGAGAGACCAGTCACTCTCGCATCCTTCTTACCTCTAGAACCGCACACCATAGGTGAGATGTAACTTGCCCTCTTGAAGGAGACAGGTAAGCAAACAAAACTTGTGAGAATCCACCACTGTCCAAGGAAAAGAGGTTCCAATGACCTGTGGGAAGACCCAAAGGAAGAAAGACATAAATGTGGTTGTAATGAGACCGCATCTTTCTTCTGGTCCAACATTTTTCAGAGTAATAAGTACCAAGCCATTGGCGCTGCTTGCTCTCTGAGAGAGCGTACATTGGATGTGTCAAACTGCAGAGGAGTTTCTCACGATCTCAAAGGACTCTGAAGAAGACATGTCCTTAGACACTTCTGCATTAGAAGTCAGCAGTGGATAAAGGTATCAACACTCAGTGAAGGGTTTCGATCCTACAAAGGAGTTGGACTCGTCAATAGATGCCGACTTATTGTGTATCTGAAACGTGGTCACGACATGACACTGCATTTTGAAGGGTGAAGCTGAGAACGAACCATGCAAATCGTCCATCTTCTTTGCCAATGATGTCAAGAGACGAGATGATGATTCTTGTGAGGTATATGCACATTAGACGAGAATGAAACGCTTTCAAGAGACTGAAGACCTTGTGATGGGATTGTACTGCCTGAAGAACTGCATTTTGTTGGTTGGATCGGGAGGAACTTTTGTATCTACTCTGGAAGCAGAGCTAGTTGGGCGGGAAACAGGTGATACCTTTCCAAGTGGGGTTGTTTGAGTAGATCTACTCTCAAAGGGAGACTTCTGGGGTTGTCCACCATCCATTCCAGTACCTCTGTGAACCATTCTCTTGTCGGCCAAAACGGGACCACTAGAGTCATTCTGGTGCCCTCGTGAGGCACGAACTTCTGTAGAACTTTGTGTACTATCGTGAAAGGAGGGAAAGCGTACACGTCTAGGTGTGACAAATCCATGAGGAACGCGTCTATGTAAGTCGCTTCGGGATCTTGTACGGGAGCCCAGTAAGTCTCCAGCCTCTTCGTTTGTGCTGTGGCGAAGAGGTCTATGCATGGACGTCCCCAAATCCGCCACAAGTTCTTGCAGACATCCTGATGTAGAGTCCATTCCTTTGCCAAGACTTGACCTTTCCTGCTCAGGATGTCTGCCCTGACATTCCTTTCCCCTTGAATAAAGCGTGTTACTAAGCCCACGTTTTTCTCTTTCGCCCAGAGAAGGAGTTCTCTCGACGTCTCTTACAGGGACCTGGAGTGGGTTCCGCCTTGCTTGTTGATGTAGGCCAACGCCGTCGTGTTGTCGGAGTTGACCTGCAGCTTTCGAACTCTTTTAGAGCCAAAAAGATTGCAGTCAGCTCCTTTTAATTCATGTGGAACCTCTCTTGTCCTCTGGTCCAGGAGCCCGAGACCTCCAACTTTCCTAGTGTTGCTCCCCACTCCCGAGTCCGAGGAGTCGGAAAATAACACTAGGTCTGGGTTCCTCTGCTTTAGGGAAAGGCCTTCCTGAAGCTTGACGGGGTCGTTTCAGCACTGTAGACAATGTTTCATGGTCTCCGACACGGGAATGCACTTTGTCTCCAGTTCCTTCCCCTTGTCCCAGTGCCGATTGAGGTGGAACTGAAGTGGGCGAAGGTTTAGTCTTCCTAAAGAGACAAACTGCTCTAGCGAGGAAAGGGTCCCCAGCAGACTTATCCATTCCCTCGCAGAGCACGTCGATTTCCTTAGGAAGTCCTGCAGCTTTACTAATGCTTGTTCCGTCCATGACGCAGACGGAAAAGCCCGAAAAGCCTGACTCTGAATCCTCATACCCAGGTACAGGATCTCTTGGGATGGGGTCAGTTGCAACTTCTGCTGGTTTACAAGAAGGCCTAGTTTCCTCTCATAAACGAATTGTCCTAGGACCAAAGTAGCGACGTCCTGCTTCCTCATTGTCGTCTCCTTATTATCTTCCTGACGCCTGGCGTCCTGGAGTCGAAACTCTTGACGCTCGGCGTCTTGGCGTCCAACCTCTTGACGCCTGGTGTCCTGGCGTCCCAACTCTTGACGCCCGGCGTCCTGGCGTCCATCCTCTTGACGCCTGGCATCCTGGCGTCCAAACTCTTGACACTCGGCGTCCTGGCGTCCAATCTCTTGACGCCTGGCGTCCTGGCATCCAACCTCTTGACACCTGGCATCCTGGCATCCAAACTCTTGATGCTTGGCGTCTTGGCGTCCAGCCTCTTGACCCATGACGTCCTGGCGTCCAGCTACTCGGGCGTCCTGGCGTCCAATCTTTTGACACTTGCTGTCCTGTCGAACCTTGAGGTCACTTGCTGCTGGATGCTCGCCTCCTGTGCGACGCACTTCAAAAGCTTCCTCAGGATGACTTACAGCGCCTGGAACCTCTTGAGCTGGACGATTACCGACGTCTTTCTTTGCTGCAGGTTGCCAGACCTACATCAGGGAGGAGAGTTTCTGCTGCATGTCTTGCAGCAGAGCTATTTGCGGAGCTTCTTGCTGCTGGGGACAGACTGGGGAAGCCGCAACATCATCCAAGTCTCTCTCCACATCATGTAAGGGTTCCGGGGATGAGTACCAATCCGAAGGAGGAGGGGGAGCATGCACGGAAGGCAGAAAAGTGTCCGACATCTTTTCATCTCCTACCGAAGCAGACAGCCGCCTGTGCGACAATTTACGTCTGTATTTAGCAGGAGAGCTACCATCGGAGCTAGAAGGGAAGCACTCCGGGCTGCTCCAATGGCTACATCTTGGGGCCTGAGGCGTCACTTCATGACGCTGCTCGACAGTGTATCTTCTTTTGAGGGGTCTTGACTCCGACGTAAGACGCCAGCCCCATCTGGGAACTGCGTCGTCCGACGACGAAGAGCACAATTTTACCTCGCCTTTCCTATGGCAAGGGTGAGCGTCCTGGGAAGCATCAACAGGTATGCTCGAGGGGACGACCGCTCGGGAGCTAAAACCTCTTGCCTCCCTTCGCCTGTCGACTTTCCTTCTTACAGGGGTTGGTGAGCTTGGAAGAGGTCTAGGGCTACGAGCACGACAGGTCCGAGTGGCCGCACCCTCCACTGCACTTGCACTGATTTTATTCGACCTTAACTTCTTGTCTTCTGCAAAGGATTCTACCCTTTCACCAAGGGCTTGAATGGCTGCCATCATGTCCTTTAAAGTTGGATCATTACCTGTATCAGTAGCGGGATCTGGAACTACCACTATGGAAGAAGGATCAATAGGCTCATTAGCAAGGGGGAGAGAACTGTCAATTTCCTGACTATCTCTAGAAGAGCGAGACATACTACTCTTCGCTCTCCTGATCCTATCCTTTTCAAGTTTTCGCACATGGCGGTAATATTCCATCCACTCATTCTCAGGTAAATCTACACATTCATCACATCTATCATCCAACTCACAACTCTTGCCTCTACATTTCATACAAACTGAATGTGGATCTAATGAGGCTTTAGCAAGTCGAATTTTACATCCTCTCACACATTCTCACAATTGAAGAAGAAGCAGACAAGTTGAAAAATCCAAAAGAGAGATCAAAACAAGCAAGTCAAACCAACAATATCTAAAAAGGGTCAAGAGAAATCCAAAAACAAGCGAAAGCCAAAGCCAAAGTGTACTTCACCAAATAAACTGCGAAAAAACACGGGCCAAACGAGCGAAATTCCAACGATGTCACCGGTAAGGCGGCAGGGAAGATCTGAGGAATAGTTTGAATGGTTCCAGGTACCTGGATAGAGGGCGCACAGGTGGTACACCTGACTACCCAATCGATGATTGCCGCGAGTCTTGAAATTCTGCTGTGACGTCAGGGACGTAAGCTATATATATAACTACCAGGTGAGTTAGAAGTTTGAAAATATGATTTAAAGTAATAAGGATACTCCTCTTGCATCCAAGGGCACAGCCCTCCAAAGTGAGAGGAGATCCCCCAAACACCAACACCACACGCCCCCCTCTTCTACCTTCGCCCGATAGCTAGTGAAAGGATGAAGAAGAGAAATTACCAGAAAAAACATAACAAAGGACAAACCTTTGAAGTTTCCCTTGGTAATTCCCAAAGGGTAAGCGTCACTTTCTGATGAATACGTGTCTCGTTCTCACGTTAAATACATGTTTCGTCCTCACGTTAAATACATATCTCAACCTCACGTTAAAGGGCGAAAGTATGTAAATAATAAAGATGTTGGCATACCTTTGCTGCCGACCCTTAACACGAAGTAGAAAGGAGGCTATCAAGGCTATCACAAAAGGTGGGTTTGGATATTAATTGAATTGATTGAATTTATATTAATATCAAACACAGTATATACATATTTATTTAAAAACAAAAATAAAAAAGAAAGATCCCACCGGGAAAATGATCAACGGCCAGTCAGCAAGAGCTCACAAACACATGTCTTCATCGGAAGATGGACGAAAGCAAAGTGGAGTGCTAACATCCGGGCAGGCTGGCCTACCCGCCTGCCACATGGTAGTTACTGCCTAACCCATTTGTTCAAGAATTTAATGGCCGTAATTCCAGCTATGTCGAAAGTAATTCATCACGTAAAGGACCGTGGGTTTGTATATCGTGTAGAAACAAACTACTGATTAGAAGGTACAAATGCATTTCAGATCAAAAGATGTCCCCGGGAATATGAGTTCTCATACTTTTACTTTACTAATAGGGTAAAAAATCGCGTTGAGTCCATCTTACTTGTGAAGAAGACCTATTTTTCACTCGATATTTAATTGGTGAAACAACAATACAATTACATCTTTAAGCATATCATTCAAAAGATTCAAGTTTTGTCAACATAATGTGATATATGAAAGTGCCATACAAACTAAATAAGCATGTGAAGTCTTTGTAAAATATGTTTTCAAGGGATCTACTCGCATCCGGTCCTTTTGTCTTCGCCATTGAGACCAGATCCTTCCCAACCTCCCCAGCGCTCATTTGAACAATATTAGCGTATATATGTAACATTTACTGATATTACTCAAGATTGCAGTTGTAATCAACACAAATAAAACAACATTTTGTTGCCTATATTAGTGAAAGTATATGTCTT
Organism: Macrobrachium nipponense; assembly: GCF_015104395.2. Classification (NCBI taxonomy): domain Eukaryota; kingdom Metazoa; phylum Arthropoda; class Malacostraca; order Decapoda; family Palaemonidae; genus Macrobrachium; species Macrobrachium nipponense. Next base: position 11,102,447 of record NC_087222.1, read on the forward strand.
AATCCCAGGGTTATGGTTTAAACTGAAAAGCATTTTTAACTTGTGATCGGTGGTTTTATCCTTACTGCCATACAACTGAAACTACAAAGTGTTCATTTCATTATAATTAAGGGATTTTGACGAAGGAAACATCTATTTCTGGGCGAGGGTTCGTGTCGCCCAGTGAAATAATCCTTAAGTTCATTATTTCTAGGGTAAATGATGCTAACACATACCAGAGAAAAAACAAATTCAGGAGGGTGTGACTGACTTGCTCAACCTAAATAAAAAGAGGGTGTCGGTATGGTATCTGGGGCGAGTGAGACCACTACCACGAACCTCTTGCCATTTAGAATTCTCCAACACCAAAATACCCCTCCTGAAAGAGCCGACCCACAGGCGGAGGCAGCAACTACTACTACTACGCTAAGCACCATGCCGACTGCCACCTCTCTGGTGGTCATCCTTGTTGTTAGATGCCAATCTTGGGCTGCAGGGCGGGACATAGGGGGGGATTTCACTGGGCGACACGAACCCTCGCCCAGAAATAGATTTTTCCTTCGTCAAAATCCCTTTTCTGGGCTCAGTTCGTGTCGCTGCGTGAAATAGTACCAGAGAAATAGCACAAGATTGAATAGCAAAAAGGAAGGTCTCAATTAAACTAAAAAGTAAAAGAAACAAATATAATATTGAGAGCTTACAAGTTATCATACAGAAAAGTTAACTTAAAATACACAACCAGGCTTATAGTTAACTTAAAATTAATCTTATACTAGAATTGATAACTTAATTAAGTTAGTGAGTTATAAGATACATGGGAAAATTACTCACTAAGTACAAAATTATTGTCAAAATTGAAATCTTAATCAAGTAGGTGTGCTACCCTAGCATAAAAATAAGGGGAGCAACACCCATTAGTAACATTATAATATACAACAAAATTGTGGGTGCCCCTAGCAAAAAAATAAGGGACACACCACTATCATCATATCATAAGCAGCTAAGGCTAAAGGACCATATAGAGCATAACGGTAGGTTAGGGGAAATATTAGTTGAGGCAGGTAGAAAGGAGATCTGGATCTTCAACTACTACTACTGTGCAGTGTCAGGGGAAACTATGTTTCCCGCTGCTACTGCTGAAAATTTTAAAGATTCCAAGGACTTTAGATAGTGACGCTTGAAAACTGTCGGCGATTTCCAGCCAGTATACTTTTTCAACTCATCAAAGTTCATATGCTGGAAATAATTAATAGAGGTGGCCACTGCCCTGATGTCATGGGCTTTAGGGAATGATTCAGGGTTTGCTTGTTTAATGAAGTAAAGGATCTGCTGCCTAATTCCTTTTACTGATATAGTGCCACCTTTCTCCCTCATAAAGAGTGGGCCTGAGGACCTAGAGGATGTCCTAGACAGAAAGAAAGGCTCATAAGGTCATCACTGGACAAAGAGAAGGGTCTTGAGGAAGAGGGATGACTTTCCAAGGGGTCCACCTCATTAAAGGATCCTCATTTTTAGCCAGAAAACTGCGATCCGGGGAAAGCAAAACTTCTCCTGAAGGGAGGAATTCTACATGTCCCACATCTCTGGAAAGAGCCGACAGTTCTGAAATTCTAGCTCCTGAGGCTACACTCAGTAAGAAGAGCGTCTTCCTTAGTAGCATTATGAATGAACAAGAGAGTTGTCAGTGTCTGAAGCCAATTTGAGGACATCATTCAAAAACCATGATACTGAACTAGGCCTTTCCAAAGGTCCAAGTCTAGCACAAGCTTTCGGAATAGACGTAATTGAAAGATTTTCTTTAAAGCTGATTTATTAGTGGTAATAGTGCTAGCTGCTAATCCTTTTTCAAATAAAGATCTGGAGAAGGATATAGCTGAATCAACTGTCATGGTTGTGGTGTTTGTTTCTCATAGGAAAGATGCTAACTTTTTAAGAGCAGCATCATACTGTCTCAAAGTTGACTCTCTCTTATCTGATTCTAAGAAAAGGATATTCTGAGGATCGATATTTGCATCTTTTTTAGCCGCAAACTTCATGAAGTCCACAAAGTTAGGTTTTGAGAATTCTTGAGGAAGCGAACACAGTCCTCATTTGTACTGACTGAGATAGTTTGGGGGGGGGGGGGGGGGGGGTGGGACTGGGAATCCGTCGAGGTCGAAGACCCAATTCCAGAAGCAGAGGGTACCAGTTGCTCTTGGGCCAGTCCGGGGCTACTAGAGCTACTTGTCCCTTGAAAGTCCTGAGCTTGTTCAGTACTTTCAAAAGAAGATTCACTGGAGGAAAGATGTATATCTTCTTCCACTGATTCCAATCTATGGACAAGGTGTCTATGGCATATGCCAGAGGGTCCAGGTTGGGGGCCACATAGCAAGGGAGCTTGTGGTTCGCTTGAGATGCGAAAAGATCTACTTGGAGACCCGGGACACTCCGGCGTATCCACTGGAACGACTTGTTGTCCAGGGACCACTCTGATTCTAGTGGAACTGATCGAGACAGGGCGTCTGCTATCACGTTCCTTACTCCCGCTAGATGGGTGGAGGATAGGTGCCATTTGTACTTGTTGGCCAGGGATAAAATGGCTACCATGACATGGTTCACATGTTTTGATTTGGATCCTCCTCTGTTGATGCAGTGTACCACTACTGCACTGTCCAAGACCAGTTTTACATGAGAGTTCTTCGCTGGAAGAAGCCTCTTCAAGGTGAGAAATACTGCCATAGCTTCCAATACGTTTATATGGAGCTGGCGGAACTGATGTGACCAAGTTCCTCGAACCTTCTTGAATTGAGAATATCCTCCCCACCCACTTAGCGAGGCGTCGGTGTGGATGATCAGCGCCGGAGGAGGATATTGAAGAGGAACTGACTTGGACAGGTTCTTTGTCTCCGCCCATGGACGGAGATGATTTCGAAGAATCTGCGGGATTACTGACAACTTGTCCCGAGATTTGGCATTTGCTCTTGAGCTCCAAACTCTGTTTATGTCTTTCAGTCTTGCTTTCAGCAGAACATCTGTAACCGACGCAAACTGGAGTGAACCTAGGGTCCTTTCCTGGTTTCTTCTTGGACGCTCGTTGTTCTTGAGGAATTGCCTTACTGACTTGGCTATTTCTTTCCTTTTGTCCACAGGAATTGACAGATTGTGAGAGGTTAAGTCCCAATGAATGCCGAGCCATTGAAAACGAGACTCCGGAGTGAGCCTGGACTTTGTCCTGTTTATTTGGAACCCTAGGTGTTCCAGAAATTGAAGTACCTTGTTTGTGGCTCTGAGGCACTCCTCGACGGTTGGCGCCCAAATCAGCCAATCATTGAGGTACGCTACTACCATTATCCCTTGTGATCTCAGTTGTTGTACCACTACTTCTGCTATTTTCGTGAATACCCTGGGGGCTACATTCAGCCCGAAGGGCATCACTTTGAAAGAGAATGCCTGGTCTCCCAGCTTGAAGCCTAGGTATGGGCGAAAGTGTCTCGCGATTGGGATATGATAGTATGCGTCTGTAAGATCGATAGAGGTGGTGACGGCCCCACGGGGAAGTAAGGTCCGCACCTGCGAGATTGTCAGCATTTTGAACTTGTCGCAACGAATGAATAAGTTTAGCCGGGACAAGTCTAAGATTATTCTTCTTTTTTATGAGCCTTTCTTTGGCACGCTGAATAAGCGTCCTTGAAACTTTAAATGCTTGACTCTCGACGCTACTCCTTTCTGAAGGAGCTCCTCTGCGTAATCTGCCAATTCCTTTGATGGTACTTGAATGAACGACTTGGGAGGAGGGGGACCTTTGATCCAACTCCACCCCAGCCCTTTGGACACAATGCTCTGTGCCAAGCTGCTGAACCCCCACCTGTGGCAGAAGAGGAACAGCCTCCCTCCTACCTGGGAGATCTCACTGCTGTTGTGCGGAGTGAGCTCCACGTCCTCCACGACATGGATCTAGTCTAAGGGGTAGAACCTCTAGGACTAGCAACAGAAGTGTGAACTGAAGTTTGCAATTCTACAGCTCCTGATATGCTAGACCCTGGGAACAGCATGACAGTTCCTGTTCCAGAAGGAACAGGCAAGCCAACGGAAGACAGAGGGGGCAGACCCTTAGAAGTCCCATGACAAAATTTCTTAAAGGGGGAGACCACCTTCTTCTTCGGCAGGGAACCTTAAAGGTCGAAGGAGTGGAGGTTGAACAAAATATGATGATTACAAATAGGAAGATGACTACACTTGACGAGCTCTCTTCCTCCTCGACTTCTCCAAATTCTGCAAAACTACTTCTACAGGATGAGGCACATTTACCAGCAGAAGTAGATTTAGTAATCACAGGGCAGTTGCAAAGGCGCTGTCCAGTGATGAAACTCCAGGATAAAAGCAGCAAGTGAATATGATTTCCAGCAGAGGAACAGTACACACAATCGAGGATCAATATCACAGCAAGAGCTAAAAAAGCATACATCTTTATTGGAAGACAGCCGAAATCAAAGTGGAGTGTTTACATCTGGGCAGGTGGGCCTATCCGTCTACCAGATGGTAGTTACTGCCTAACCACCTTGTTCAAGAATTTAATGGTCACATCCTAGCCTATGCTGATAGTAATTCCTAATGTAAAGGAAAGAGGGTTTGTATAACCTTACTTTCAGCTCTAAGGGCTGCTTCCTCTTCCTATATTTTGCATTCTTCTCAGCATGAGAAATGCATAGTTTCCATTTCTCCTCCTCCCTTTCCTGACACTCAGAACATGTTGACTCTCTGTTATACTCCTGACCCTGATATTTAGTGCATCTAGAATGGGAATCATAAATCTCCTTAACTAATCTAGTTTTACATACACCCATCGACGCAAAACCTAACCCCAGATGAACAAGAATCTGTCATTTTGAGAATAAATGGCAGTAAAAATAATTAAAATAGCTAAGCTAATTGAAATAAACAAAGCCACAACGAAATAGTATGCCACAGAATCACAGGTAAGTGAAAAAACCACCGATGTTACATGGAAGCCGGCAAAAATCGAATTGAGGGGTTTGGTGTCATCATACCTGTTTACTGGAAGTGGGCAGTTATTTGCCACCTCCACTAGTGATGGTGACGCACCACAAAAGTCTGAATTTTGTTCTACTGCAGTAGGGATCCAACAGCTCATTAACTGTTTGGTAAGACCCTTGAATAAAAAAGAATATCAACCACACCAGGAAGGAGTGATGTTTAGCAAAGCAAAGTGAAGCAAACGGCAAGCAGGGCCGAGGGCAGCGCGCAGCACATCCATTGCTGAAGGTAAAGTGACACTCTGCCAACTAGTAGAGCAGGACTCCCACCCGGTCATTCATTAGTTAACTGCTGTTAAAGGTCCAGATTTCCTGAAGACAATTCCTATGATAAAGGCCGAGGGTTTGTGTATTGTGTAGGAACAACAGATTATTTGTACTTTGTGGTAAGTTAACATTCAAAACAAAAGCTCAAAGTAACAAGATGAAAGCTGCCAAAAATGTCATTCAGTGCATCGTGAATAACTCACAGCCTTGGTCTTCAACAATGCAATTGTGTCATTAAGTGACAAGATTCAATATAATTTAGGGACATTCTCTTTTATTGTAATGACTTCACTTTTATATCACTTACCTAGAGTATGTTATTGAGGAAAGTTAACACAATTCATAGAAAACATGTTCCTTCACAGATTACCAATGATCATTTATAACAAAACAGGTTATCTGTGGCAAAGAGCAGTGATTTTCATTAAAACATAGAAGTTTACTATACACAATAGAGTACCAATGATATTGGACACTTAGCACTTGCAAATTCGGTGTTTTCTGTGTCCCTGTGTGAATCTGTATAGGTTTTAATTCCATACTGTTAAATGTTCTGGGTACATCCACATTAATATGAACTAAAAATATGATATCTTTATAATGAAATAAGGTTTTGTATATACTTACCCAGTATTTATGTTGCTAAGATTTCCACATGTATGGCAGCCTAAATTCAAATTTAGATGACTCAGTGCCATCCCCCAATGGCAGGCAATACAGTGGTACCTCGACATATGAAAGGCTCAACTTACGAAAAATTCGAGTTACGAAAGCAAATACGAAGATTTTTTTGGCTCTACATACATTCCCCCGGACCACCGATAACAATTTTAAAACTCCCGCGCCGCCAACTGAGTAGACTCGCCACCAACCTCCCGCTCTCCCATTGGTTCCTGATGCTAGTCACTGCCATAAGATCCTGCTCTCCTATTGATCAGCATCTCTCCCATCATGCATCTACGTAGCGGCGTGCTTTTTCGGCCACTCGGTAGCAGCATCGTTTCTAAACGCACGCCGAATTCGTTCATTCTATACGATTTTGTTTATTAACGTAATTTCGTAAGTGATTTTGTTGTTGTACTACTTAATTATGTACAGTATATACATAGTCATGGATCCCAAGAAAGTTGAAGTTCATGGAAAGAAGAGGATGCTTTCTTTGGAGACAAAGATGGAGATAATTAAAAAGTATGAAGCTGGGATGCGTTTGAGTGTGATCGCTAAGGAACATGGCCGAAATCCGTCGACAATAGGCACCATCCTTAAGCAGAAGGAAGCCATTAAAGCAGTTACACCTTCCAAGGGTGTTACTATTTTGTCTAGCAAGAGGAGCCACGTGCACGACGAGATGGAAAGGCTGCTTCTTGTCTGGATAAAAAAAGACAAAGAAAATGCTGGTGATACGATAACGGAGAGGCAATCTCCCACAAGGCCAGCACTATTTTCGGCAATTTGATTGCCCAGGCCGAAGACAACGGAGGAGAAGGGACATCGACGCCAACCCCAGACTTCAAGGCTTCTCATGGGCGATTCAAAAAAATTCCGTAAACGGACTGGCATCAATTCGGTGGTGCGGCATGGTGAGGCGGCCAGCTCGGACACGAAAGCGGCCGAAGCCTTTATTAAGACGTTCGACAAGATGACCATCAACGAAGGCTACAGTTCTCAGCAAGTCTTCAACTGGGATGAGATTGGCCTTTTTTGGAAAAAAATGCCTCGTCGGATGTACATCACACAGGAAGAGAAGAACCTACCCGGGCATAAGCCTATGAAAGACAGGCTTACGCTCGCACTTTGTTCAAACGCCATTGGGGATTGCAAGGTGAAGCCCTACTTGTGTAACATTCGGAGACTCCTCGAGCCTTGAAGGCCCACAAAGTGCTAAAGGAGAAGCTTCCAGTGATGTGGAGGGCTAATGCGAAAGCCTGGGTAACGAGACTTGTTCACCGAGTGGGTAAATCTGTGTTTCGGCCCGACAGTGAAGAAATTCTTGGAGGAGAAGCGCCTCTCTCTGAAATGTCTGCTGTTGTTGGACAATGCCCCTGCTCACCTCCTGGCCTCGAGGAAGATATACTAGCGGAGTATTCTTTTATCAAGGTTCTTTATCTTCCGCCTAACACCACCCCTCTCCTCCAGCCCATGGACCAGCAAGTGATATCGAACTTCAAGAAGCTGTATACGAAACATCTTTTCAAGAGATGTTTCGACATCACCGATACCACAAACCTTACCTTGCTTGGATTTTGGAAGGAGCATTTCGATGTTGTGATATGCATCCAACTCATTGATCAAGCTTGGCAGGAGGTTTCGAGGTGAACCTTGAATTCTTCGTGGAGGGAACTCTGGCCTGATGCCATATTCATCCGAGACTTCGAGGGATTCGACATGGGCGAAGCTGGTGCAGCAACCAGATCTTGACGAGATCGTTGCACTCGGCAAGTCCATGGGGCTGGTCGTCGACGAGGACGACATCAATGACCTTCTCCAGGAGCATCAAGAGGAGCTTACGACGGATGACCTGAAGGACTTGGAGGCCATGCAACATAACGTTGTTCAAGAAGAGGTCTCTAGCAGCGGTGAGGAGGAGGAGGACAACCCTATGGCAACAGCAGAAATTAAGGATGCTCTAGCTGCTTTTCATAAGGTGCAATCATTTGTAGAAAAGAGACTCCCCAAAAAGGCTTACACAGGTCGTATGCTTGCGCAGTTGGATGATGTTTGCCTTTGTTTCAGGAACATTGTGAAAAGTAGGCAGAAGCAATCTTCCTTGGATAGTTATTTTTTAAAGAGGCCTTTAGTAGGAATAAGCAAAAAGGAAGATCCAATTGATACTACAAAAAAAAAAAAAAGTAAAATGTAAAAATAAAAAGACAAAAAAAATTTAATTTTAAGTTTTTTGTAAAGTTAAGTGTTACGGTTTTGTTAATGTGTTTCATAAAGTTTAGTTTATGTTTCCTGACATTTTTAATGTGTTTCGTTAAGTGTACGTACTACATAATTTTTTTTCTGCTGTTTGTCCTCCTTCTCTGTCGCCACTTTCGGAGATAGCCTCACTCGAAAGGTAAGGTTCCACATTTTACTACATGTACGTACAGTATTTCTTGTATACCATGTACACTAATACACTTTTTTACAGGTACATATTAGTAGTATGTATTAAGTTAGGTACTGAATGGTCGAAATTGTTGTATTTCATTGTTTATTGGTCAATTTAGCTTTATTATAAAATTTACTGGGGTGTTTTTTTAGGGCTTGAAACGAATTAGGCAATTTACATGTAAAATGCGATTCAAGATACGAAAACCTCAGGTTACGAAGGCCGCCTCGGAACAGATTAATTTCGTATGTCGAGGTACCACTGTACTATGAACGACTTACCTAACTTCATTCTGTTTTATACATAATGTTCATCAGCGTGGAAGTGGGTGGCCTCCAGTCATATAATTGCTGGATAAGTATTTACAAAACCTTATTTTATAAAAATATCATTTGTGTATATGTGACTAACCCAGTAATATATAGTCATCCCTGGTTATTGACAGACTCAGTTTATGGCAATCTGGTTTTATGGCACTTGTGTAGCACCATAGAATCTGATTTATGGTGCCATAAGCGCCATAAATCCCATAAATCACAAAGTTTCGGTTAAAGGTGGTTTTCAATTATCAGTGGCCCGCCAAGACCAGAACCCCTGCTGATAACCAGGGGCTTCCTGTACTGCTGACTCCACATTGAATGGAGGTGGGATCATGGACATATTCTCCTCTAAAGCATTAAGTCATGTAATGAATTTGAAATAAAAAAGTTTTTGCACTGAAAAAACAATGCTTTCCATTCCTATCAGAGAGCTATGCAGATGAATAGCTTCGGCCTCTGGTTGGTGGTGATCTTAACTCGTAGTGGTGTGGAGGTAGGCCGAGGGTCACCTCCTTCTTCGGGGGAACTTTGCAGCAAGGGGAATGCTTCTATGGCTAGCAAAGTATAATACGTGCCCACCCTTGCCCCGCGTGCAGCACTGAAATAAAACAACCAGAAAACACTGACACCTACACTGAAATAGTCATGATCCATCCACTGAGAGTGGTGGGTGCTCCAGGTACACTTACCCCCTGGCTCTCCAAACTCAACACCTTACTGAAAAGGAAAAGAGATAATAGGAGAATATCCTATGCCTCCTTCCGCAATGCCATATCAGTCACTAAAAATGGTCTCGAGGTATTGAAAAATTTCTATATTTTTTAAACTTACATTAAAAATATGATAAGAAGCGAAGATCATTTACACCTCCCATAGTTCGATAGCAGAATGGGCATAAATAGCAAAAAAAAAAAAAACTGAAAACTAAGGAGGAAGAGGCTCTTCTTATACACTTAGCTTTGCTTCAAAGTAGGCCAAAAATGCTCCACAACACTGAGTGTATCTCAAACATGAAGCCCATACAAAATGGAAGACGAAGACAACACAACAACACTTTTATACAGAGGAAGAGATAACTTCTAAGGTTATGGATGGTCCTCTGATTCCTGTTGTAATGAAAGCTGGAAGTCTTTAGCTGTGTCAACAAACAGGGATGTACTACCTGACAAATCTCTTCTTGTCACTGCGAGGGTTGGTTCAGAGAGGAACTCTTCTCTTTACCCTGGAAGCAGAGCTATCAGGGCTTTCAAAGTCTTGAACATTCACTCCAATTTGGCATTAACAACTGTAGTTGAACATTTTATGAATTAGAACCAAATATATAAAAGACAAAAAACTGCTGTGCTTGTCTGAAAAATCATTCTGAATCATTCCAGTTGCCTATGTGTCAATTGCAATGAAGCAGAAGACTTGGAGACTTCTGTTATACCATATGATAACCAGAAAGATGATAATGAATCTTATGAGACACATCTCTGTCTGATGATTCTCACAATGGTAAATGATTAGCACAAAACAGGAACCATAAGCAAGATTCCAAAGCCAACCAGAGACAAGTTTCTGATGGCTGTGCAGAGAGATTCAAATTAAGAGTTAACCCTCGACACAGAGAAACAATACTAAGACGAACAATATCTCAGTGAGAAGGCAGTGCTCTATCTCTCACTCGACTCCGTAGGCTGAGTTACCTGGTAGTGCTTCCCTCTTTAAATGTGTTCATCTTATAGAACCATCGAGTGTCTAACAGATACATTTTAGTGCCTGCATGTTAACCGAAGAAAAGGGAAAGCATTCCTCTTGTTTGGTGATAATGCCTACCTTTTGGTGCTGTTGCCAAACAATACCACAAGATGTCTCAATTCAAAACTGGAAACTCTTGGGAGGCTGGAAAGACTGTCCTGAGCTTCAGGTTATCATAATTTTTAAAAAGTAAATTGTAATTTCCCTAACCATACAAACCTTAGGTCCTTTACATTAGGAATTACTTTTAGTTTAGGCTGGGAAATGGCTGTTGAAGTTTCAAACAAGGTGACTAGGCAGTTAACTACTGTCCGCTAGACATAAATATTTCAATTTGCTTTAGGCCAAGGAAGTAGAATGAGGGGTGGCATGAGGTAGGCCTGTATGTAAAGGACCTCAGGTTTGTATAGTTAGGAAGAATACAATTTAATTTTGAAAATTGTGGTTTGTTCCTACACGATATACAAACCCTCAGTCCTTTACATTAGGAAGACTCATTGATTGGTGGAAGGAATCTGAATGAGCCTCTATGAACAGACTGGTGTTCACCCAACCATGTCCCTTTCCTGCTCATCAGAGCAAGGAGAGGGACCCAGTTTCTGTTCAATTGATTGGAGTATGAGGACTGCGAGATCAATGAGCAGACTTCTGGAACATTTCATATGAAGGAGGAAACGTAACCTCATATGAAAAAGCAATCAAAAACTTTATTGTCAGAGACATTTAGGCAAATACAAGAATTGGGTTTGTCTAATGCCAGACCCCCTTTCCCCCCTTGCTAGGGAAAAGGGAGGATATATATGCTTCTATAATCTAATCAAAGAATATAGAAAGGTTACTCTATCATATAGAGGCAGTCCCCAGTTATCGACGGGGGTTCTATTCACGGCAGGTTGTTGATAAACGAAAACCGCCATTAACTGAAACTCGGCAATTTGAGACGCTTATGGTGGCGAGTTTCGGTTAATGGCGCCGATAACCAGTTAAAGGTGCCTCTAGGTTATGGCTCCATAACTCTATTATTGGCACCTTATGGCACTGTTAACCAAAACTTGCCCCATTAAGGTGCCATAAATCGCTGATTTTATGGTGCTACACAACACCATAAAACAGGGTGTCCATTAACATTAATTTTACCTACATCGGCCACCAGTTCCAGATTTTGACGAACGTGACTCTCTGCCCGAAGGAAGAGAGCAACGAAAAGAGGAAAGAAGAGAGCCAGTCCCTCTCACATTCGCACTTTTATTCATACCAATCACAAAAGGCAAGATACAACCCTGTACTGTTAAAGAAACTGGGTAATCTTCACAACTTGTTGAGCAGCCACCACGGGTCCTAAAGAAAAAGTGTCCAAGAACTTTTGGGCTATATCCCAAAGGTAGGAAGCAATGAAAGTCGTCTGATTAGACCACACCCCTGCTTTCAGTAATTGAGGAACCGACAGGTTCTTGTGGAACGCAAGGGAAGGGCCAATACCCCTGATTTCGTGAGCACTCAGGCGAAAGGTACTGGTGTCGTTCTTTCCTACGGAGGAATACACTTTCTTGATCATTTCACGAAGCCAGAAAGAAATAGTGCTCTTGGACACTTTTTCTTGGTCACCTCAGTGCAAACGAAGAGGCATCGTTACTCAGGTCGGAGATGTCAAGTTCATTTCAGATAGCGCCGTAGCAAGACAAAGCAGCATCTCGCCAGCGTCATTACCATATAAGTCCTCTAGAGAGGGAATCGTAAAGGACTCGAACCTAGTGTCAAGGACTGAAGGATTCTGAGTCTTCACTACAAAGTCTGAGGTGAAATCGAGCAAAACCAATCCCTATCACTTCGAGTGTTTCACATTGAAAGAAAGACCATGTAGTTCTCCTACTCCCTTTATCAATGCCAGGGCAAGCAAAAAGATAATTTTCTGACAACTCTCGATGAGGCTCATAAGAAGGATGAGTCAGGCTCCGAAGGACAAGAGTCACATCCAACTCAGGGGCCTGAGTCCATGGGTGGGCAAGACCTCTCGAAGCTTCTCATGAGCAAAGATATCTCCAAAGAGGAGCAGATATCTAGACCCCTCAGTTTCAAGACTAGGCCGAAGGCAGACCTGTAACATTTAACTGCAGATACAGAGAGGAGCTTCTCTTGGTGAAGAAAGACTAGATAGTCCATGACCTTCTGAAGAGAAGCTCTGATCAGAGAGAGATCCAGTCTATGAAACCAACCACAGAAGACGGCCCACTTTCCTGGTACAGGCAGTCCCCAGTAATCGGCAGGGGTTGCATTCTTGGCGGGGTGCTGATAAAGGATATATACTTCTATAGCCTATTCAGAGAATATAAAAAGGATACTCTGCATATAGTCTTACCTGACTCAGCCGCCAGTTCCAGCATGTGACGGACATAACTCTGTGCCCAAAGGAAGAGAGTAGAATGAAGGAGGGAGGAGGAGAGCCAGTCACTCCCACCATTCACACATTCATACCATACAACAAAAGGCGAGATGCAGCCTTTTCCTGTTAAGAGTAGGGTAAGCTACACAACTTGAGCAGCCACCACGGTCCCAAGAAAAAAAAGTGTCCAAGGACTTATCCTGAAGGTAGAAAGAGGTGAAAGTGGTCTGATTAGACCAAACCCCCACTTCCAGTACCGGAAGGTTCATACAGAATGCGAAGGAAGAACCAATACCTCTGACTTCGTGAGCTCTCAGACGAAAAGTACTGGTGTCCTTACCTTCAGTGGAATATGTTTTCCTGATTGCTTCATGAAGCCAGAAAGAAATAGTGTTCTTGGACACTTCTTTCTTGGTCACCTCAGTGCGAACGAAGATTCGTCAACACTGAGGCTGGAGATGTCGAGTCCTCTTCAGATAATGCCATAGCACTCTAACAGGACAAAGCAGCATCTTGTTTGGAACACTAACACAAACGTCCTCTAGGGAAGGGATCATAAAGTACTCAAACCTAGCATCTGGAACCAATGGGGTCTGAGTCTTCGCTACAAAGTTCAAGACAAAATCAAGTGTAACCCATCCTCATCCCCTCAAGTGTTTAACGTTCATGGAAAGACCATGAAGTTCTTTAACTCTCTTCGCTGATGCTAAGCAAAGCAGAAAGACGGTCAGATCCCTGTCTAATGACTCTCGTATAGGCTCGTAAGGCGGACAAGTCAAGCTCCTTAATACAAGAGTCACATCCCACTCAGGAGGCCTGAGTTCCAAGGGTTGGCAAGACCTCTTGAGGCTTTTCATAAGCAAAACATCTACACCTCTCAGTTTCAGGACTAGGCCCATGGCAGATCTGTAGCCCTTAACTACAGACTGAGAGGAGCCTCTCCCAGCAAAGAAGTACCAGGACTCCGTGACCTACTGAAGAGTAGCTTTGGCCGGAGAGAAGCCCCATATATGACACCAACCACAGAAGATGGCCCACTTTCCCTGGTATACTACAGCTGTAGAGGACTGTCTGAAGTATCCCACCATCTCTGTTGCTGCACATTGAGAAAAGCCTCTTGTTCACAAGAGGTGGTGGATAACCTCTAGCTGTGATGTCACAGGGACTGCATTACCATTGGTAACACTCTTGTGGGGTTGACATAGAAGGTTGTGCCAAGGAGGGATTTCTCTTGGTACTTCAGAAAGAAGAACTAGCAGGTTGGAATACCAATGGGCTGTGACCATTTGGGAGCCAACAGAATCATCAGTAGCTTCCTGTTGTGCCAGGTGACAAACAATTCTACAACTGGACACCCCCATAGGCCATATAACCTTTCAGCCACGTCTGTGTGAAGGGACCAGTCTGTTGCTATCACCTGATTCTAGCGACTGAACTTGTCTACCACTACATTCCTCTTGCCAGGAATGTACTTAGCTGACAGATCTACCGAGCGAGCTGCTGCCCACTCGTGCACCTGCACTGCCAAATGGTGAAGAGGGAGAGATACATGACCCCCTGCTTCTTGAAACATGCCATCATTGGTGTTGTCGCTTATCAAGACCTAGGAGTGTCCCATCACTTGATCCTGGAATTCTTGGAGAGCTAGTAAGCTACCTTGAGTTCCAAGATGTTGATGTGAAGGTGTTTGTCATAATGGTTCCCCACTCCAACAGTCAGCAACCCCTCCAGGTGCGCTCCCCAGGGGAACCCTTGAACAATGCATCTGAGAAGAAAAGCATGTCCAGAGGGGGAGTGTGCAACTCCACTCCTATGAAGAGGTTCCTGTCATCCAGTCACCAGGCTAAATTCTCTCTCACTTCCTAGACAGTGAAATGAGAAAGGTTTGAGGGTCTCAAGCCAGTGACCAAAACTCCTTCAGTCTCCACTGAAGAGACTGAAGGTGAAGCCGCACGAGAGGGACCAGCTTTGCCAAAGACAACAGGTGACCGATCATGACTAGCCATTGCCGAGCTGGCTGGCTGCTCCTGAAGTTGCTGATATGAGTCTGTGGGGAAGACTCATGCTGCTACCATATCGATCAGCATGCCCAGGTACTTTATCCCCTGCGTAGGAATGAGATCCAACTTCTCAACATTTATAATAATCCCCAGATCGAGACAAAAATCGAGAAGGTGGTCCCTATCCTGTAGCAACCAAAAGCATGAGCTTGCCAGGACTAGCAAATCATCAAGATACCTTAGAGACATGTCTCTACCAAATGGGCCCTGCCTGAAGGATGGTCAAGAGTCTGAAGCACAGTGCCCTGAATTGAAACACCATCCAATCAGGATAAAGTGAAGATACTTTCTGAAGGATTGATGGATGGGTATTTGAAAATATGCATCCTTCAAGTCTACCAACAGCATGAAGTAGTCCTCCCTGATCGAAGCAAGCGCAGAGCATGAACCGAGTCTGGCAAACAAAGTTCAAATGATAGAGATCTATCACTGGCTTCTAGCCTCCAGAGGTTTCTCTACAAAGAAGAGTCGGCTGTAGAAACTAAGAGACAGATCTCACAGCTCCTTTGCTCAGCATGGCGTGCACTTCTTCCTTCAATGCTAGATCCTTGGCCGAACCATCGATGTATGTTTGAAGACAGACCAGAGTTGGTGAGAGGTGGCCTCAACTTGAAGAGGAGAAGACATCCCTCCCAAAGGGTATCTACTATCCAGATCTCGGCTCCATATCGCTGCCATGTTGCCTGATGGCTCGATAGGGACTCCCCCACTGGCTGCTCCTGAAGTTGCTGATATGAGTCTGTGGGGAAGACTCATGCTGCTACCATATCGATCAGCATGCCCAGGTACTTTATCCCCTGCGTAGGAATGAGATCCAACTTCTCAACATTTATAATAATCCCCAGATCGTGACAAAAATCGAGAAGGTGGTCCCTATCCTGTAGCAACCGAAAGCATGAGCTTGCCAGGACTAGCAAATCATCAAGATACCTTAGAAGACATGTCTCTACCAAATGGGCCCTGCCTGAAGGATGGTCAACAGTCTGAAGCACAGTGCCCTGAATTGAAACACCATCCAATCAGGATAAAATGAAGATACTTTCTGAAGGATTGATGGATGGGTATTTGAAAATATGCATCCTTCAAGTCTACCAACAGCATGAAGTAGTCCTCCCTGATCGAAGCAAGCGCAGAGCATGAACCGAGTCTGGCAAACAAAGTTCAAATGATAGAGATCTATCACTGGCTTCTAGCCTCCAGAGGTTTCTCTACAAAGAAGAGTCGGCTGTAGAAACTAAGAGACAGATCTCACAGCTCCTTTGCTCAGCATGGCGTGCACTTCTTCCTTCAATGCTAGATCCTTGGCCGAACCATGGATGTAGGTTTGAAGACAGACCAGAGTTGGTGAGAGGTGGCCTCAACTTGAAGAGGAGTAGACATCCCTCCCAAAGGGTATCTACTATCCAGATCTCGGCTCCATATCGCTGCCATGTTGCCTGATGGCTCGATAGGGACTCTCCCCCAAACAAAAGGTAGCAGCTGGAGGGAACGCTGCCCCTAGCATTTCCCTTCTTCTTCTTTCCCTTACCTCCCTTACCTTGGGAGAAAAAGGGTTGGAAAGAGCACAACTGTGATCCTTCCAAGGAGACAGAAGAAGGCTGGGTATTTCTTCGTGCTCCCTTAGGAGAAATAGGCTTCTTAGGGGCGGAAGAAGAGCTACCTTGACTCAGTGGTCAAGACGCAGTTGTATGCGAAGTCCCTGAGGTCTTCGTAACTGCCTGGTGGATGAGATGGTTGCTGTGTTCAGCTCTATGTTTCTCCACCACAGCATCTACCAACTCTCTAGGGAAGAGAACAGTAGAACCCAGTAACAGTCCATTTTTAAGATCCAAAGCCTAACCCTAGACCAACGGACCTGGTGATGTGATGTAGGACTGCATCCCTCCTCCTCAACACCAGGTTCACCCACAGGTTGGCAGTCTGGTGGGCTAGGTAGCAAATGGCCCTACCTCCAGACTGACAAAGTCTCCCCAAAGGTCGAGTTTTCCCCGGGAACAATAGTTCCTGAGGAAGCTGCAACCCTGGATACTGTGAGACCACAGATCCAGCCAGGAGACTGCCTGAAAAGCTGCCATAGCAGTAGCTTCCAGGTTCCCTGCCTCTTGCTGCGAGAACCAAACGTTCTCTGCAGGAAGGTGCTGCAGCAAAAGGTCAGGCCCTATACAAGACTTCTTGGGTAGTGGGGGGAGACCACCTTCTCCTTCTTCAGCAGTAGGAGTGGGCACAGGTACATCTACCAGAGCAGGAAGAGGGGCAGCAGCAGGCAGGGGTACAGGAACTGAGGGAGCACCAACACCAGGAGGGAGGTTTAAAGGTGACAGTGCTCAAGGGGCCACAGAGACAAAAGTAGCTGGGGGATAAAACAAAGTATGCCGGTGGGAGGGGTATGGACATGTCCTGCCTCAGAATATGGGTATGTGTCCCCATCACCACAGAGGGAGTCACACTGGTGGGGTGATGGGAATACACTAAGTGAGGAGGAGCTACATAGCTTGGCACTGACAAGGTAGGTGTTGTCACCACCACAGTCACATGAGTCACAGGGGCCGAAGAGAAATAGGAGACAAGGCCCCGTACAGATGGTATTCCAGGAAGGCCCAACTCCACCCATGCCTTATGCAAATCCCTAGAACATGGAGCCACCACGCCTGAAAGTCTGGTTAGTGAAGGGAGACTCTCCTCATTCTGAAGGGGAAGGAACCCCTTTGGAGAGAGCACTATTGTCATCCACTCCACTCCCATCTTCTTTGCCAGACGAATCAGACAAAGGAGAGGAAGGGGAAATATCCCCCGAAGAGGAAACAGCAAATCAAGGGAGCTTACGAGGAGAAAGGAAGGATGACAAAGGATCAGCCACCAAGGGAGTTCTTAGGGGTGTGTAACCCTCTGACAAAGCCTTGGCAGCCTTCCCCCAAGATCGCTTCCTTCCTTCATACCTCCCCCACTGCTCGAACGACCAGGACACACACACATCCATTACAAGATAAGTTTCTGTACACTCACTCCCTCGACATTTAGCGCAAAGGGCGTGAGGGTCCACATCAACTGTGGAGAAAAAACTCTCACATTTCTTACACCACCTACAAGACATACTCCCTGGGAGAAGGACTTTTCAGGCTTCAGTAAATCTTAAGATTCCAATGCAAGCACAAGTATACACCAAATAAAACAATTAAAGATGAGGAAAGATCTCACCGCAGGTGAAAAAGGTCGTACAAATTGATCAGTGTATAGTTGCTGCATAATCAAGAGTCAGAATTCTGGCCCTTTTCGAAATGAGTGAGAAATAGTAACTCATCCAAAAAGGAATGGGAAGAATATTTAGAGTTGGAGGCATTAATGCAAAATTTTGGGAAGGGTTTGCATTACTGCCAGTCTCTTTCCTCCCCTTGCTAGATGAAGGAGCGGGATTGCTTTTATAATTCTGATAAGAAAAATAGAAAGGAAGCTCAATGTGCAAGCTTAATACATCAATCGCCTGACCAGTAAGTGTAAGTTCGAGTCCTATCCTCAACCTAAAGGAAGAGGAGTAGAAGGACGAGGAGGGGAAGGTGGAGAGACCAGTCATCCTTGCATCCTTCTTATCTCTAGAACCGCACACAATAGGCAAGATGCAAGTTGTCCTCTTGAAGGAGCTGGGTAAGCAATCACAACTTGTGAGCATCCACCACCGGTCCGGGTAAAAAGGTTCCAAGGATCTGTGGGCAGAACTGAGGAAGAAAGATATAAATATGGTTGTAATGAGACTACATCCGTCTTCTGGTCCAGTATATTCTTCAGAGTGATGAAATGTACACAGCCACTGGCACTGCTCGCTTTCTGAGAGAGTGAACAGTAAACACATCCAACTGCAGAGGAGTTTCTCACTATCTTGTAGAACTCGGAGGAAAAAGTGTCATTAGACACTTCTGCATTGGAAGTCAAAATGGATAAAGGTATCAATACTCAAGGGTGTCAATCCTACGTAAGCACAGCAAAACACCAATAGGACAAAGTAATGACTGATCTGGATCAACCAATACAAAGTCAAAAGTACAGGAGATTATGATTGATTGATTGTGTCTATTAAACCTGGCATCACAACGTCTAGGTAATTGACACCGAAATAAATCAAATAGAAAAAATTAAATTTTAAATAAATTTCATATAAAAATATCTATAAATACATGTATATAAAAATACTGTTCGTATATATGTTCTTACATAGACAATCTATGTATAATTTAAATTTGGTTGAGGAGGCCCGCCTCCCCATAAATTTATATAACTGCTCTATATTACAATCCTTTCCAAGAGTTGTAGCCTACTCTTTCACGACCCCAAGACAGGAACCATGTCTCAAATTACCGAATCTGTGACATTAAATCAGCAAATGTTTCACAATCAAGGGCACAGTACAGTTCTCACAAAATGGAGGATTTTCACTAGATATCAAGAACCCAACATCGTTTCTTGTCTCCTTGGCATATATGTAATAAATACATGTTTTGAAAACAGATAATTACATATCTGTAAATAGAATCCATGACCTGTGGGGTCATTGGTGAATTAGGAGCGTCCTACGTGACTAAGACAAATCTAGATCACGCTGTGCAATGCCTGCAGTAGCCTGGTTTAAGTTTGTTTGAAAATATCATCGATTCACGTTTGTTTGAAAACATCATCGATTCATTAATTTGTTAACTCTTCATAACACCTTCCATGGGAAGCGGTTGACCTGTTAACCTGCGCCGGAAACTTGTAACTTCCGAGCCGGCGGACTACGTATGTTTTTTATGTGAATCGCTGAGATAGCTAATGTTCCGCTATCGACATGATGCTTTAAGAATTCAGTTCGTTTCAAGTGATCAAACGGAACGGTCTCTTCATGGCCGAACTATCTCTCTTGTAATGGAGTACAGAAATAAAGTTGTTGTACTGTTATCAACTTATCCGTTTGAATCATCTCCTTTTTTCTAAGAAGAACCACTCTACTAAGATATCACGTAGGAAGAAGCAAAAGAAAAAGGGAAGGTAACTAGTAATGCGTTACGAACAACAGTCATAAGAAAAGACAAACAGTCTTTCGCCAAAGCGGAAGAAACAACAATGGTGGCAGCATCTAAGAAGACTAACATTAACAAGAACCATATCAGCCAACCGAAGAACTGCAATCACCAACTTCCAGCTATAAGTCAATAATAAACTGAGGAAACAGGATCTTCAATCAACACCACTGTATATGTAATGATTACATAATAAAAATATGGAATGTTAGTCCATACATATAAAAGACTAAAACTAAAGAGGTCAACCAGATTGCTTGCAGGAATGTGATCAGACTAGAGACGCTAAAGATGACGTATACAATAAAGTATGTAGGCTAAGTTGACATGCCGTCATCTGTGGTCATTCATTTGTTTTGAAACATTAGTCCAAGCTCCCTGCTTGAGACAACTACCGCGACCTATAATTCAAACGGCCTACGTGATCTGTAGCGTGTCTCATTCTGATTGTATGTTCGTATGTAACTATGTCATCTGATTGTATGTTCATATGTTCGAGCTACTGTCTGTTCCTTTATGAATGGTAACCGAGATGGTAGTAGGACAGAATAGAGTTAGCTATCATCATTAGAAGACCTGTACCTCTTTACCTAAGCTTTATCATGTAGAGAGAATAAATTAGCCATCATCATTGGCAGAAGCGATCAAGCTATCGTCATTAGAAGACTTGGACAATCATACCTGATCTTCACCACGTAAACTCAGAAGAATATACAGTTACCATCCGAGTTACGACCTGCGCGAGTACGTCCACCCGTACTTACGACAGTGTCCGACAGGGGTCTATTTTTTTATATTTGGCGGCGTTTACTGTTTGGCAGCGCGGTAGCGTAGTGTGTGCGGCGCGGTATGACAGTTACGACGGCGCCGGCAGCACAGCATCCCAGACAGACTCATCCCAACCACCTCACTCACTGTCTAGACATTGTAGCAGTACTGTAACATTGTAGCAGGAACATTTTTTTCATTACACCTTTGCCATGGCCCCTAAGAGAAAGTCTGACTCATCAGAATGCAATTCTGCCAAGAAAGCTAGGAAGGCACTGACGGAGATGAAGATGGACGTAATCAAGAAATATGAAGGTGGGATGAAAGTTAATTGTATAAGCAGAAGTCTCCATCTCTCCCACTCCACGGTCTCCACCATTCTAAAGGACAAGGAAAGGATTAAGGACGCAGTGAAAGGAGCAGCCCCAATCAAGTCTACTATTATCACCAAACAGCGTGAAGGACCGATAGCAGACATGGAAAAGTTGTTATTTACGTGGCTGGAAGATAATAGACAAAGAAATGTGCAAGTGATGTTGCGAACAGTGCAAAGCAAGGCAACAAGTTTATTTAAAACGTTAAAAGAGAAAGGAGGTGAAGAATATGCTTCGTTGGAGTTTATAGCGAGTGATGGGTGGTTTTGTCGATTCCGAGATCGGTACCAAGTGCACCATGTTCTGACAAAAGGCGAGGCTGCTAGCAGTGATGCGCCTGCTGCTAAGGCATTCGTTGAAGAATTTGATAAACTAATTGTGAAAGAAGGATATTTGCCTGAACAGATTTTTAATGTGGACGAAACTGCCTTGTTTTGGAAAAAGATGCCGAAAGGCACGTACATAAGCAAAGAATTCGTGAGTGCACCAGGGCATAAGGCAATCAAGAAAGATTCACGCTATTGTTCGGTGGAAACATCGCAGGACATAAATTAAAACCTTTTTTGATTGCGCTTTCAGAAAACCCACGCGCACTGAAGAATGTGAACAAACATGCCCTTCCCGTTTATTACCGAAGTAACAGAAAGGCCTGGATGACGCTAGCACTGTTTGAAGATTGGTTTTTAAACTGTTTTGTTCCCGAGGCACGTCAATATTGTAGCGATAAGGGCATTCCGTTTAAGATTTTATTAGTGCTTGACAATGCACCTGGCCACCCGACGCACTTGAATGATCTTCATCCTAACGTGCACGTTGTCTTCCTTCCCCCTAATACCACCCCCCTAATCCAACCCATGGACCAGGGTGCGATTTTACGTTTCAAGGCGCACTACGTAAGAATTTCCTTTGACCAAGCCATCGAAGCTATGGATGAAAACCCTGAGCTGACTTTGCGCGATTATTGGAAATCGTACAACATTTACCATTGTATCAAGCATGTCGCTAAAGCTTGGGATTTGGTGACAGAAAAATGTATGAGTGGTATTTGGAAACACTGCTGCAAACGCTTCCTCAGAGATTTTGTTGGCTTCGATAACGAAGAGGAATTAAGCAACGTCCGAGGAAAAATTGTTAGCTTGGCAAAGCAAACTTGAGTTAGGATGTGATGAAGAAGAAAATTGAAGAACTGATAAGGTGAAGAACCTGAGGAATTAACAAATGAAGAACTGTTAGCAATAGAAGAAGAAAGGAAAGCTGAAGAAGAAAGAAGAGAGGAAGAAAAGGAAGTTGTAGAAGAGGAGGAGCACGAACGAAAGTTTACTGTAAAGGGATTATCGGAAGCCATACAAATGCTTAATACAATGCTGCATAAATTGGAAGGAATGGATCCGAATGTTGAACGGTTTGCCCGGATAGAGAGATCTATGCAAGAAGTAATGAGGCCATACAAAGAAATCTACGATGAAAAGAAAAAGCAGAAGATCCAAACAACACTTAGCATGTTTGTCAAACACGAACACAAAAGCCCGCCTCATCCAGCATTGAAGCCACCCCCCTCCCCTACATCTGCCAGCGCAGTAACCACCCCTTCCCCATCCCCTGCCTCGCCTGACTTAACAGCTGATCTTTCTTTCGACCATGCGTATGAAGAAAGTGTTGATGACGTCGAACCAAGCACCAGTGAACATTAATTTTGAGTGTTGTTTTGCTTATTTTTTTTACATGCATATGTATTTTCTATTTTGTACTACAGCTGTATGTTCTAATTTTTGAAACTGAAACTTTTCTATTTTCGTATTTTGATCTTCATTTGTATTTTTGTATAATAAATTCAACTGCAGTAATAAATATTTTATTTCTAAAACCATATTATATTAAGATGTATGTACGTAGTATATCAACTAAGCAACTGAAAAAAAAAAAGCTAAATACATTGCACCTACAGTATAATATTAAAAATATCTCTATGATAAAATGATAAAAGTGAAACTAAAAGGCATAAAAATGATAAATACATAAACAGCTTGTACGTATAGTACAACAGTAATATTATTCAACAGAAAAAGTATGATAAAAGTGAAACTAAAAGGCATAAAAATTATAAATAAACAGCTTGTATATACATATGTACAGTAATATTATTCAACAGAAAAGTATGATAAAATTATAAAAGTGAAACTAAAAGGCATAAAAATGATAAATAAACAGCTTGTATATACACAATAATATTATTCAACAGAAAAAGTTACTTAAAAATGCAACACATTCATATCATATGTCCTCGAGTACAGTATAATCTTCCACTTTAACCGAGTACTTATAATCCACGTGTCGGCCATTTTGGCTGGTATTTTCGACTAACAACCATTCTGACATACGACCTGTTGGTCGGAACGGATCTAGGTCGTAACTCGGATGGTAACTGTATATATTTTTATACTTCGTGTTTTCTACAAGAACCTCGCCTCATCACCGAATCATCATGAGTTACACATAGTCGTCATAACCAAAGAAGATAATACCGACTTCGTAAGTGATCTACAAACCCCAAGACACTCCAATGAATATGGAAGTGCAATACCAACCGACTTAGCGTAAGATTATCGCAAGTCTAACATTACCTCATAGGGCGCCTTATTATACAAGGCAACAGCCCTAAAATATACAGTCTATGAAGACGAAGACATGTCCTTCATCGAGAAGAATACAAGCATCAACATCAACGTTTGAGTGACTGTTATCACACATCTCCAAGAATCAAAACCGGACGCGGAGCAGCATCGAACATCAACAGAAAGAAGAAACAAATAAAGGAAACAACGCACGATCACAAGCAAGGACGCGGAGAGTAGGCCAAGAGGAAGCAACGCGAGGAAGAGGGAGGCTGTGACGTCATCACGACTTGGACTTCTTCATGCAACGCGAGGAAGAGAGGAGGCTGTGACGTCATCACGACTTCCGACGCGAGAGAGAGAGAAACTGTGACGTCATCGGATGTCAACAATCCTTCCCCATATAATCCAGAGCTAAGTAGAAATTTTATCTGTTCAGGGTTTTTCTCATGGATTACAAGATCCAATATCGCTGAGAATGTTTTCATACACTTGATATATTTAATCTGTATGGCAGTCATGTTGCCTGTAGCTCTAGTGCGGTGTTTCGTTAAAAAGCTAACGCCTGACAGTACGGAACTAGATGTGTATAAACAGATCAAAGTACACATGTCTAATTGTACTGACCTTGATCCCTTGCTTACTTAAGTTTTGCAAAAAAATGAGGATAAGCCACAACAAGTAGACGTAGTTAATAATAATCAAGGAGCAGGGATGGCCTTGTTACAATTGCAATAGGCCAGGTCACGTAATGTCAGACTGTCGGACACGTTTTTGTTCAATTCATAACAGTACTACACATTCATATAATCGTTGCTTCTCGCGGAATCAACAGCAGAATCCTAAAAACACGCAAACAGTTGCCAATGACAACAAAAAGAAGGGTCCTTAGTACAATAAAAAGAAACAAGTAAACGGTAGTGCTGCTCAACAGCAGAAACAAACAAATCATGCTTCAGGTACCTCTGTTCCTGGGCCGTCTAGCCAGAACTTGCAAGGTCAAGCGAATGTTCAAGGAGTGCAAAACAAAGCAAATACCACGTAGTTAGCTCCAGGGGGGTAGAGGACGATGTTGGGTCATCCATATCAACATCTTTTGTATCAAATAATCAGTTTAATCATTTATCAGATCATTGTGAGGCAATCGATTTTCCTATGAAACACACGGCCGAATCCAAAAAATCTGTGCAGGTTCCCATAGATTTGCAACAAATTCATGCAATTATAAGTCAAGACGAGTTACTACCAACCTTACATGCAGTAAATTTGGACCATAAGTCATTTACTTTGTTCTTTGATTCTGGTAGTCCACATAATATCATGGATTTGAGGACTCATCATTTACTCTTTTCAAACTTCCCTATAGAGAAGTCCGGAGTAAGACTCTCGGGTATAGGAAATAATGAATTAAATGTGGTGGGAGTAACTCATGTTCAGTACAAGGTCAGTAAGCGCACGTTTTCCGATACCTTTATCATTGTACAAAACATTAATATGTATCCCGCAGTAATTATCGGATACCCGTCTATGGCCAATCAAAACATTACATTAGCCCCTGCAAAACACGGCGTGTATACAAAGGAAAATTCTATAAGTCTTCTAATACCCTAAAATCAGTTTTAGATAATAAGGAGACAGAAAGAGTAGTAACATATATCGAAGAACCAATCACTTGTCTCATGAACCAAGAAATAATCCACGCGACCCAACAGAATTCTCGCTCACCCGTAATATCAGCTTGCACGCAAACTCTCGAGCCGAACGTAACTTCGAACATATTAGTGCGTGTAAAGAAAACCTTACCAGGATCTGAAATGTTAATCCTTTCCAACACTTTGAAAACACACGGATTATCCGTCACACAAGCCATTTATACAGTCGGCTCACAACAACTATGTAACATCGAAGTCTGTAATCATTTGAATACCACTTTAGTAATCCACAAAAATCAACATATTTTGGATGTGGAAGTTTTATAAACATCGCATTTGAGATCAATCACGCTCAATCAGTTGCGGATGAATACCTTTTGCAATCTATAAAAAATAAAATCAATAAGGACATTCAAGAAGAAGAAATTCAGCAGAAATTTTTGAATCTTTTAACTGAATATCATGATGTTTTTTCCACTACGGATGGAACCTTAGGAAAAATAGATGTCATCGAGCATCAAATAAGGCTAAAGGACAAACAGAAAGTAATCTATGTACCTTCACACAGACTCCCTATGAAATTCCAGAATGAGATAACTGAGGAAGTAGGTAAATGCTAAAAGAAGGAGTCATTAGGAAATCAAACAGCCCTTATAATTTTTCGTTAATAGTAGTACCGAAAAAAAGATCGAACTTGGCGGATATGGCGTCGATTTTCGTCACTTAAATGAGGAAACAATCCCTGACCAATTCCCAGTGCCATGTACTGACGATATTCTATCTTTACTAGGTCAGAACAAATATTTTACCAGTTTGGACTTACTAAAAGGCTTCCATCAGATTCCGTTGGAAGAAGAGAGTATCCCATACACTGCCTTCAGCACAGCCAGGGGACATTATGAATTTTTGCGTATGCCTTTTGGTTTACGTTGTGCTCCTATAACTTTTACTAGAATGATAAACATTGTGTTTGGAGACTTGTTAGGAGATATCCTACATGCCTATATGGACGACCTAGTAATCTTTTCTAATACCTTAGAAGAACATCTACGTAAATTAGAGTTAGTGCTACAAAGACTAAGGCAGCATAACCTAATGGTAAAGATATGTAAGTGTGAATTTTTTAAAACAGAACTAGTCTATTTAGGTTTCACGGTGTCTAGTCAAGGTCTTAAAGTAGTCCATGATAAGGTATCAGCTATCCGTAACTTTCCGATACCTACTAACGTCAAGGGAATACAGCAATTTCTAGGGTGTAGCGGATACTATAGGCGTTTCATACGCAACTACTCAATCATAGCCGCTCCCCTAACAGATCTTATAAAGAAGGGCATAGATTTCATATGGTCTGAAAAACATCAACAGGCGTTCGATAAATTGAAAGATGAACTGTGTAGTTCTCCTATCTTGAAATTTCCTGACTTCGGTAAGGAATTCTTTATTGCAACAGACGCTTCAGACCTAGGAGTAGGTGGTGTATTGCTTCAACAATATGATAGACAGTTTTTTCCTTATAGCTTTTTATTCACGTAAACTGAGACCTTCCGTAAGTAAATATGCAGTAATAGACAAGGAAGGGCTCGCTATTGTTAATTCACTAGTGCATTTTAAGTTCATAATATACGGTTATCCCGTCAAGGTTCTCACTGATCATGAGCCCCTAACCGACTTCTTTAAAGGCTTTAGTCACAGCCCTAAGCGAACTCGGTGACATATGATCATCCAGGACTTTGGCCGCGAAGGATAGGGTAATTTACCTGGGAAAGCAAATATCAAATTTGCTGACGCATTATCACGCAACCCCTCGTCATCTTGTACAGAGCCATTAGCTGAATTAAAATATATCTCAACCTCCACGCCCCATTGTTAAAACTATATCTGAACAGGAAGATCTGGCTGGAGTGCTGAACTATTACAGACAGAACAAAGAAAAGATCAGCAAATAGAAAAAATCATAAATGCGTTAAACGGAAATCCGAAGGAAAAGGAATATATAAAGTATAAGCAGCAGAATTATATAATCAAAGATATATCCTGTGTAGATACGTGACGAGGAAAACCCACAACACACCACAGTTGAATAACAACCAGGTGGTGGTACCTATCTCACTCATACCCACTGTCTTAAAATGGTTTGCATGAAAATCCACTGCATGGACACCCGGGTTTTTCCATCATGTCACAGAAGCCAAATCCTTATTTTATTGGCATAACGATGCTTACAGATATAAAAAAGCACATAGCTAATTGTCGCACTTGTCAAGAATACAAAGGGCACACGAAGACACCTGTCAGCCTAGGGGCTTATCCCATGCCAAATCAACCCTTTGAAAGAGTACACTTAGATTTATTAACAGGGTTTTACGAGTCAGACAGAGGAAATAAGCACCTCCTAGTAATCATAGATGCCTTGACTCGATATACAGAACTGATAGCGCTTAAAACAAAAACGGAAGTCGAGTGCGCTAGGAAGTTTTTACGAATGCTACATTTGTAAACATGGAATTTCACACACCATTATATCAGACTCGGGCGGGAGTTCAATAATCATTCCTTAACTCCTTGTGCGAATTCCTTTGCAAAATAAAGAAATCAATACCATGATCTATCACCCCAAGAGTCTAATGGGCTAGTGAAAGGGCAAATCGTAAGGTTTTTAAACATTTTAAGGTTCACCAGGGGTTAGGGGGGGCAGACCCCAACTGGGACATTGCCATACCTGCGGTACTAACACACTTAATCACTCATATCATGGTGTCTATTAAAATGACACCGCACGAGGCACTGTACGGTATCCCAGCTAGAACACCTTTCCATGTATTAACGCCTACAACCAATTTATCAAATCCTCTAAAGGATGTTATGGATGCAAGGCATAAGTCGATATAATATACTTCGTAAGAATCTAGAAGAAACACAAATTATAATGAAAAGAAATCATGATAAAATAGCTAAGCCAACTAGAACATATGCCGTGGGCGATGAGGTATACATCAAAGTATACGTACGTAAAGGACTAAATTACAAAACTGACACCTAAGTTTGAAGGCCCGTTTAACATTTTAGAAACTTAACGGCCAATAGATTTAGGTTCAAAAATGTATCCCAACCCACTGATATGAGAATCGTTCCATTGGCACATATCAGAATCTAAAGAAAGGTAGATGGAGTGAGAAAAATGGTTGTATTTATGAAACTTGTATAATAATTTATACATATATATATATATATATATATATATATATATATATATATATATATATATATATATATATATATATATATATATCACATATATATATATATATATATATATATATATATATATATATATATATATATATATATATATATGTAAGTGTTTACATAATAAAAATATGGAATGTTATTCCATATATATAAAAGACTAAAACTAAAGAGGTCAACCAGATTGCTTGCAGGAATGTGATCAGACTAGAGACGCTAAAGATGACGTATACAATAAAAGTAGGCTAAGATAACATGCCGTCACCTGTAGTCATTCAATTGTTTATAAACTTTAGTCCAAGCTTCCTGCTTGAGACAAACACCGTGACCTATAGCTCAAGCGGCCTACGTGATATGTACGTGTCTCATTTTGATTGTGTGTTCGTATGTAACTATGTCATCTGATTGCATGTTCATATGTTCGAGCTACTATCTGCTTCCTTCATAACTTGTAACAGAGATGGTAGAAAAGCAGAATAGAGTTAGCTATCGTCATTAGAAGACCTGTACCTCTTTACCTAAGCTTTATCATGTAGAGGAATAGAATTAGCCATCATCATTGGCAGAAGCGATCAACGCTATCGTTATTAGAAGACTTGTACAATCATACCTGATCTTCACCATGTAAAACTTCAGAAGAATACATATATTTTTATACTTCGTGTTTTCTACAAGAACCTCCTCACCAAATCATCATGAGTTTAACACATCGTCGTCATAAACATGAAGATAATCCCGACTTCGTAAGTGATCTACAAACCCCAAGACACTCCATTGAAGATGGAAGTGCAATACCAACCGACTTATCGTAAGATTATCGCAAGTCTAACATTACCTCATAGGGCGACCTTTATCATAAACAAGGCAACAAGCCCTAAATAAGTGGTGGCAGCGGTGGGATAAGAACTCTACAACTTCTCCGAAGAAAAATCAGAATAATTGAAGTATTCAATATAAGAACTCTTGTCAACGACGCACGAAAGCAGCAGATTCTTCAAGCAACCTAGTATCATCGTTTAGTGAATAAATTCAAGAAACAAACCGCCCCCACGTGTCCTTTTCCTAGGGCAACGCAAGCTTCGTCTCTCATTAGAATCATTCAAGAAAACATCGTTATGAGCGTTTCCGGCACTTCAAGAAACAAACCGAACGCGTCTGCAGCATCGGATCTTCAAGGCTCGAATCATCGAAACAACACACACGGGGAAACTGAAGCCAAACCAGGTCATCCGCTAAATAGAGAAGGAGGACCAAGGCCGTGTGTCGTTTATCGGAACACCGTGACTTCCACAAAATCAAGCTAAGTACAATTTTTTATTCATTTGGAGTAACTTTGAGTGTTTCCTTTGCAGGTCGAATTTCTTTATTCCTGTGGCTGAAGTTACGAGGCATTCTTAATCTTACTTTTTTACAGAAATTATCTACATCATTGAGATTTCGCTACTGCGAGTTTTTATCTTTGAGTGTCTGTTTCCAGAAGTTCTACTGAAATATCATAATCATATACTATGTTAATTTTATCATTTTGGGTGATTATTAATCCCTTACGTAACAAATCATATTAAACAGTGAATATGCGTTTACGCAGTGGACGTCTGTATTTATACAGATGCATGGATAGGGTCGTTAAGCACCGTAGTGATTAGAAAACACACAAAAAACAAGTGGAACACCCGTACAAATCTATATAAATTAGAGGTAACACTATTTCGGGTCATGACAATAGATGCTCCTTTGCAAAGTCCCGATCGCAGTTTTTAGCCTTGAGTTTTTTGAGTTATATAAAAATATCGAACCTCAATGACTCAACTTAACTTTAAAAACTATGGCTGGATTGCAAGGAATAACATGTCTGTAAAAAACTTTCATCAGGCTAAATGCGCTGACCAGGATCCCTCACTATTTCAGATTTTAGCAAAGAATGAAGTACAAACAGTTAATATTGAATGCAGTAGAGATAACTTGTCTTAATAGTAATCGCTCAGTTCCTAATAGTTCGTCATTCATTGCTTTTTATGTAAACAGCAACTAATGCTAAAAAAACACACAATACGTTGCCGATGGTAATAAAGAGAAGGATCCTAATTATTACAAAAAAAGAAATAGAAACAGTAGCCCTTTAAGAATCAAACAAGCAAACTCGGTTACTGTGTCACCTATCAAGCGGTCAAGGTTAGTTAAATCTGCCGAGTTTTCAAAGCAAAGCAAATTCCACACAATAAGCAACTCTAGCAGAGTGGGGAAAAGCGATGTTGGATCATACATGCCGAATACCTTTTTGAATAAAAAGGAATTGGTTTCCTTATGCAGCACACGACCGTATCAAGTAATCAGAGCAGGTTCTCGTTTCTTTTTTAATGCGTAAGTTTTATTAAGTAGTGGTGGATAAAGCCCGACTATACGCGCCGTAAAATTAGAATATCTTGTTTTATTATTTTAGTACACGTAATATCCTGTATTTACGGACTCGCCGTCTGTTATTCGAACTTCCCTAATGAGAAGTCCGGATAAGCGAGCGCTTACAGATACCTCTATAGTTATAAAAACATTGATCTGTATCTATCCTCCTGCAAAATAAGGCGTGTTTATCAAAGGAAAATCCTATAACCTTCAAACATATTAAAATCCGTTTGAACAAAAAAGAGACAGTTAATCAAATAATAACTTATATAGAGGAACTATACATTTGTCTCATAAATCGTAACATTGTTCAAATGACCCAACAGAATTCTCCCACAACGCAGTCGTAGTTTGCACGCAAAATCTCGAGAAGCTGGCATGCCCTCGAATGTCTTAGTGCGTGTAAAAAGACTTTGCTGGGAAATGAAATTTTAATCCTTCCCGACACTGAAATATAACGATTTCCGCGAACAAAGCCCTAGACACGGTTGACTAGCAGCACAAGTTAAATCTAGTGATCCACAAACGTATACATATCGTGGATACGGAAGTTATAAATATCGCATTTTTTTATTGTTGCTAATTTTTAATCACGCCAACCAGTCGTAGATGAATCTCTCTGATAATCTATCTAAAGTAATATCCGTAAAGTCATTCAAGCAGAGGTGATTCAGCAGAAAGTTTTTTTTTTATCTTTTACCTGAATACCAGGAAGTTTCTCCACTAGCGAGTGATCTCTGGGAGAAAAAACGGATGTCATTGAAAACAAAATACGGTCTAAGGACGAACATAAAGCTATATACGTACCTTCGTATAGACTCTCAATGAAATTTCAAATGGAGATAAATGACGAAGTTGAAAAATGTTAGTAATAGGAGTCATTAGGAAATCAAATAGCCCATATAATTTTTCCCTCAAACGTCAGAATAAATTTTTTTTTCACCAACTTGGACTTACTTAAAAGCTTTTACCTGATACCATTACCTAAGTGATTGTACCTCATTACCGTTTTCAGCACACTCAGGACATTATCAATTTTTTAACGTATGCCTCCGGCTTACGTTGCGCCCCAATTATAATATAGTGTTTGGAGACTTTTTAAGGGATACCCTACATGCTTATATGGTTGGTCTTGTAATCTTTTCTAATACCTTAGAAGTACATTCACATAAAGTAGAGCTAGTGCTACAGAGACAAAGACAAATAATCTCAGAGTAAAATATCTAAATGTGAGTTTTTAAAAAAACCGAACATGTTTATCTAGGTTTTATGTGTCTAGTCAAGGTTTTAAAGTAGTCCATGGTAAAAGGTGTCGGCTATTCATAACTTTCCTGGTACCTATTAACGTAAAAGGGGGATACAGCACTTTTGCGCTTTAGTGGGTATTACAATCGTATGTAAATATGTAACTCTTCAATCATGACAGCTCCTTTAACAAATCTTACGAAGAAGAGCGTAGATTTATTATGGTCTAAAAAGCATCAACAGGCGTTCGATATCTTAAAGCGGAATAATGCAGCTCACCTAACTTAAAAAAAATCCCTGATTTAAATAAGGATTTTTTTTTATTGCAACAGACGCCTCAGACCAAGGGGTAAGAGGGGTACTACTTCAGTAATATGATAAACAGTTCTTTCCTATAGCTTTTTATTCATTGTAAACTAAAGCCTCTGAAAGTAAATATACAGTAATAGGCAAATGGAAGGCTAGGTATCTTTAACTCACTAGTACATCTTAAGTTCATGATCTATGGCTATCCTGATAAAGTCCTTACTGAACATGAGTCCTTTACCGAGTTTTTCAAAGGCTTTAATCACAGTCCAAAAGGAACTCGGTGACAAATGATCATTCAGGTCTTTGGAGCCAAGATAAGATATCTACCTGGGGAAAGCATTATCCAATAGCTGCACATTATCCCGCAATCCCGCACCATACTGCAAAGAACCATTAATTGAACTAAAAATATATATATATATATATATATATATATATATATATATATATATATATTATATATATATATATATATATATATATAAAAACATCCGTGCCTATTGTTAAAACCGTATCTAAACAAGAAAACTCTTAATAACCCAAGAGATCGCGAGCATTGAATATCTGGGTTGGAGCGCAGAACTGTTACAAACTGAACAAAGCAAGAGTCAACAGACATAACCCAAACAATAAACACTTCGAACGGAAACAGAGTCAGCAGCAATAAACATCAAACAATAAACACTTCGAGCAGAAACCCTAAAGCAAAAGTATATTTAAAGTATGTGTATCAGAATAATGTAATCAAATGTAATATTATATGTAGGTCCGTGACGAGGAAAACCCGAAGAACACAGTAGATGACTAACGACCAGGTAGTAGTAATAATCTCTTTCATACCAATCGTCATAAACTGGTTGCATTCCGTCATCCAGGGTTCCCTACTATGTCCAGGAAGCCAAATCACTGTTTTACTGGCCTACAATGCTTACAGATATAAAAAGCACATAACTGATTGTAACACGTGTCATGAAAACAAGGGATACACTAAGACACCTGTCAGTTTAGGGGCCTATCCTGTGCCAAATCAATCCTTGAAAGAAAATGCGTAGAATTATTAACAGAATACGAGTCTGACAGAGGGAATAAACACTTCTTAGTGTTAATAGTTTCCTTGACACGTTATATAGAATTAATAGCACTAAAAACAAACACTGCAATTGATGTGTTAGGAATATTTATGAGTGCTAAATCAGTAAACATGGAATTCAACACATGATAATCTGACTCGGGTGGTGTAAATCAATAATCTCCATAACGCGTTTGTGTGAATTCCTATCCATTAAGAAACCAAAGTAATATATTTTATACACCCAGAGTCAATCGGTTTTGGTAGAATAACGGATAATTAAACATAGGAAGTGTCAATGTCTTACGAGTTACAACTCGTGATATTGGATCCGAACTGGATTATAGCGGTTCTCGCGGTTTTAAATACCTTTATCATTTTATATACTTGTATCTATAGAATTGATGCCGCAAGTAGCCTTATACGGTACGCCGCTAGAACACTTTTCCACATATTCAAGCCAACCATTAATTTATCAAATATATATAAAAAAATATATAAATAAATAAATAAAAAAAAAAATAAATAAATAAATATGGATACAAGTGGAGTCAATATAATACACTCCGTAAGAAGTCGGAAGGGTTACAATTTATAATAAAAAAGGAATCACAATAAAATCAATAAGCAAAACGTAACCATAGGTTAATTAAATATCCAAATATATATATGCGTAAAGATTTTAACTCTAACTTAACGCTTTAGTAATGACAAATAAGCTAAAAGTTCAAACACATATCCAAAAACCTACTGACATATTGTCTGTCCCGGTGATTTATAATTCGTAGTCAATGAAAAAAAAAAATAATAATAATAATAAAATAAATAAATAATAAAAATAAAATAAAAGAGATTTTAAAGTCAGGAAGTCTAGAAGTGAAAATGTTTATCTATGGAATAATCCATATGAATCTTATACAGGGCTAATAATATATATAGAATTTGTATGGAAACCTTTTTTCATTAGTTTGAATAAGGAATATTTAATTTAACATAATTCCAACATGAAACTAATATATTGTTCAATTTTGGTACTGTTTTTTTTTTTTTCAGACATTATTCTCATGCGGGTGGAGAATAAAACAAAAAAAAAAAATATCATTTGAAAATACTAAAGTTGTATCTCTTACAGCAAGTAACGTAACTCTTAAGCTGGTGACGACGTCATCAGTTCTAGAAGGTCTGTCGCGTTTGCCGTATCAGCATTGATTCCTTTAACCTCAAATATCTGCTTGCACAGGCTTCATCTCGCGCTTGCAAAGCAGATTGACTGGAGAAAGGAATGCTTAGCCCGAACTTCTCATGGGCAGGCAGACGTGTCTATCCGTATGCGCAATGCAACTTTAGTTAAGGAGTTGCAATCATTTTAAAATTAATAACAAAATAAGCAAATAGAATTTCTATAACAACAAAATGAATTAATTTTTCTGAACCTCGTAGACATTTAGAAGTATCAAGATATGTATATGAAATATTTACTTGCAACATTAGCCTATTACAATTCAAGTAAAACATTCATGGGAAAATGTCACATTTTCTTGAAAAACCCAAAGTTTATTTAGAAATTAGTTACATAGTGGGTTTTTTCGTTGCATCTCCTACCTATTAATAAAGTTTTTAAAATTAACCTCAGAGGATGCGCGCGAGAAAATTGAATATGAAACTTTTGTTAGGGTGGGGCACATAGGATCAGATTTTATCACAACTTAATTTCAGTTAGCATAGAGAAAATACAGAATCATGATTAATCTTCTCTTGACTCTTATGTTGCCTGGCAATCTTACAAATAGCTCCGTTTTTCGACTTCTTTGTCTAGTAACTTACTACCAGTAATATCGAATTTTCTTTGGGATTCGTATTGATATCTGTTTATTTTTTATAATTATGGATATTTTTACAAGTCATCATAGACCTGGATAGGTTCACTCATTGTTAATGCCATGGATAAAAAAGTTTGTACAGCGGACTCTTTTGAAATTAAAAAATATCAGCGAATTCATGTGGGTTAAGTCTGGTCTAAATGGCTCTCTTCCCTCCCTGTATTTGGATGTCGTCTGAATTTACTTTGCCCTTGTGACAAGTATAATTTCACTTGCAGGCTGATTAATGGAACCTGTTACAGTATCCTGCAGTACGAGAGTTTCACATCGCAACTTAAAAAAAATCGTTCGTCGCTGCGGACGACGGCAGTCGAGTAACAACCGCCTACAATGTGAAAGGAATAAGCACCATCATGGACTTCTTCGACCGACACCCGTATCCCGTCGTTAATCTCGTTTTAATGCGGAATGCCCTGCGGCTGTCGGAAATCGACTACAAAAGGGGACATACTTCCGACAATTACGACCCGAAGGATATTCAACTCTACTTTACTGGCGAAGGACTCGTGCTGGGGATGATTTTATTCATCGCGAACGTAATCATGTAGCTTAGGATGCAGAGAATAAGTATGAGTGCAAAATAGAACGTTTTGGACCCGCCCCAGCCCAGCAAAATTTTCCCTTGTTTTAACCCTGTGAAATTGGCCGTTTCATTTGGCTATAGGTGGTTGTCTGGAACTGTGTAATGGACGAAAAGTTGTTCGAAAGCTAGTTAAATGTGAAGTAGTATAACCTTGGTCATGTATCCTATATATATAAATGATCATAAATAACAGAATCGAAATATATTTTTTGCGTGTACGCACTATGAATCTATATATATAAATGATCATAAATAACAGAATCGAAATATATCTTTGCGTGTACGCAGTAGGAAATCTATTTAAAGTGCACATATATTAATCATAATTATATGAATCCATATACATATGTATAAACAAATCAGGTAGCCTATAATCAATCTGTTACCTTTTATCTTACCAATATCTGCAGTTATATATGAGTTAGTATATGGATTAATGAATCAGATATATAACAGTTAGCATAAACTTAATAATTTTTATAAATTCATATATGAATTTTTATCAGTTAAAATATGATTTTTATCATGTTAATCTTCATTCTATGCAATTATCAGAGTACATAATGAGATGAATGTGAAAAACTGTATCATTATATATCATGTGATCATATTATTTACCAATATCATTGTTTTATATTTTATTACTTGAACATCAGTTCATGTACACCATGATTTTTATATCTTATATATATATATATATATATATATATATATATATATATATATATATATATATATATATATATATAATATATATTATCTATATATATATATATATATATATATATATATATATATATATATATATATCTATATATATATATATAGTATATATATATATATATATATATATATATATATATATATATATATATATAATATATATATATTATTTCACATAGTGTCTGTATCACACTCCTATAAGTCAAATGCAAGTATTTCCGTATTTCCAATACAGGTATGGAGGAGAAGCTGATCCTTTAAGAGGAAGAGCCCTGTGTTACCCTGTGTTATGCATTTGCTATTTTCACGTTATTAATATGAATAACTACTAAGCAGAACACCATAAAAATCTGTGGTTTGAAATAAAGGTTGGAAGGAAAAATGTAATTGAATATGATATTTATTACATAAATAGGCCTTTAAAATGACGTAGTACCGTAGTTACAAACAATTGGTAGGATAACAAGGCAATTCACGTAGATCGTAGGGCGTTCCCTTCGTTCTGCTTCGCTCGCTGTCTGTAAAGAAATATTCGGGAAGATTAGTATCTAAAAGTCATGGTCATTTATGTAGAAAAATATACCCATAGGAATAATAACCCACTTAAAATTACCTTACAATTGAGCAACTGAGGTTTACATTAGTATCAGGAAGGAAATAAAAGGGCCGATACACCGAAACCAAACACCATCCTGAAATGAACGGTAAAACCTAATATAAATGCTCGTCGTAATATGGGAGACAATCCGTCATAAATATAACCACTCGAACATTAGTGTATTAGACGATTCTCTTACCCAACAAGTGGTTAACAAGGTGAATTTAATGAATTGAATAAGCTAGAGTTACTAAGTTCCGAAAGAGCTAAATCACCTGAAAGGACAAGAGAATACGGATGTATAAAACATATTGACCACAAAAAACTATAACGAATCTTCATAAGAAAAAATGACAGACAGGAAAACTTGAATAGGCAACACAAGGCAATGAGAGTTCGCAATGATAACCTTAAAAAATAAAGCCCTATATATTCTTGGTACTCACCATTGTCGAACCATGCACAAAGGCGTTGCAGATGGATTTTGGCAGAATTTTCTCAAGAGGATGACGTAGACCAGGGATCCCAATAAAAAGCCTTTAGCCTAAGACAGGCATGTCGGACGAATCAAAATTGTAGGAACCTTCCCAGGTGAGTGAGGTCTCTGCTCTCTTCTCTTTGTCTCTCTCTGAGACTGCCACCTGAACGGCCGGGC
Source organism: Macrobrachium nipponense (assembly GCF_015104395.2). NCBI lineage: Eukaryota > Metazoa > Arthropoda > Malacostraca > Decapoda > Palaemonidae > Macrobrachium > Macrobrachium nipponense. The sequence goes on from NC_087222.1 coordinate 11,140,482, forward strand.
TGCCTGGCTCCTCGTCGCCGTTTTCCAGCTCTAGTAAAGCATATGGAAGGAGGAGGAGTTAGCAAACTACCCATCTTTAAAGACTGGACGGCAGGAAATAAGACAGTTTGATGGTACCAAGAGTAGGGCAATTGAAATACCAAGTTCTTAATAATTACTAGTCTTTCCTGTCGCCATGTGAGAATATGAAATGTCTTGTACAGTCCAGGGCGAAGATGGAATTTTTTCAGAAATGAAAAATTCCATCCTGAAACATATGTAACTGGACAATTGTAAGAAAAAATACATTTAAGGAATGTAAAAATAATTAAATTAAATACAACGAAATACAAATACTGAATAAAGATTAAAGCATCTGTCTTGTCCTTTCTTGGCTTAATATAGCAGACCTTTCTTTTGGGTTGGGCCTTAAGGACGAAGTAACAGAATTACAAATATCAGGAGTAGCTGAATTAGTACTTCCTGTGTTTTCTAGTATTGGAATAATATTATTTACATGCAACCTTGATGTCTGGCCTGTTTTTCCCTTCTTAATAACAGCATGGGTAACTTCACCCAAATCATTCTTAAAAACTTCTAGAATTATGCCCAGAGGATTAATTATTCCTTTTGGTATGTTCCTCCTTAATTAATACAACATCGCCAACCTTTAGTAATTTATGAGTAACGGGACGATACCGCCCTTTCTGTCAACTGCTTGTTGAATCAGAGTACTAGAAATTCATTATGATAGGTCTCTATTAATGTCTGCCTAATTTTACACAACTTTAGGTAATTCTGAAAAATAGCTGGATTATCAGGGTCAAATTCTGGATCTTCAACTGAAAGAGGTTGAACAGATTAGGGATAAGGTTTAGAGAAGTCAATTCATAGCCTCGCACGAGCTGTTCCGGCGTTATTGGTTCGGGCACGTGGTCAGTCTCAGCACGAACAGCTTCTTTGAAGGCTATAGGTCGTCGATTAACGAGATGCACAATATTACAGACAAGAATTCAAAGTCTACATACGTCAATACAAAAATTCTTAATTGCTCCAAACCATTAATCTTTTTACCATTTTTACACAGACTTCTACTAATGTTCCCAATTGACTGCAGCCTTTGAAATATTGCTGAAAGGAGAGAGGTTTTACATTATTTTCCTCAAAATATAATTGCGTCTGAGGGTCACTAATGAAGGAAGTTATGGTATTAGCTCCTGCCACCAACTGAGTTCCAAGATCACTAATACAAAGTTGAGGAATCCCGTACTCAAAGCAGTGTAGCTGAAATGCTCTTAAAAATTCTGCAACATTCAAACTCCTACAAATTTTGAGGTTAACTGCCCTAGACCAAGTACAGGTGATACATAGTAACCAAACTTTACGGGTCTCTTTTCCATCCTTCGTATTGAAGGGTCCTATATAGTCCATAAATATGTTTAGAAAAAGGAACCGTAGGAGGATCTGCTCTGAAGTCTCTGTAAAAGTTCTGATTTAACCTTATATAACGATTATTAAACCTACGACAATGAACACACTGTTTAAGAGCCTTCCCTTTTCACAACTGAGAAATGTTTAGGGATGTAATAATGCTTTCTGAGCTCCGTTAATACAGAATAACATCCTGAATGTAATAATTTGAGGTGTGCATCCCAAATAATTAGTTTGCTCAAATGACTGTCTGGGTGCAATAATAAAAGGGTAATTTCCACTTAAGCCATAATTCCATTTTCTGAATTTACTCTTAACTCTCAGAAGACCCTGTGAATCTAAAAATAAATTAAATTGCGTTATAATAGGAGGAATGTCTTTTCTGGAATTAAGACCATGCTGTAGGTAAGAATATACCTCAGGATAATGCTTCCTTTGTTCAGTGTTTAACAAGTAATTTATAGCCTGGGTGTTACGGACCCCTTTATTGGGTCCTGGTGCAGTTCTTTTATTGCACTATTTATATTCTCAGTGATGTTCAAAAAATACTCTGCGTAAAATGGTCAGTGGAGACGAAAACAAAAGCGGAAAAACTCAACAATAGTTTATTCATAACAAAAATAACATTAAGTCAACCTTGTGACTGAAAAGGACGTACACTAGTCCTCAAATAATCCCGTAGGATCCCTAAACGCTAAGAAAACTAAGCCCTAGATAGAAACATGAGAGAGAACAAACACAAGAATACGTCTAAACAGGAATATATCCATACAATGGCTGGCCAGGCCAAAACCCAAATATACCTATAACTATAAACGAAAGAAGGAAGGTGAAGGATAAAAGTGAGAAAACACTTAAATTCCTACCTATGAATTACAATATAAACACCAAGGCCGATAGGCCATAAGGACCATCAGAGTCTATAAATATTGTATAGAAAAATAGATATATATAAAAAAAATAAAAAAAAATCAACAAACTCCTCACACAAAACAGGGGAAACTCAGTCCAAAATAAATTCAAATCGCCTTTACGGAGGCCGTTGATCCAATACATCTCAGCTCTGCAGACGAGGGAGGACATGAATACACAGGTAACCACAGTACAGGTGGAGTCGGAGAAGGTCCTGCCCGACAACACAAAGGCAAACTCCTACCTGGTATCTGTCTCCCTACTTGACACCTCACGAGCCAGATTGCTCCCTCAGCAGCAGCTTAAGGTGTCCTTGGAGATAGACTGATGACTGCCCAAAGCTCCTCTAGTGCCAGTAGAACACGGTGGCACTCAATACTCTAGGGAAATATATATATATCCAACTAAGGTGGCAGTACGACGAAGTCACAGGTGACAAAGTCAACTGCGTCGAATACAGGTCACACGACGTCGCAGGTGACAGAAGTGTTACCTGCGAGGGCAGCTCCAAAACAAGATTCAATGTTTTCCAATAATCGCCAGCTGCAGAGGTATCAGGAAGCAAAGGAAGGCCCGAACTAACCTTAGGCCGAGCACCGTCTTTCCAAAAGTCACCTCACAGGAGTCCTGCCGCACTCGAAAAATAAACAAACCACAATCGTTAACACGATAGTTCAAGCAATTAAGTGAGCGGGGAGGAGGCGAGAAACTATAGCGTAAACAAAACACTAAACACTTAACATTAACTGCCTTAAGAAATAATGTACTTAAAACTAGAACAAGGTTGACTTAAATAAATCGGAAAATTACGTTACTCTAATACCTTCCTCCCCGAGAAAAAAAAAAAAAAAAATTTTTTTTTTATAACAAGAACATAGAACCTGGAAAACAGGAACATTAAGGTCCACCAAAAAAAAAAACAAAAAAAAACAACAAGACAAAAGTTACTGGCCTGAAAATAAAACTAGATTAAACAGCAAAGTCAAAAAACATGGTATATAAACAAAAAAAATAAATAACTTAAGTCTAAACAACGACAACAAGAAAAGACTAACAACCACATCTTACATAGCATACAAAACAAATCTGAACAATACAGACAAAAACTCGCAAAATCAAGGAAGGAAACTTACGTATACATACCTCGACTTACAGTGTACCAAAAAAAAAAAAAAAAGTTTTTATACAAACCCACCGGAGAAACGAGCAGGGCAGCGTACGAGGGAGGTAAAACAAACATATCAAATTCGTGAGAGCGCGTCAGGAATCTTATTTTCAGACCCCTTAATGTGTTTAATAACCAGCTTGAATTCCTGAAGCAAGAGAGCCCAACGCAAGATCCTCTGGTTGGCCCCTTTCATACGCTCAATGAAAACAAGCGGGTTATGATCCGTCCAGATCTCTATGGGAAGAGAAAAGTTAGTTACATAAGGTTTGTTTAAATGTATAAGGGTACGGACCAAAGCAAGAGCTTCCTTTTCAATGGTAGAATACCTCCTTTCAGCCACCAATAACTTCCGACTAAAATAAGATATGGGGTGTACCTCACCTTCATCGTCCCTTTGGAAAAGGACACCACCTATACCCACATCACTGGCATCTACTGCTATGATATAAGGTTTCTGAAAATCTGGGGAAGTCAAAATAGGTTTCGAAATTAGAATGGTTTTAAGCTTATTAAAAGCTTCCTCACACTGATTAGACCAACAAAATTTTTTACCCTTCTCTAAAAGGTTAGTAAGAGGTTGAGCAAGATCAGAGAAATTTCGCACGAAGCGGCGATAATAACCAGACATTCCCAGAACTCTTCTCACCTCTCTAATATTAACCTGGCCGTTTTTAAAATTAATCAATAGCCTCGAGGTTAGCTTGTTTCGGAGCCACCTGACCCAAACCAACCTCGTGACCCAAATAACAAACCTTTGCCTTGCCAAATTCACACTTTGATAAGTTAATACCAAACCAGCAGACCTAAGGGCCTCAAATACCTTACGCAATCTTACCATATGCGTACTCCAATCATTGCTATATACAACCAAATCATCAATATAAATTTTTCAGTTCCTTTCAAACCACAAATTACCCTATTCATAAGCCTCTGAAAAGTACACGCGGCATTTTTCATCCCAAATGGCATAACCTTGCATTCATACAAACCAAAGGGAAGTTACGAATGCCGAGATTTCACGGGCTCAATCAGATAACGGAACCTGCCAATAACCCTTCAGCAAATCTAGTTTCGTAATAAATTTGGCAGAACCTATCTGATCGAGGCAATCATCAATACGTGGCAAGGAAAAGAGTCATTTTTGGTGTGTGGGCATTAACCTTTCGATAGTCCACACACATGCGGAACTTCCCGTCAGCTTTTCAAAACAACAATAGGGGAACTCCAAGGACTGACTGATGGCTGAATCAGGTCGTGCTCCAACATATATTTAATCTCCTTTTCGACCAAATCCCTTTTTACAGGAGTTAACCGATAAGGACTTTGTTTAACTGGGGAGGCACTACCTACATCTACATCATGGCAAAGAAAATTAGTTCTACCAGGAGAGTCTCGGAATAAATCTGAAAAGGAATAAATTAGATTAAACACATCCTCTCTTTGATGAGGATCCAAATGCTTCAGACCTTCCTGTAAAACTTCTAAATTTTGTATATTAGAAAAAAGAGCATCTGAGAGACCTGACTCATTAAATCATCCGAATCCCGAGGAGGAAATTCCACAGCTACAGATACTGGCTCAGAGACAACTGTTAAAGGATCAACACTTCTACTATGATACGCTTTCAAACCTGTTTACATGAAAAAAACTTTACACTTTCCTGCTTGAACCGGGAGCTTCAATTTCGTAATTCACCTCGGACAATTTCCTCAAAACTTTCCACGGACCCTTATATTCTAGGTTCAAGAAAATTGTCTGGGTCCATACTCAAAATCAAAACCAATTCTCCTGGTTCAAAAGAACGGACTTTAGTGTTCCTGTCAAGTTAGCCTTCATTTTAGCCTGAGAATAATTCAAATTATCCCGAGCAAAACTTCCAAGCACTGAACATTCTCTTTCTCAAATCATCCACAAATTCTCCCATTTTGATATCTCCCCTTCGATTGACCCCTAATACTTCACAAAAAATGTCCAAAGGGCCACGGACTTTGTGCCCAAAAATCAGTTCGAAGGGAGCTACACCTGTGGGAGGCATTGGGATGATTCCTAAGAGCAAACAGTGCGAGCGGCAGTGCTTTGTCCCATCGCTTCCATGTTCATAACAATTTTTTTTTCTTTAAAATAGATTTTAATGTCTGGTGAAACCTCTCCACCACACCTTGACTCTCCGGATGATACGGAACACTCGTAATGTGCTGAATGGCCAGTTCAGCACACTTACCTCTTAACATTTTACTTGTGAAATTCGTTCCGCAATCGGTCTGAATAACACGGGGGAGACCGTACCTGGAAAAGAATTCCATTAATTTTTCAAAACACTACTTTAGAGGTTATCCGTCTCAAAGGGAAAGCTTCGGGAAATCGGGAAATCTAGAGGCTCTATCCATAATTGTTAATAGATAAATATAACCAGACTTAGTTTTCGGCAAAGGACCAACCCACATCTATCACCAATTCCGAGAATGGTTCTCCGATGACAGGAATAGGATTTAAAGGAGCCTTAGGAATAATTGATTTGGTTTTCCCCTCCCCATAACCTGACAAAACCTCACATTCGTTCACAAAACGCTTCACAGACGATTTCATTCCAGGCCACAAAAAATATCTTGCTAATTTACGGAAAGTCTTCCATACACCAAAATGACCTGAAAGGAAATTGTCGTGAGCGAGACTCATTACTGATTCACGAAATGGGAAGGGACCACAATTTGCTCAATCCGAGAGCCTTGCTCAGATCATCTGTCGAAGGTCTACTAAATCTGTACAACAAATTATTTTATTATACCAAACCGAGGCTTAGTTAGATCATTGATATCACCTAACTCAAAATTAAATTCGTTTTCTGGGCCTCAATGAAAGCCAAACGATCCCAATCAGGTTTCAGAACATCATTAATAATAATATGACTATCACTACTATCTACAGACCCGGGCCTTTCTACATCTACTTCTAAACTACTAAATAATAATTCATCATCATTAATTGATTCAGCAGCTCTTGCTGTGGCACGGGTTTTGTTACAGAAACAGGATGGGCATGAACAGACAAAATAGGAAATAATTCCCGACCTTCACTATTGAGCATATCATTTCCCAAAATGCCGTCAATACCAGGTATGGGGAGATTATCGACAACGGCCAACTCAGTAACCCTATCATATCCGGGAAAAGACAACCTGACATCCACCAACGGAGCAGAAACAACAGTGTTCGGGAACCCTCCCAGAACGACATGAAATTACCTGAACGCTCTTGTAACCATTCAAAGTCTCACTCAACACCAGAGACCGAGCTGAACCAGTGTCCCTCAAAAACTTCACATTGATAGTTTTAGATTTATGAATTATTTTACCTGGCCAGACATATTTGTCAAAATCGAGTCACAAATTTTTATTGCTAGGGGATGAATTATCATTCTATCTACCCTACTGCTAACTACTTCTTTTTTGTTTTTTCAACCTTATCACTAAAACCAGACCTGTTGGAAATTAATGAAATTGGATTCTGACCATTTCTCTGCAGATACCTCCTACGTGCATTGCACTGGTGCTGAAAATGACCTGGTTTGTCACACCAGAAACAGGTTCCTCTACGTCCAGTACCTCTGTTATCATTACCTGTTTATAGTTATTCTTGCCTGAATTAGGCATACCCTTGTTAACAAAGATACGAGGAGGAGGAGGCCCTGCAGAGACTCCACCAACATTTCTGTCACCTGTAAAAGAATGGTCATTATTACCCTTAGGAATATTAGAGACAGACGACGAAATGGTTTCTACTCTCCTTCCATTACTGACGACCTGAGAAGAGGGATTATTCATATCTTGATAACCAAAATTACCAGTTCCAGACGATGAGTCAAGACATATTCATCTGCCAATTGGGCGGCATCATTCAGTTTTATAGCCTTAACCTCCTCGAGATGAACTCTTAACTCCTTGCTACACGCTTCTTGAATTCCTCAAGGAGCAACAATTCCCTCAACGCAGCAAAAGACACTACCATGACGACTCTTTAGCCAGTCGTCGAATTGTTTTCCATCCTCCTTGACCCGTGCAAATTCAACAAAGGATTGAGAAGGGTGTTGTTTGTTGTAATTCCTGAATTTCAGACGATAAGCCTCGGGTACCAAATCATAGGCTTTTAGAACCAGTGCTTTGACCTTCTGGTAGTCCCGAGCAATTCCTTCCTCCAAGGCATTGTATACCCGGATTGCCTTGCCAACCAATCTACACTGTATCAATACCGTCCACATTTCAGAGGGCCAAGACAATCGGGTGGCAACCCGTTCAAATGCCTTGAAGAATTCAGGGACGTTCTTCTCATCAAAGACTGGCACTAACGTAATGCCGCACCTAAACTTAAAATTTATCATTAAAAATTATTCTTAGGGGAACTGATCATATTGGTCCCTGCAACCTTGCCACTTTGTAAATTTATATAGCTACCTCCAGCTCGTGACGCCTGCCCTCGTCTCTCGTTCTCCAAATTCCAATTTCCTCAACTCGATGCGTTTGCAAATTAACTTATATTCTACCTCCTCCTTAGACTCTCCCAAACATTGAATAGGAGCCAGGGGTCCCTCTGGCATAGGATTTGGGAAAAAGGCAAAAAAGGATTAGTAGACAAATTAGATTTAGGTAAATTAGATGGACCTTCAAAAATAATACCTGTGCGGGGAGGATCCTCAAACAAAGTCAAACCTGCTCTACACTCAATTTTTCCTCCTCCGAATCTACATCAAACGTACTACCTTCATCATCACTGTCCTCTCGACTTTCGTTAATCAAATTTCCAGCCTCTGCTAAATCTTGAGAATCTTATCTCTTACTGCCATCAATATTTCCCTCTTAGTGCCCGCAGATTTCAGCGGAATACCTAACCACTGAGCACAAGAAATTAAATGCTTCCTACTCAATACGGGCAAATGCTTTATACAATCGGCCGACCCCAAATATTCGGCAGGATCAAAAACAAACTCTTCCATTATGCCAAAAAAATAAAGTGTACAGGGAGAAAGGCAATACTACAAAATAAATATTGAAGAGACCACCCCAGTGTCGCTCCACAGACCAAGATACCGAGTATCCCTGAGAATAATCCTGTCACGGTCGCCAACTTGTTACGGACCCCTTTATTGGGTCCTGGTGCAGTTCTTTTATTGCACTATTTATATTCTCAGTGATGTTCGTAAAAATACTCTGCGTAAAATGGTCAGTGGAGACGAAAACAAAAGGGAAAACTCAACAATATTTATTCATAACAAAAATAACATTAAGTCAACCTTGTGACTGAAAAGGACGTACACTAGTCCTCAAATAATCCCGTAGGATCCCTAAACGCTAAGAAAACTAAGCCCTAGATAGAAACATGAGAGAGAACAAACACAAGAATACGTTCTAAACAGGAATATATCCATACAATGGCTGGCCAGCCAAAGCCCAAATTAACCCAAATATGACCTTAATAACTTATAAACGAAAGAAGGAAGGTGGAAGGATAAAGTAGAAACACTTAAATTTCCTACCTATGATTACATATAAACACAAGGCCGATAGGCCATAAAGGACACATCCGAGTCTAAATATTGTATAGAAAAATAGATATATATATAAAAAAAAAAAATCACAAAACTCCTCACAAAACAGGGGAAACTTCAGTCCAAAATAAATTCAAATCGCCCTTTACGGAGGCCGTGATCCAATACATCTCGCTCTGCAGACGAGGGAGGACATGAATACACAGGTAACCACAGGTACAGGTGAGTCGGAGAAGGTCCTGCCCGACAACACAAATGGCAAACTCCTACCTGGTATCTTGTCTCCCTACTTGACACCTCACGAGCCAGATTGCTCCCTCAGCAGCAGCTTAAGGTGTCCTTGGAGATAGACTGATGACTGCCCAAAGCTCCTCTAGTGCCAGTAGAACACGGTGGGGCACTCAATACTCTAGGGAAATATATATATACCACTAAGGTGGCAGTACGACGAAGTCACAGGTGACAAAGTCAACTGCGTCGAATACAGGTCACACGACGTCGCAGGTGACAGAAGTGTACCTGCGAAGGGCAGCTCCAAAACAAGATTCAATGTTTTCCAATAATCGCCAGCTGCAGAGGTATCAGGAAGCAAAGGAAGGCCCGAACTAACCTTAGGCGAGCACCGTCTTTCCAAAAGTCACCTCACAGGAGTCCTGCCGCCTCGAAAAATAAACAAACCACAATCGTTAACACGATAGTTCAAGCAATTAAGTGAGCGGGGAGGAGGCGAGAAACTATAGCGTAAACAAAACACTAAACACTTAACATAACTGCCTTAAGAAATAATGTACTTAAAACTAGAACAAGGTTGACTTAAATAAATCGGAAAATTACGTTACTCTAATACTGGGCAAAGTAATTAGCGACTGGTGAGCAAGCAATTTTCGCTTTCAGCTTCCACTTGTGCACCACTAAGAAAATTCTGCGAAAAAATCAATACAAGTTTCCTGAAATTGGAATAATTATTAATATCAATCAGATTGTTAGCAACTTCAATAACCCGAGCTGTGGAAGGAGTTGCTTGAACCTCAGTGGGCATCTCAAATGCTGGTATAGTAGTTGACAATTCTGGAACTTCATTTATACTTAAATCTGGTCCTGAAAAAAAACAAGAATTTTGCACTGGTTGTATGACACACATCTGGTGATTATGTCCGCAGGATTGTTTTTTCCTGAAATAAAGCAAAATTTTATAGGAACAGTTTCACACATTCTTTGTATATTATGAAAGTCTGTTTACGACAAATGGAGAATGTTTATTTAATTTGTCCAGTTTCAAAGCAGCAGAGTTCAGCCAATGTAAGGCACACAGAGAATCAGTATATACGTAAATATTATTAACCTGCAAGGGTTTTAAGCAAGCAGATCCAGACAAATCTTTGTAATATCAAGAGCACACTCAACACTTAAATGTATTGCGTTAAGTTCCGGAGAGGGCATGGATTTACAAGTCGGTTTTTGGCATGTATAAAGCTTAAGCGATTGGATTCAATATGCTGTAAATAGAGTACACAACCAAATATGTCCTTACTTGCATCTGAAAAAATATAAATATCATAACTGCCATCTCGTGGACCAACACATCTAGAAATTTTTAAAGGAGGAGCTCTGTTGGTTTGCCTGCAAATATTAATCCATTCTCTCTGCAATTCTTGCGTAATGGTTGATCCCAATGTAAATTCTTTTGACGCTGTAATTGATGCATGAACAATCTACAGCGGTTAAACAATGGCATATTAAAACCAACAGGTCAAACTGTGAAGCAATTGTTTGTAAAAGAGATCTTTTAGTATTAGCATTGGGATCAAGAAAAATTGGTTTAGTGAAAATTTCGTCGAACATCGGTCCCAGTTTAAACCAAACAACTTGTTACGTAAAGGCGTAGCTGCCTCGGCTTCGCGGTCCACTTCATCCTGTAAAATAAAATTGAGTCATTAGTTACAACCTGCTGAACGTCAAATTTATAGGGATTGAATATCGAAAGCTGTTTATAAACCACTCTAACTCCTCTGAAGTATTGGCAGTAATAGCCCCATTGTCCATATAAATCATGGAATAGATAGATTTCTTTAAATTTGCTATTCGAGAATCCTCTGAAAGGTTGTAACACAAGTATGTAATATAATGAAATCATTAATAAAAAGGGGACTAACATCTAAGGCCAAAAGGTAATCTTACATTCTTAAAAGCCAATAAGGAAAAGTCATCTTGACTCACATTTTTTGTACCAAAAAAATAACAACTTAGACTGATCAGTTTCTGTTAAGGATAACATATTAAAGGCTTTCTTAAGGTCAAATATGAGTAACTTTTGGTCCAAATCTAAGCTGTAAAAAGGAAGAGGACAATTTTTGGTTTAACGTAGGCCCTGAATACATGCACTGGTTATGTGACAATGATATACTATTAGAAGAATCCCTAAGGTTGGACAAAAATACAATCCTACATTTGGTACTATCCTTATCCAGTTTAAAGATAGGCATGTGTGGTAAAAAAGAATGTTGAGGGTTTCACTTTTAAACACCTCTAAATTATAAATGGGTTCAATTATGCCTGCCTTCAATTGCTCCTTAATTGTTTGGTCAACGAGCTGCAAACGTCTGGATGTCGTTTAAGTCTCTTGAGATTAGACCTTAATATCAACTTAGATAGATTTTCTTCTTTGAAAGTAAATGGGAAAACTTTCCCATTCCACAACAAGGGAACGATAATACGTCCATCAGACTCCCTACGACGAAGGGTTTTGATGGTAAATTCGACCAAGTGGTTGTTAAGTTCAATTCTTTCATCATTGTAGAAATTCTGATCGTAATTTAAGTAATAATTACATTCAGATTCTAGAAGTTGATCAGTGGCCCTGTTGCAGTGGTTTCTCCATAAGGCATACCTCTTTCATTTATTACAGAAAATGAACAGTTTACTTCAAAGTTAGTATTAATGTCATCATCGGCAAAAATATCAACTTTAGAGTTCAGCAAAAAGGAACTACTCTGGATATGAATAGCAGAACTACACTCAAATGGGTTACTAACAGCCGAGGTTTGCACTCTCGTATCAGCTAAATTATCAATATTCTTAATCATTAAATCAATGCTACCAGACAGCAAAATACCTGCATGACACTCAGTATACATCGATGAATTTATTCCTCCAAAAAACTGTATCTGTACCTGCAATACAATAAGCGAAGTCTGTACCTAAAATGAGCTGAACATTATCAATTTCATGAGAAAATTTATGAAGGAATTGATCAGCTAGTTTAACACCTTGTGCCCTGAAATTTATCAACTAATCTACCAAGCAGAGGTAATTTCAATGCTACATTAATGTTTGGTACAACCAAGCAATAAATTATAAAGGATTTATCTCCGATCGTAACAGGAACTTCAACAATTTCAGTAAAATACTCCTTGTTGCCATTAAACCCATTAACTGTTAGCTTTACTTTTTTAGAGTTAATGATTTTAAGATTATTCTCCTCCGCCAATTTCTTAGTGACAAACGTGCTCTGCGAACCACTGTCCTTCAGTCCTCTGTAAACAGTCCCCCCAACTTTAAATGAAAAGGTGGGTAAAATGGAATCACCCTGACAAGTAGGAAGGACGGCAACACCGCTGCTTATTTGAGGAGAAGTTTCCACCTTGGATTTGCCGTTATTATTATTGTTAGAGTTTCGCCTGCCTGTGACGGACTCCTATCACACAGGTAAGTCATATGCCAGCTGTTACAATTTGAACAGCGTCTCTTGAATTTAAAACGGCACTTACCGGAAACATGGTTAAACTGGCCGCATTTTACACATCCATTTTCTAGATTTTGTAAATATGCACTTTATCTGTAGGAGAAAGCAAAATTAGGGCACTTATGAATAAGTGAATTTATCAGTATTTCCACCGCAGAACACAAGGAACATTGAGGCGAAGACTTGTCTTTATCATAGGTTACTGCTTCCGCAGCCATGCTGGTAGCTCTCTCTTTACGAAGAGGGAGTGTTAATGTCTTGACAGGCGAAGCTTTACACTTCAAGCTTTCAACACCTTTCCCGTCACTTTCGTACCTTTCGCAAGCTGCAAAGAAATGTGAAATAATGTCATTTAAGGAAGGATGAGTCTTTCCTGTAATATTAATAAGATGACGCTGAAAGCGACCATTTAAGCCGTGCCAAGCAAAATATCTGACAAATTCATCCGCTCCAATGTTAAAAGTCTTGACTGCTTCGCATACTGATCGGAGGATGGAAATAAATGTGAAGGGATCATCACCCTCTCTTAGACTTAACTCCGTAATTTTCCTAATTGCATTGTTTTTACAAACCTCCTTAGAAGCAAAGGCGGAAATCAATAGTTCTTTGTTTCATCTACATAACGCTGTTTATCAGCTTCCAGAGAACTTAATAAAGTCTTTGCTCGACCGTCTACCTGTTGCTTCAGCAATAAAAGTAAATCTCTGTCTGGATACTGAAATGCATTAGTTGTAGCCTCAAACTCTGCTATAAATTTCAAGAAATCTTCTCCTTCTTTGCTTGTAAACTTAGGAAGAGGAGCTGTTGGCTGTTTCAGTAAAACTGCGGGCCACGTCGGGAATATTATTAGGATCATTCTTACTCCTTGAAATCTCAAGTAATGGTAGACAATGCTCAAGTTTGTCTAGATAATCCTGGCAACTTGTTAATTCTGGCTCTAACTCTGCATTCTGAATATTTGTCAGGAAAATTTCTTCAAGAGGATTTGATCATCTAGCTCTGACAACTTGTTTCTATAATTAACAAGAAGACCTTTAATAGCTAACTTTTCTTCTTGTGTAAGGGCAGAATAGGTGTCAGACCTATTGAATTGTTCGGTTGACTTTTCTCCGAATGACTTTTCGTTGTCCGATCAGTACCTGTAAGTTAGCCATTATAACAAAAGTACTAACAAATGCAAACCAATAAAATGTTAATTTCTGAAAAGAAAAAATTATATTTATTTCAATAAAATGTTAATATCCTGGAAAGGAAAATATCAATGTCCTACAAATAGAAATATGAGAGACTATTGGGAGCCCCAGTCGTGGTCATTCTCTACTGGATCATCTGCACCATCATTAAGCACCTTTCTTCGTGTGCCCCACGTTGGGCGCCATAAGCAGAACACCATAAAAATCTGTGGTTGAAATAAAGGTTGGAAGGAAAAATGTATTGAATATGATATTTATTACATAAATAGGCCTTTAAAATGACGTAGTACCGTAGTTACAAACAATTGGTAGGATAACAAGGCAATTCACGTAGATCGTAGGGCGTTCCCTTCGTTCTGCTTCGCTCGCTGTCTGTAAAGAAATATTCGGGAAGATTAGTATCTAAAAGTCATGGTCATTTATGTAGAAAAATATACCATAGGAATAATAACCCACTTAAAATTACCTTACAATTGAGCAACTGAGGTTTACATTAGTATCAGGAAGGAAATAAAAGGGCCGATACAACCGAAACAAACACCATCCTGAAATGAACGGTAAACCTAATATAAATTTGCTCGTCGTAATATGGGAGACAATCCGTCATAAATATACTCGAAACATTAGTGTATTAGACGATTCTCTTACCCAAGTGTTAACAAGGTGAATTTATGAATAAGCTAGAGTTACTAGTCCGAGAGCTAAATCACCTGAAAGGACAAGAGAATACGATGTATAAAACATATTGACCACAAAAAACTATAACGAATCTTCATAAGAAAAAATGACAGACAGGAAAACTTGAATAGGCAACACAAGGCAATGAGAGTTCGCAATGATAACCTTAAAAATAAGCCCTATATATTCTTGGTACTCACCATTGTCGAACCATGCACAAAGGCGTTGCAGATGGATTTTGGCAGAATTTTCTCAAGAGGATGACGTAGACCAGGGATCCCAATAAAAAGCCTTTAGCCTAAGACAGGCATGTCAGACGAATCAAAATTGTAGGAACCTTCCCCAGGTGAGTGAGGTCTCTGCTCTTCTCTTTGTCTCTCTCTCTGAGACTGCCTGACGGCCGGGCTGCCTGGCTCCTCGTCGCCGTTTTCGCTCGAGTAAAGCATATGGAAGGAGGAGGAGTTAGCAAACTACCCATCTTTAAAGACTGGACGGCAGGAAAGACAGTTTGATGGTACCAAGAGTAGGGCAATTGAAATACCAAGTTCTTAATAATTACTAGTCTTTCCTGTCGCCATGTGAGAATATGAAATGTCTTGTACAACTACGTTTAAATTTTCCAAGTGCTTAAATTAACTTCCATTCAATAGCATTGGTTTTATAGTTTCCAGCATACTTTGTCTCTACTGAAAGATTATTTCCCTGAGGATAATCTCTCTACCTAGTTCCTCATGAATGCTCTCTGGCGTGTACGCGCACGTGCTCAACCACGAGAGACGTCTGTGCAAATGCCGCCTTCTAACAGACGCCGGATTTGTATGGCTTCTCCCCGGTGTGCATCCGCATGTGTCAGTAATTTTCAAGCGCTTGCCACATAGCTTACTGCTGAATTACCTCACTCCAAGACGCCAATGGAGACATAGAGGGATTTGATGCTCATTTCCCTTCTTTATCTAACTTTCTTCTGTTTGGCTTCTTTTCTTTTGATTCATACAGAATCATTCCTCATTCGTCTCTTAGTCTACGCTGATTATTGGAAGCATCATTTCCTTCATTTACCTTATTTCAGCTTGAAATAAGGTAAAAATCCACCTTCAAATATGTCAATTGAAATAGCAGGCTTACACTCATTTCACTTTATTCAGTTAACCTTAAAACGGGGCATTTTCAGCTTTTAATTACTGTAGGATTCTTCTTTAATGTAGTAACACTTTTTAACTTTGAAATACGGAAACTATCGGCAAAACAAGAGAGAGAGAGAGAGAGAAAATATTTCTGACCCAGTACACAAATGAGTTTCTGGTGTTACGACAATTTTAGCTTTATGCATAAATTTAGACACATTCAACTGTCCTGTCACGGAGGCCAAACGTCTTAATTCTAATGTTCCTGTTAATATCAACGATACTAGTTGAAGGTCAAGTATGCCAGAGCCTGAGGGAAGACTACAGGAAGTCCAGGAACCAGCAGGCGATGGGGGAAACAGTACACTTTTGTCCATCATGCAAGTTTAATGACGGGTAGTAGGTAACGATTTTGTTGCCACAGAACCTCCATGCATATGTCAGTTATTATGCAATCATCTTAAAAGAACTTTAGTCTTGAATTGTGCAAACTATGTTTGAAACCCAAACCCCCCCGGAAAAAACTTCTCTACAATAATTGCTACTTTGGTTAGGCCCTCCGTTCCCTTTGACTTAACAAGAGGACCGTAATATGGCTTTGTAATAGGTACCTTATTCCAACGCTTCACCTTCCACACAGCTTTGTTCACGAAGACCAACTAGACCGGTGACACTGGTGGTTAAATTAAGGTTAGGACAGTGAAACTAAAGCTCAACATTTAGTTATTCCATAAATTAGCATATCAATATCCTCTAACGATTATATTTACCACCTATAATGGTCATTCATTACTGAAATTCTGAAACAAAGTGATAAGGGTTACCTTTGTCACCCGTATGGCAAGGGATAATAAATAGCTTTAAATGTTATAAGTGTAATAACCCCAAGAATTTAAAATCTCTAACATGATGCTGCTTAAGTTTCATCTAGAGATCCGGATCAGGTCTCCAGAGGTCTAAATTATTTGTGGCTTATTACTGCATATTGAGTCTGCTGTCAATATGCCTTCAGTCATACCTTCAACTATTTGGGATAATAGTAGGTACTTGAACTAGGCGTTGGTAACTTCCTCCTCAACCTGTGTCATGATAATAGTTTAGATATTTTTCCCTATACGTACTTCATTATGCAGAAACCAAGCATCAAGATAAACTCAAGTCTTCAGGAGATCATCAAGTAAAAGAAGTCTGTCTCTGATGAATTGAGCGTAGTACAGAGACTGCGTGGTCAGTTGCCAGACTTCTGGGCTTTTTCAAATGAAGGAAGAAAACATAACCCATCACAAAATCAAGTTGGGATGAATCTGAAAGTTAAGACAGTAAGGCAATATAAGCAGAGAGAGGGTTTGTCTTATTGCCAGGGACCTCCCCTTGCTAGAGAAGGGGGCAGTTGCTTCTATACTCTATAAAGGTAAATAGAATGGTTGCACCATTGCAGAGAAGCCAGTCACTCCCTCATTCATTTTCCGTCTCCACAACTGCACATCTAAGAAGCCGGGTAAGCTACACAATTTGTTGAGCAGTAACCACAGGTCCCAAGGAGTAGTTAGCACAGTCATTTCTTTTAGAGGTTAACTGCTAGCTACAGAAACAGTTAGGATTGCAGTTTGACTTAAGAGGTAGCTACCTAGTGAGGTAGTCAAGTTTTAAACTTCTCCCTCATAGCAGGATGCGTTTGTTGGTTTTGTAATATTCAGTTTTTATTCGGAGACTTTTTAAACTTATTCAATTCATCAAAGAAATAATCCTGCAAAGTGAATAGAGTATAGTCATCTACACAGTTTGCCAAAGGGCAGCTGTTATGTGAATGAAGTTGGTGCATTGGGACCACAAGAAAGATGCACTTCAATTGGCTGATATTATTTAAGTTTTAATAGGATCAAATGAAAAATTTAATTTGTGTTATAAAGAATTTAATTTTTATTATCTATCAATATTTTCAAAGTTTATATAATGAAAAAATAAAAAAGAGGTTAATCTAATCAGAATAACACATTACCTTTCGTCATTAATTAACATAAACTAGTCTAGTCTAAACACTTCAGACTTGTTAACCTAAAACAAAATACTACACAATCCAATGTAGTATTTAGTGAGCTAATACAAGGCATTAGGATTTACTTACAAATGCTGTAGCACATTCTTTGTAGAAGATTTAAAAAACCGAGAAACATATAAAAAAATAATCAAATAAAACTGCACCTAAATTTCATCGAAGTTTAATGAGATATCAACCCTTTCTATTTCCACTATTTCATGGAAATATTCAAGCTTACTAGTAAAAAAATATACAAGTGCAAATATGCACAATGCTGAATAACAAAAGGAAGAAAACCTCATTCAGCCAAAGACAATACTAATTCTTTATTTTGGAAATCATACAAAAAATACACAGGAACAAGAAAAGTGGAGAAGGCAAAGGAAAGTTTTCTTAACCTAGCACTGTACAATGTTCATTGAGAACAACTGTAAGAGAAAAACTAAAAGTCATTTATTTTACCTTTGCACAAACGTTACACAACCATTTTGCATCAAATTCACTCTGGCCAAAATACTTTGGCTCTGCCTTGACTTCTAATAAAGACTCTGCAAATGAAGAGACTTCATCTGCATTTTCAGTGAGACCCTCCTCCAGATTCTCCTTCTCTTCTTGAGTAACAGCAATGATGATGGTCACGAATTGGATCATAAAAATATAAATATGGTTTTTCTTTTTATCGTCCCTTAGGTTACTGTTGCCTTTTTTTTCTATAGATTTTGCAGACAAGTTCACAATAATTATCTCCACATCAAGTGCAAACCTTACTTTGGGGTGTGCAAAACATTACAAATCTGTCAGTGCAACTGAACTTCCTCTCTGATGAGTGACTTTGCTTGTGCATTTTGACACCTGAAAAACAGTCTGGCATTCAGAACCAATGACTGTGATTTGCAGAATACAAGACAAAAGTACAACATGCAGTGTAAAAGAACAATATCAATCCTCCATGAGTGCTCACATGTTATGAATCTACACGAGAAAAGCTGTTTTAACATGATCTTTCTACTGAGTTAATACTTATTCATTCTAAGATGAAACCAAGTGCAGATACAGGATATGACTTTTTTCTAGCATGAGTTTTCACACACCCTTTGAGACACCTTCATTCAAAACAGACGCAGGAGTCAAGTTAAATAAAATCATGCAATAAAACTACTTGGACAGAGATCAAGTAAACAGTTTTCTGTCTAGTGTGAATTCTCGTGTCTTTTGAGAGGACTTAGTTGAGAAAAACTTCTTTGACATATAGAGCAACTATATGGTTTCTCTTTCGCTTATGTTATTCTTAATTTTTCATTTTCAATTTATATCAGGGGTGCAATGGGCCCCAGCCTGGGTCTATGGTTGCACCTCTATATTCCACTAGCCTTATATCCAAGGGTTCGTTTCAAAGTGTTTACCATTGCTTTGGGGCAGCAATCTGCACCTCATTTATACTGGGCAACTTCGTATACCCTGAAGATATTTTCTCAGATTTTTCTTTATAGGTCCTGTCGCTCTTGCCACCAAAGGTATTTTTTGCTACTTCCTTTATATATTTCCATCAGTTCCCATGTGCTTTTCAGGTCATTCTTCAGGTCTTGTATTTTGTTATTTTATTGCCTTGCAGCTCTATTGAGGCCAAAGGTCAATGGGTACTGTCACATCTATAATCTTTGCTGTTTATTCCTCCTTGTTCCAGATCACAATATCAGGTCTCATAGCACTCCTCCTCCTATATCTTCCTGCAAAGTTCTGGCCACTTTTGTTATTGATGTTAGTTGGCTCAGGGCTTCATTATGGTGTTGGGCAACCTTTTTGATGTTTTCGTCCTCAGAGCTTTTCAAGTACTGCCCTATACTTACTATTGGTGCTCTGTAGGCCTGGTTGATCTCAGTCAGGCCTAATCTACCTTCTCTGCGAGGGAGGTATATTCTGTCTATACACTGGTGTCTGTATGTGACTTTATGTAGGGTGAGATTCTTCCTGGATTTAATATCCATCCTGTCTAACTCACCTTGTGGCCAGTCTACAATACCAAAACCATATGTCACCAATGGTATTGCCAGCTGGTTTATGGCAGTGATCTTGTTCTTTGGTGTTAATTCTCTAAGTGGCTGATGTATTTCTTTACCTTTTCTCTCACTTTCCTGTGTTCTATACCAGTGTTTTCTTCTATTCCCAAGTACTTATATGCAGACTCCTCTGCCAGGTCTTCAACAAACATGCCTTCCTCTTACTTTATGCCTTCTGATGTTACTTTCTTCTTCTCTTTATGTTCATTTGAGAATTGTTACTGTCCTAACTAATTCTTCGTTTTTCTTCTGAATCTGCAAACAACTTCAGGTCATCCATGAAGAGCAGGTGGTTTATTCTTTAATTCTCTTTTCTGCTTCTGCTTAGGTCATAGCCAGTGTTAATGTTGTTCAAGTAGATCTATGGTCAAGCAGAAGAGAAGTGGTGAGAGGCTGACACCCAGGAATATTCCTCTTTGGATCTTCATGTTTGGAATTACTATCTGGCGCTCAAGAGTGTTTTAGACAGAGAGTGGTCTTCCAGTTACTCATCTATACTGCCAGGAAAGATCTTATTTCCTCGATGATGTTGTATAATTCCATACATATGAATATCCAGGTGCACGGCACGGTGTCAAATGCCTTCTTGTAATCTATCCAAGCCACATTAGGGTTCCTTTGTCTTTTCTTACAATCTTCTAATACTGTTTTGTTTATTAGCAGTTGATCTTTAGTGCATAATTTGTTTCTTGTGCATCTCTTTCGTTCTTTTTCCATATATTTGCCTTCATCTAGGTGTTCACAGATCTCGTCTGCTATGACCCATTTGAAGGTTGTTGATAGACAGCAGATGACCCTATAATTGTTAGGGAACTCAGTCTCAGAGCTCTTAGGGAGAAGGGTGGTGCTTCCTGTTGTGAGCCACTCTGGTGATTCTTCTCCTTTTACTATTCTTGAAAAGGATTGCACTTAAATGTGGTGTAGTGCTGTGATCTTTTGAAGCCAGAAATTTAGATCTTGCCTACTGCTGGGGTCTTGAAATGACTATATTCTTTTAGTTGTTACTTTTTTGATGATGAAGCTTATTGGTGGCATTTGCTATTTCTGGTTGTTCTTCTGCCTAATGGTGTCAATCCATGAATTCTCTTGGTGTTGTCTAGGGTCTTCAAACAGTGGCTTCCAAAATCTCTCTAGGTCTTCCTTGCTCGGTGGTGTTTGTACCTCAACTGTTTCTTTTGTCATCTTCCTATACACAATCTTAGAATTTTCACCAAACTGCCTACTTATTTGTTTACTTTTATCTTCTGTTGTTTGTTTCCTATTTGTGAAGCTAGGACCTTTATATTGGCTTGGTGTTCTGTCAGTTTTCCACTCATTTGTTCACCCCTATTCTGTATTTTTTTCTTTTATTTTCCTTATTTTCTTGAGCAGATTTTGTGAGTGATTTTGATCTCTCATATAGTTGGTCATTTGAGAGATCTCTGCCTTAACTGGTTTATTTTATCATGTTGTTTCTTTTTCCTCTCCAGTATGCAACCTCATATGATTTGTAAGATTTGCTTTTCCGGGAGAAATGCTTTATAACCAATCCTTGAATATTGAATGGCTTTTCTCCAGTGTGGATCTCATATGAAGTGTGAGTTTTTGATTTTCGGGGAAAATGCTTTCCCACATTCCTTGCACAGGAATGGTTTTCTCTCCAGTGTGGATTCTCATATGAACTGTAAGATCTGATTTATTGGAAAATGCTTTCCCACACATTCCTTGCACATATATGGCTTCTCTCCAGTATGCAATATCATATGACGTGTAAGCTTTGTTTGTTTGGGAAAAATGCTTTCCCAAACCACCAAACAGGAATGGTTTTTCCACAGGTGTGGATTCTCATATGAACTGTAAGATCTGATTTATTGGAAAATGCTTTCCCACATTCTTTGCACATATATGGCTTCTCTCCAGTATGCAATCTCATATGAATTGTAAGATGTTGTGTGGGAAAATGCTTCCCACATCCTTGCACATGAATGACTTCTCTCCTGTATGGATTCTCATCATGAACTGTAAGATCTGATTTCTGGGAAAATGCTTTCCCACATTCCTTGCACAGGAATGGTTTCTCTCCAGTGTGGATTCTCATATGACTTGTAAGATGATGTTTCCTGGATAATCCTTTCCCACATTCTTTGCACATGAATGGCTTCTCTCCTGTATGGATTCTCATATGAGCTATAAGATTACATTTCAAGGAAAATGTTTTTTCCACAGTCATTGCATATGAATTTCTCTCTGGTAGGATTTTTGTATCATTTGTAAGATTAATTTTCTTGTAAAATGTTTTCTCACAGTCACTGGATATGAAAGGCTTCTCTCCACTGTCACAGATCCTTCTTTCTTGTTTTACTTCCTTTTTGCAAGTTTGTGGATGTTTTTCATTCACTGTTGAATTCATTTCATATGAATATTCATCATCTTCATTAGACTCATAGAATTCCTCATGGTTCCATTTTGATGTCCATCAATGCTCCAGAGACAAAAAAGTCTCCATCACTGGTTCCACTAAAGGCAACCAAGTTGCTGATTTCTTGATTTATGGTATGTAGTGATAATGAACCTTCAGTTTCACTTTTCAAAGGAAATTCTACAGAATGTCCTGGATTCATTTTAGCCTTATGTCCTGTCCTGTTCTGTAATGACAATGTGTTCAATTCACAACTCTTAACACAGAATTGTTTACAAATAATTACCGAGTAAATCTGTTAAAAATTAAGTACAATATCTTGAAGGACTACAACCAGATGTCACTGCTGATGTATGAATCTAATATTCAAAACGAAGTTTACTTGTGTTTAAATTTGTTAAATATGCATACAATAATTCACTGTTTTCTCATACCACTTAAGAGTTGCTATTGGTAATGTTCCATGAAGTACCATTAAACATTATGCATTTCCAAAATCCTGATGCTGATCAAAACTGATGAAGGAAGGAAGGTTCTTCTGAGGGAGAATCTGAAATCAAAGAATGCAACAAAGATGTTAGGAAATATAATGCCAGAATTGAAGCAGCAAAATAATAGGTCAAATTCAATTCAGGTTCCCATAAAAGTCTCAGGACAATTGACAAAGCCTGCATTTGATACTTCTACCCAAACATGAATACAATCCTACCAAACGTCCAGAGACAGCATCAAAACATTCCTAAGGCAACAATGCAACAACAGATTAACAGTTTATATTGATGCCCACCACCTCACATCTGTAAACCTTCTTAGCTTGACATTACAATACAAATTACTTATGAACAAAACTTTTACAAAAATCAAAGGCTAAGAATAGAAAAGCAAGAGAACCAGCATAAAGTTTTGTGGGGTAACAGCAGGAAGGGTACAGTACACAGCAAATGCTTAATTATATATGATCCAGCTATACATAACACCATATTATCCACAGATGCGGTAGATAAGAAGAAAAAATAGTAAGGGTGAATTGAGTAGTAATTTGAAAAGAGATGAAAGTTTAAAATTAGTTTCATTGATTCTTATTGTGGATACAATGCATGAGTAGCTATTACAACCAGCAACTCTGATGACAGTCTTGGAAGGTATGTGCTGCTACATTTCTTCAATATGACATTGTTTTCAGAGCTATATGAACCAGACCTTTTTATGAAGGAGTATCTTCAGTGCATGTCGGAAATGGGTTAACTGGTGGTTAAGAAGAGTGAGTAGGGTAATGAACAAAGAGGGGTGGCTGTGATGGGAGAAATGATATAAGGTTTATGTTTGCATACCAACGAAAATTTCATATTACAGCATTTCCTCCATTAGAAGTATCTGCATATGCATGGCTTGCACTTGGCACATATTCACATTTAACTCCAGCCTTTCCAAAATCTACATGAATGTATACATACATAAATAAAAATGAATACAGTAAAAAGCCCTTTTTGGTTTTCAATTATGCAAATGTTTTAATGACTACCGTTTTTTTCGAGTAATTTGTATTTTTCCTAATATACAAACCTGAAGGTCTTTACATATGGATATAATTGCAGTGCAAGCTGGGAAAACAGCCGTTTAAACTCTCAACGGTAGGGTGGGAGTCCCACCCACCCCTGTCCTTATGCCTCCCTTTCACCTTTTGGCTCTGGTAGCAGAATGAGGGGTGGCTTGAGGTGGGACATTTATATAACGACCTTTATGTTTATATGTTCAAAAAATACAAATTACTTAAAAGCATTTGTAGTCTGTTCCTAAACAAATACAAACCTTTGTCTTTAAGTCTGGAAACTTACTTATTGATGGAAGGATTCTGAGTAAATCTCTGAACTGACTGGTACCTCAGTTCACCTGGTCCTCCTTCCTGGTCTTGTAGAGCAGAGAAAGGAGTCCTGTGCCTCTGACCTGTTGAGCTTATGTGATATCAGCTGTCAGACTTTCTGGGTCTTTTGAAATTAATGGGCATGTAATGGATAGCTTCATTGATTCAAAAAGGTTTTGATGAACCTATAGTGTTTTGTTTTATTGTCAGCCCCTCTCTCCCTTTGCTAGAGAGAGGGGTATGGACATTCATCTATTAATCTACAGACTTCTAGATTATAGACAGGGTAACAGTACTTAGTCATGTAGCTCACCTGCATCGCACACCCATTCAGCATGTGACGGTTTTGCCAACCTTCCCTCGCCCTACAGTTGAGGAAGGGTATAAAAAGAGAAAGGGAGGAGGAGCCAGTCACTCACTCACACTCTCTCTTTGTAACTCAGAACACCTTAGGCCGAGATGCTACCTGTCCCTTCTAGGGGAGCTGGGTGAGCTACACAACTTGTTAAGCACACACCACAAGAAGAAAAGGTGTCCATGAACCCTTGGGCAACGTCCCTAAGGTAGAAGGATGTGAATGTGGTCTATTGGAACCAACAGGTTCTTCCAGAATGCGAGGGACCAGGACCAATGCCCTGACCTTCTAAGCTCTTACTCAGAAAGTACTCCTATCTACCTTGTCGGAAGTACTGTGCACTTCCTTGATTTTCTCACAAATCCAGAAAGAAACCATTTTCTTTGAACACCTTTTCGACATGGAGATCTCCACAAGGAACAGATATCGACACCCTTTAAGCAAAGGATTAGTCCAAGGGCAGCTCTGTAGCTCCCAGACAGCTGTGACAAAGAGAAACTTCTCTCAGTGAGAAAGACAAGAAGTCTGCTACCTGCTGAAGAGGAGATCCAACCAGAGAGATACCCCATCAATGACACCAATCACAGAAGATGACCCTTTTCCCCTAGTACACAGCCGCTGAGATTTACATAGGTATCCAAAAATCTTGATTGTTGTGTGGACAGAGGAAAAAAACCTCTTGCTCACAGGAGATGGTGGGTAGTCTCCAGGCATGAAGTGACAGTTCTCTCACAGCCTGGCGATACCTCTCTATGAGCGCTGGTACAGCAGGTTGTGCCAAGGGGGAATCTCTCTTGGTGCCCAGGAAAGTAGAGCTAGCAGGTCCAAATACCACTCGGCATGTGGCCACTTGGGAGCTAGCAGGGTCATCCTGAGATTTGGGTGGTCATGACCCTGTTGATCACCAATGAATCAGACAAAATGGAGGAGAAGCATAGGGCTTGGAGATTGTCCCATGGGTGTTGGAAAGCCTCTCCTATGCTGCCCCTGGGTCCAGCACAAAAGAACAGAACACCAGGAGCTTTCCATTGTGCCAGGTTGCAAAGAGGTCTATAGCTGATAAGCCCCCAAAATCGAACAATCTTTCTACAATGTCTTGTGTGCAGGGACCATTCTGTCCCTATCTCCGAACCCTGGCAACTAAGCTCGTCTGCCGCTCTGTTCTGGTTCCCCAGGATTTACCTGGCTGACAGATCTACTGAGTGTGCTACGCCACTCGTGAACCTGCACCACCAACATGTGGAGCTGAAGGGAAAGCAATTCACCTGCTTGTTAACCTATGCCAACACTGTGCAGTTGTATTTTTTTAAAATATAAACACCATGGAGTTCCCATCACTGGACCTGAACTTCTTTGTAGAGCCAAAAATACACCTTGAGATCCCGAGTATTGATGTGAAGTGTACGAGGTCCGATTCCACACACCTGAAATCACCAACTCTTCCAGGTGTGCATTCTCTCTCTCGGTTGATGTATCCAAAAACAGAAGCATCACAGGATTTTGAGTGCCTAATGGCACTACTATTACAACATTCCTGTCATCTAACCACCAGGAAAAGTCCTTCCTTACTTGAAAAGGAAAGAATGGGGAGTCCCTAATGGGGAGACCAAAATCCTTCATTCTTTCCACTGAACAGAACAAGGTGAAGCGTTCATGAGGTACTAGCTTCTGCAAGCGATGACAGGTGACCGAGAATGACTTGCCACTGCCGAGCTGTTCTTCCTATTGAGACAGGAATAACTGCATTGCCTCTCTGAACTTGCTAATATGTAGTCTGAGGGGTAGTCTCTTGCTGCTACCATATCTGTCAGCATGGCCGAATATGAGATATTACTTTACCCTCTACTTGGGTTGTAAGATCAGGACTTCTCAAATTGATTGCTACAAAAAAGGTCCTGACAAACACAAGAAGTCCTTCTATCTCCAGGAGCAACTATGACCAAGATTTTGCCAGGACTAGCTAATCATTGAGATACCTCAGAAGGTGTACCACAGGTGAAATGGCCCATGGCCCAAACTGAACAAGGACAAACAAGCGGCAAGCGGTTTGGAGCCCAAAACAAAGTGCTCTGAACCAAAGATTAAGCAGAGGTATTTGAAAATATGCATCCTTGAGGTATAGACCTAGAGAAAGCATATGCTAAAATCTCAAGAGAAGTGTTGTTTTGGTGTCTGAGGAGGAGGAAAGTCCCATAAAGTTGGTTAGCCTGGTCAAGATGATAAATTGAAGAACAAGCACAAAAGTAATAACAGCAGTTGAGGAAACAGAAAACTTTGGAGTTAGTGTTGGATTACACAAGGGTCAGCATTAAGCCCATTTTTGTTTGTGCTGGTAATGGGTGTGTTAAGTGAAAAGATCAGGAATGAAGCACTGTGGGAGTTGTTGTATGCTGATGATCTGGTGATTATTGCCAAAGCTATGGAAGACCTACAGAGAAGTGTTGGAGAGTGGCAGGAGTCTTAAGAGAGGGATACCTTGAAGGTGAATGGGAATAAAACATGAGGTTTTGGTGAGCAGTAGGGAAGACAGAGGGAGTACAGTAATACAAGGAAGAAGAGGTTTGATTATAAAACAGGTGGAAAAGTTTAAATACTTAGGATCTACATTAAGCCGAGAGGGAGGATGTGAGGCTGAAGTTGACAGTAAGATAAAAGCTGCAAGGGATGGGGGGAGAGGTAACTGAAGTAGTATATGATAAGAAAATGCCAACCAAGCTAAAAGTCAAGATCTATAGCACAGTGGTAAGACCAGTGTTAATGTATGGAGCAGAAAATTGGGCTCTAAGAAGAAAAACAGGGAGTAAAGCTTGAGAGAACAGAGATAAGAATGCTGAGGTGGAGTATGTGAATATCGCTGCATGAGAGATTAGAAAATGACGAAGTAAGAAGAAGGGCAGCTTAGTAAAGATTACAGATGATAAGAGATCATGATTGAGATGGTACAGGGCCATGTGTTAGGCTGAATGCACGAGGAGTGAGTAAAGAGGGCTTGAGAGGAAACCTGTCAAGAGACGAGATGATGATTCTTGTGAGGTATGTGCACATTAAACAAGAATGAAATGCTTTCCAGAGACTGAGGACCCTGTGATGGTAAGACAGAGAGGTTTCTCATCTGTAGTTGAATCTCAACTAAGAAGAAACTATACTACTTAGTGAATGACTAAAGTGAATGTGGACCTACGTCTTCATAGTTTAATCTCAGAAAAGTGAACTCTCACAATTCTGATCACGGAAAAAGACCTGTCGTAACACCAACCAGTGAAGACGGCTCTAATCCCTGCTGCTTTACAGAGGGCTGAAAAAGTTGGCGAGAAACGTCGGTGCTTGCAAAGAGGGTAGAGAGTCTTTCATTAATGAAAACAAAGGGATCATACTGCCTGGGTTGTGGGTTGGATCAGGAGGAAATTTTTTTCTGTCTACTCTGGAAGCAGGAGCTCCAGTCGGGCAGGGAACAGGCAAAATCTTCCATCATACATTTTCAATTTGGGGTGAGCAAAGACAAAACTCAAATTGTCTGGAGAATATCATTGTGTGTCAAATGTGGAGTATGAGACATGAGCCTTATGAGGAGAAACAATACTAAAATGAACAGAATCTCAGTAAGACGGCAGTACTCTGCCATCCCTCGACTAATACTGAGTTGCCCACGGTAGTGCATTCCATATTGGAATGCATTTGGCTTAGAACCATTGAGTGCAATAAAGATACACTAGATCATCTGCATTTTAACCGAAATAGGGAGGGAAAGAAACTCCCTTCTTCTGTGATAATGGAAATATTGTGGTGTTGTTGGCAAAGAATACCACTAGCCATCTCAAAATCGAAACTGGAAACTCCTGGGAGGCCCGAAAGCCTGTCCTGAGTTTCAGATTAATTAACAGAAGGGACTGTTCGTCTTGGTCACATACCGAAGAATTAACTTGCATATACGCCTGTTTACTCAGAACGATGCAACTGATAACAGAAGCCGGTCATGAGGAGAATATACTAGTATATTTTGTCGGTTCCTGTAAATTGTACTCCAGCCTAATTCATCTTCATTTGAATGACAAGAATAAGGACTGGAAGCAGGCCTCCGTCATTCTCATTAGGTTCCTCTTATTCCCATGTTCATCCCAGTGTAACAAAGGAAGTAATGGGAAAAAAAGAGAGGAAGGTTGACTGTTCATGCCCAATCTTCTCTGAACTTCGCGACATTTTCACTCTGTCAATGAAGCATTAATTTTCCTACTACACTGTTTCATTTGCGCGAACGCACATGAAAGTTGAGCGGAGTTAAATGCAGTAAAAGCTAGTGAGAACTTGCCACATCTTGCTACACCTCGATCTTCTCCGTGATCGAAGCCTCAACAAGGGCTACACAGAAAACCTCCTCCTATCTCCTCCAGATGCCTTGTCCCTGGGGACAGCAGCATCGATCTTGGCACCTGAAGAATAGCCATTCCTGGCTTTCACAGGTTGGTCCGAGCCACCAACACGGCTCGGTCCCTTCTCTCGCCATGCACCACTGTCATGACAGAGAGATGACAACCTATCACTGACTGTGGGTGTACAACCCCTTTTGAAGATTGTACACTTGGAGAGACTCGTACATGAGTACCCAACACAGCCCCGGTTTCATGAGCATGTCCCTTGGACCCAGAGACAGGAAAACGAACCTATACTCTAGGGATTGGGTCCCGATTCCCACACTGGAAGGAGCAGGTGAGCCAAGAGACAGCCAACTGCTTCCTCCTGAGGAAAGGATGAGCACCGGCCCTTAGAAGTCTTGAGGAAAGACTTCTCTGGGGACAGATAAACCTAGTTTCTTACCTCTTCTTAGGCCAGTGGAAGCCTTCAAAGAGGGAAGCAAGGAGGCGTCAGAAGATGAATATGATGATGACCTCTGTGAAAACTCGCTGCAACACAGGAAAGGAAGTGCTATGTCATGGCATGGAAAGCACTGATCAAGAGCAGACTTCGGCTCAACAGACAAACAGATCTGGTTGATCGAGCCGAGTCAAGTGAGTCAGCAGATCACCACTACATAATTATAAGTGAATCGTCAGCAAAGAACTTCGTCAGCAAAAAAACTATCACTTCTTCCAGTGAACTGTTTTCCTTCGAGGCCGAAGCTCCAAGAAGAAGAATAAAGAGGGTATTCTGTGTCTGCTGTTTGGATTCTAAAGGTCTAAGACACGAGGACGGTACTTGACCATTCACCTAGGTGTTGCATGCAGTACCAAGCTCTGCAAAACTCCAAGCAAAGACTGAAGACAAACTTATCTGTACTTTTGCAAGACCATAATGGCCGAGCCTTGTCTCGAGACTCCCGATTTTTGATAACAATTATCAGGGAAGTCCGTCTCGCTTGAGTATTTTGGAAATTACATAAAACCATAACACTCTGAAAAATGCCAGAAATTTCCAAGGGATTTGAGCATTCAGTGAGATTCCCGGGTATTCATAAAAAACCAGAACACTTGGAGAGTGCTGGAAATTCCAAAGAATTTAAGGGCTCAGCAAGACCCCCGAATTCCATCAAACAATCATCAAGGAGGGGTCCCTCTTCGTTTCCTGTAGAAATCGAGGAAGAACAGGCATACAAACCAGTCCTATATGCTAACATTTAAGACTGGAATGCAAGTACAGAATATGTACTCAAGGCACCTGTCAAATTAACGTAATTTATTGATTTAGTTTTTTTTCTTAAATCAGCCTCGTATTCCTTAGTTTTAAGTGTTTTTCTCTTATATTCAGTTCAGCAGCTGTATTTTTCTACGTTAACGTAACGTTCAGTTGTTTTGCTCAGTGATTCCTCCTCTTGTTGTGAATTACCTAACTATCGTGTTAACGATTGTTTTTATTTTGTTTTTCGATTGTGATGAAACTTTAGTGGCAGTGAGTGGAGGCCGGCCTAAAATAGTTTGGGTCTGACTAAGCTTTTGGACACACGCTCTTTTATTAGCAGCCTTCTGGAGATTAATCTTAAGCCCTTTTGGAGGAGATTACTGTGATGGACCTTCCTTTGGAAGTGGTTTTGCGTAGATGTGCTGAGCCGACTACGTGTATGTGCATTTTGGAGTTAGATCACTGCTGTGATATCGCAGGTTATCATCACTTGTGATGCCTATACTCCTGTTTAACGGAAGACGTGGTCGTCGCTCTGTTCAGACACGTAGGAGGTGTTACGCCAACCACTGTCCAGCTTCGTCCATCTCCAGAGGCTTGTCTAAGAGAGCTACGGGCTCGTGAAGAGGAACATAGGGAGGTAATTGCCAGGTAAGAGGAGATATCCTGTATTGTTCCTTGGGATTGAATCGACACCTGTGTCTACTTGGACAATTTATGAGCTCCCCTGTATAGCTGTTGGGAGGTGGAAGCAACCTCCATGAACTCCTGTGTGCTTCCATGTAATGTGAGGATTTGCTGTGTATTATAAAAGGGTAATTTATATTTATTCATATATGTATATACACGTTGTATTGAGTCAGGGTTATTTGATATTCATTGCCCCTCTGAATTTGTTTGAATTAGTTTTTAAGTTTAGTCTTTCTTCTTTCTTATAGTTACAGGTTAGTGGTTTTCATTATTGGGTCCCGTCTCATTATTATTTGAGCGTTTGGCTTTATATCATGTCCTTTCTTTAACTTTGTTAGGGTAGCTTTCAGAGTTAGGAGTCCTTGTGAGCCCATTATTTGTTAATGGTATTTTGTATACTAAGTTTACTCACAAGGCTGATTTAGCGTTTAAGTGTTTACTGTAATATTAAATATTGTTAATTTTATTCTGGTGTTTGTGTCCACATTCCTCTTATCCTGTGTACTTTCTTACTGCCTACGATCCCTGTGTAGTAAAATATAAAGAACCTGCATTAGTAAAATATAAAGAACCTGCATTACGGCCAAAGGGGTCGTAACAGCTCCCAAAATGCAAGAACCCATGTGGAACTACGAATTGAAACCACATCCAAAGGACATGGACATACAACCGGTGGGACCCAACGATCCTTCCAGGAATGTACTCCTCCAATGCTGAATCATACAGAAAGCACTCTGCAGGTTCCCTCCTATTCACCCTCGCCCCTCCCTTGTAGCCATAGGCAGTAGAGGGAATAGGTGAGAGAGATTGGATGCTCTCGCTTGCCTTGCTAGCAGAACTAACAGGAGAAGTGATGGCCGAGACTGCAAGTCTCAGGAGAGCGTTCTTGCCTTGGAGAAACGCTTACCCGGAGGAAGGTTATGAAACTCTCGCATGGCATGAGAAATGTTTGCTGCCACCGAGACCAGTTGTTCACAGCAAACGTGACCGTGGAAAGGGTGGAGTTGAGCGTGTGCCTCGACCGGAGAGGGCTGGTACCATCCTCCAACACGTCCCAGTCCTCATCAAGTTCAAAACTTCTCAAGAGGACTGAATGGGTGACTCCCTACCGTCGTCTCAACATGCATACGGTCCCGCGGGACTGTCACGTCAACCCTGGGTACTAAGTAATCACCAAGAAGTGTGAGTCACCTGAGTA
This sequence comes from Macrobrachium nipponense, assembly GCF_015104395.2. Lineage (NCBI taxonomy): Eukaryota > Metazoa > Arthropoda > Malacostraca > Decapoda > Palaemonidae > Macrobrachium > Macrobrachium nipponense. Next base: position 11,172,454 of record NC_087222.1, read on the forward strand.
ACTCACTACTTTCTTCCAATCCGTGCCTGAGTCATGTCAGTGAGTGGACTCAGCGTCATTAACTCTATGTGCACGCGAATCCGCAGATTTACGTAAACTAGGGGATCTTGCGAACAAGCACCCAACACAGACTAGTCTTACGGGAAGAAAGAACCTCTAGGACTGGCAGCAGAAGTGCGAAACTGAAGTTTGCATTTCTACAGCTCCCGACACAACGAAGACCTAAATGCCTCTCAGTTCAATGAAGCAGACCTTTAGAAGTCCCTTGACGAGGACTTCTTGGGAGGAAGATGATAAGCTCTCTTCCTCTTCGACTACTTCTTCAAATTCTGCAACACTTTTACTACAGGATGAGACACATCACCAGCAGAAGTAGAGTTAATAATCACAGGGCAGCTGCAAAAGCGTCCAGCGGCAAAATTAATATGATTCTTAGCAGGGGAACAGTAAACACTCTTGAAGACCAATATCACAGCATGCTACGAGTTACAAGTACAATTCCGAGGTTAGGATAACCAACAAGAAGAGATATCCACCACCTACTGCTGTAATTAACTATCATTGCTGTTAGCCCGTAAAAGAAAGAAATATGATTTAAAAAATAATGATACTCCTCTCGCATCCAAGGGCACAGCCCTTAGAAATTATAGGTAGTCCCCGGTTATTGGCGATGGAATCAGTTAATGGCAATCCGGTTTTATGGCGCTTATGTAGCGCAATAAAATCAGTGATTTATGGTGCCATAACGGGTCAATTTTCGGTTATCGGTGCCATAATGTGCTGAGAATAGTATTATGGCGTCATAACAAACCTAACAGAGGTGCCACTAACCGAAACTTCGTGCCATAAACGCCATAAATCGCATAAATCACTCATTTTCGGTTAAAGGTGGTTTTTTATTATCAGCAGCCCGCCGAGACCAGAACCATTGCCGATAACCAGGGGCTGCCTGTACTGCTGACTCCACACTAAAATGGAGGTGGGATCATGGAAATATTCTACTCCAAATATTATGTCATGTAATGAATTTGAAATAGAAAAGTTGTTGCATGAAAAAACAATGCTTATCATTCTATCAGAGAGCTATGCAGATGAATACTGTCTCTGGTTGGCGGTCATCTTAACTCATAGTGGAGTGGTGGTAGTGCCAAGGGTCACCTCCTACTTTGGGGGATCTTTGCAGCAAGGGGAATGCTCCTATGGCTAGCAAAGTATATATGTGTCCACCCTTGCCCCCATGTGCAACACTGAAATAAAACAAGAAAACACTTAAACTACACTGAAATAAAGTCATGACCCATCCACTGAGAGTGGTGGGTGCTCCAGGTACACTGTACCCCACCCATGGCTCTCCAAACTCAACACCTTACTGAAAAAGAGAAGAGATAATAGGAGAATATCCTGTGTCTCCTTCCGCAATGCCATGCCAGTCACTAAAAAATGGTCTCGAGGTATTGAAAAATTTCTATATTTTTTAAACTTACATAAATATGATAAGAAGCGATCATTTACACCTCCCATAGTTCGATAGCAGAATGGGCATTAATAGCAAAAAAACTCTGAAAACTAAGGAGGAAGAGGCTCTTCTAATACACTTAGCTTTGCTTCAAAGTAGGCCAAAAACACTCCACAACACTGAGTGTCTCAAACATGAAGCCCATACTAAATGGAAGACGAAGACAACACACAACACATTTATACAGAGGAAGATAACTTCCCAGGTTTATGGTGGTCCTCTGATTCCTGTTGTAATGAAGGCTGGAAGTCTTTAGCTGTGTCAACAAACAGGGATGTACTACTTGACGATTCGCTTCTTGTCACTGTGAGGGTTGGTTCAGAGAGGAACTCTTTCTCTTTACCCTGGGAAGCAGAGCTATCAGGGCTTTCAGTCTTTAACATTCACTCCAATTCGGCATTAACAACTGTAGTTGAACATTTTATGAATTAGAAACAAATATATAGAAAACAAAAAACTGCTGTGCTTGTCTGAAAAATCATCTGGATCAATGCAGTGGTCTATGTGTCAATTGCAACGAAGCAGAAGACTTAGAGACTTCTGTTATACCATATGGTAAACAGAAAGATGATAATGAACCTTATGAGACACATCTCTGTCTGATGATTCTCACAATGGTAAATGATTAGCACAAAACAGGAACCATAAGCAAGATTCCAAAGCCAACCAGAGACAAGTTTCTGATGGCTGTGCAGAGAGATTCAATTAAGAGTTAACCCTCGACACAGAGAAACAATACTATGACGAACAATATCTCAGTGAGGAGGCAGTGCTATATCTCTCACTTGACTCCCTAGGCTGAGTTACCTGGTAGTGCTTCCCTCTTTAAATGCATTCATCTCATAGAGCTATCCAGTGTCTAACAGATCACTTGAGTGCCTGCATGTTAAACCGAAGAAAGGGGGAAAGCATTCCTCTTGTTTGGTGATAATGCCTACCTTATGGTGCTGTTGCCAAACAATACCACAAGACGTCTCAATTCAAAAACTGGAAACTCTTGGGAGGCCCGAAAACTGTCCTGAGCTTCAGGTTATCACAATTTTTAAAAAGGGGGATTTTGACAAAGGAAAAATCTATTTCTGGGCAAATGACCTGTGTTGACCAGTGAATGTTCCTTTAGCACACATTTCTAAGGTATAAATAGTTGCTATAAACTACCAGAGAAAAAAAAAACTATATGGTAATGGCAGAATATTCTGGCTTGCTCACCTTTATTTAAGGTGTCGGTATGGTATCTGGGGCGAGTGAAACCACTACCAGAGGTCTTTTGCCATTTAGTCTCTTCCTGTGTCAATTTCCCTTTCAAACTAGGCGCCATACCAGCGCCATCTACCGCCCTCTACTACTAGCGCCTCGATAGCCATTCCTGAAAATAGCACCCAAGCTTGGGGCTATAGGGTGAGGAAGGAAGGGGTGGGTTCACTAGGCGACACAGGTCATTCGCCCAGAAATAGATTTTTCCTTTGTCAAAATCCCTTTTCTGGGCTAAACCTGTGTCGCTCCGTGAAATACTAACAGAGAACTGTTCCCATATAAGCTTGGATATACTCTCTATAAGACTACGGAAGGGAGAAACTAACTCTAAGATAATTCTAAGATAATTCTATTTTACAATACCTTAAGTCTAGGTCCTTACTCCAGTAAGTATATACTATTACCGCTAATTATTGGTAAGGCCTGTGTGATTACTATGTTAGCAAGTAATACTATATATTTACATGTATATGATTAGTAGTTAATTATAACAAGTACAAGAAGGTTCAATTATCAATCCAAGTGAAAAACACCGAGATGAAAGCTAGAGACTAAGTGAGGCGGTTAGGAGAGAAAGGAGCAAAAGACGACAATGTCTTACGACTAGGTATGTCAACATGACTAGGCTGTGTTAGGGGAAACAATATTCCCCCACTGCCACTGCTGAATTATTTAAGGGCTTCCAAGGATTTAAGGTAGTGGTGATAAATACTTGAATTCCATTCATATACTTCTTTAAGGTCATCAAAGTTCATGTGGTGGAAGTGACTTATTAAGGGAGCTACTGCTCGGATATCATGTACATGTGGAATTGATTTCCGTTTACCCTATCTAAAATTACAGAATTGTTATTTTAATCACTTAAATGAGACTGTTCCACCATCTCTAGAATGAATAAAGGACCTGAAGTTTTATTTGAAGTTCTGTCTAAATTGATCACAAGTTCTGACTGGACATAGGGATAGATCCTGTGGAAGTGGGGGCAATCTTCTTGGGGCCCCACCTACTCTGGAGGATCCTCATTTTTAGCCAAGAATTCGATCTGGATACTAGAACTTCTCTGGATTTTGTTCTAGCTAGCACAAGTTCTCGGAATCGATGAAATTATGAATCTGTTATGTGGAACCAAACTGGAGTAGCTCCTTGAAGCAGATTTGGTCGTGGTAATAACCCTAGCTGGTAGGCTCTTTCTAAACAGGGTCATAAGGAACGTAACAGCCAGGTTCATATTCATTGTCATAACTATTGGGTCTTTTTAGGAAAAAAGGCTAGCTTGTTACTGTAGAATCCTACTGCTTAGAAAGAGAGTCGTAGGAACTAGGGGAGAGATTAGTCAGGACTGTCAAATCTCGTGACAATTGCTGAAACGTTTCCGCATGGTTGCGGACCTCCCCGTAGACTTCCGTTGTCTGATTCTAAGAACAAGGTGTTAATAGGATCCATATTGGCCATCTCCTTGTGCTGTGAAATTCATGAATTCCAATAAAGTTAGGACCCTCCGAATCCTTGAGGAAGCGTCCGCCGTGTTTATACTAATCGTGCCAGTCTGGGGTTGGGGGTGTCCGTCTGAGGCGGAATCCCAATTCCCTAGTTACGGGTCACAATTGCTCTTGAGTTCGTTGGGGTTAACAGCCCAATCCATCCTTAGAAGGATGGGAGTTAGCCTAGAATTGCCTTAGTAGATTTATGGGAGGGAAAAATTAAATCCTCTGCCAGATGTTCCAACCTATCTGGTATCCGTGGCCTGGGGTGCATGGGGTCCAAGATGAGGGCACATGAAATATTGTAATTTGTGGTTGGATTCTGTGGCAATAATTCTACTAGAAGATCTGGATTCTGTTGGCTGATCCATCTAAATGACCTGTTGTCTAAGGCTATTCCGACTATAGCGGAGTTGTCCTTGACATGCATCTGCCACTAGGTTCTTGCTCCTGCCAAGTGAGTTGCTGCAGATGCCACTGTTTCTTGTTGTCAATGAAAAGATTGTTATCATGACCCGATATGTGGCTTGGCTGAAAGCTGCTCTCTAAGGAGAGTTACTAAGAATAGAATACTGTCATGGCTTCCAAAACACTTATGAAGCTAGCAGGGCGTTAGGAACCAGTGTCCTGAGCGTTTCCTATATGGGGTAGTCTCTCAAAACGCTTAGTGAAGCCTCCATATGGACCACAAACTTGGCGGAGGGAACCATACCAGTGATGATTTTGTCAGATTCTTGACTTCTGTCCATGGACGGAGTCTCTGTAAAATGTGCGGGATGCGGGAACTCTGTCTCACAATTCCCTGTTCGCTCTTCTCCGCCAAACCCGGAATATAGTCTCCCGTTGGCCTTTAGTAGAGTCCCTGTTACTGACGCGAATTGAGTGAACCTAGAACTCTTCCTGGTTCCTCCGGGATGCTTGTCTGCCTTGAGGAACTGTCTCGCAACCTTGCTATTTCCTTTCTTTTTTCCCTGGTGGGATCGAAATTTGTGTGATTTGAGGTCCCATGTTTACTAAACACTGAAACCGTGGTGTTGGAGTGTGTATGGATTCCTTGTGATTTGGAATCCTAGGAATTCCAGAAATTATCACTTATGGGAGACAATCCTTGATGTTTATAGTTCAGATGAGCCAGTCGTCTGGGGAGATTACTAGGAGGCTCATCCCTTGGGTTCTCAGTTGTTGCACTACTGTTTCTGCTATATTGTAAATATTCTGGGCGCTCTGATAAGCCCTAATGCCTTACTTGAAGACATAGCTGTTGCCTATTCTGAAGCCTAGAAAATGGCGAAAGACTAGGAAAAGGCGGAAGTGACTTGCTACCGGAACGGGATAGTAAGTATCTATAAGATTATAGGTATTGTGACGGCCCCACGGGGAGTTAAGGCCCGTACCTGCGAAAACAGATAGCATATGGGACTTGTCATATTGAATATATGGCCGGGGAAGAGGTAAAGAAGCCGAGCTTTGTTGCTGCTGCAGAGGGCTGTTTCTACAGCAGCACGGACTGTTTGTGGCTGACCATTTGAGGTGGATGGTTTGACCTAGCTGGCCTACTGGAACAGCTTGTATCAATGTTTGAGGTTACGTCGTCTAGGAAGACTAGAACCCCTTTGCTCCCTTCATGCCCGTGGGCTGTGTTCCCGAGGATTCATATCTCCTCTTGGGGACCAAGCCCCAGCAAACTCGCAAGCTCTGGTTGACCTTAGCTGCTTCGCCTGGGATTATGTTCATTACGGTCTCAGGGAACAAGTTTGCTCCCCAGACTAAGCTTTGATGAGTCTATTAGGTTTATGGTGAATAGACGCATCGGCCAAGACGTGCTTTCTGCCGTTCTTCCTGGCTATTGCAAGGTCATTATACATCGCACCATAAGGTGTGAAGCAAAGACTTGTCCGGATCTTGAACCGTGTGTGCCGTATAGACTGAGGTTGTCATTTCCGCTATAGTGGCAGAATTGATAGACCTAGTCAAGCGACTTCTGGCTGCATACTTTGCCTTTACCAGTGCTTCTGGGAGTCTGGGTAAAAGCTCGTTGAAGAGCGTCGTAGCACAATTTTAGTTCAATATGCCTACGAAGAATGTCGCCGGGGCGTCTACTCCGCACTCCATTACTCCAGAGAGACCGACGGATGGTAAATCAGTCTCTCTGATATAATGTATAGATTTGTCCATTGCTGTTGCCTGAAGTGTAAACTCTACTACTTTAGAGGTACACGGAATGGACGTGTCATCTAGCACCACAAAAATCGCGAAGGGATTGTTGTGGAATGTCAGTTTGGTATTTGTGCATTCCCAATCTGCCAGGGTTTGAACCCAGGCTGATTGAGCCTGGTCTCTGGGGAAGATGACCATTTCCTTAGGCGTTTTGTCTTCACAGATCAGTGTGTCTCAGTCAGACGTGCATAGCCTAAAACAAGGGAATTGGAGACCCGGTGGAAGGAACTCAAAATCCTCTACTGGCCAGGTTCCCCAGCCCTTAATCGTCAGCATGCCCTCTGAGAAAGGGGCATGTGCTGGTAACCAACAAGGGTTATTGTTTTGAAGGGGCACAATTGGATGTGTCTGGTACTGCCGGAGTAGTTGTGGCTTTCCGGGTTGGGGGGCTCCTTACTTCGAGGTCTAGATCTTCAGTCCTTCTACTAACGACTGAATAGGCTGACCTGACGTTTACATGTTCGAGAACAACTGAGCTGTGATGTTATTTAGAATTGGGCTGAGTCAGGTTATCCCATCTCCTGCCTCAGCAAGCTGGAAAACATGTTGGTTAAACCCGGGATCCTAGGATCTGGGTTTAGATAGCTTTGTCTTTGATGCCTGCCTGTGTGTGGCAGATCTTGTCGTGTTCGTCACCAGTTTGGTGGCTGATGACGAACTAGAACGACTTTCCCAAATAGCCTTCAGTTTGTAATGTTTAGTAAGGGACTTGTAATAGACCTATGAGTGACTATTTAAGCTACCTTAGGGATTACCGACCCGGCTTATCCCTTGAAGTCATAGGTCTCTTGGTAAACTCTAAAATGAAGAAGAATGTGATGGGCTAAAAGGTAGTCCTTTTGCCCGTTTATCAAATGCTTCATATAGCCTACCTTCGTCCTGGGTATCGGCCTTCATTTGTTCGTGGTCCAGGTTGATTGCTGTGACCTCTCCAACGACTTCTTATTCTAACCCACTAGGTCCTCTGCCAGCACGGCCTGTTAATCTTCGTGGATCTTGGCAATGATCAGGGCTGCCAAATCTACTGGTACTGTTGCTGAGACTTCTGCATTTGGGTAGATAGGGAGCTTCTGAAAGAGATAGTTACTTTTAAAAAGAATCCTCTTTTAAAAGTATTTCTAAGCATTGATAACTATCTCAATAACCTCTCCAATTATTTACAATATCTCATTCAGTGAACTAATCATTCAATGAATTGGTACTTACCGTCTCGGTAGTGAAGTCCCAAAAGCAGATTGTAACAGACTTCACTCACAACTGTTGCCAGACCGACAAGTCGTTCATTGGACCGCACAGCCTGTGTGAGTGCGGCATACTTCCTGTCTGCCCTGCTGCTGCAGGGTTGCAGGTCAGGTTGTCTTCTGACAGCGCACACCTCTGTAATTACAAAATGATACATAAGTACCTTTTGTATGGACTTGCCGGATATGTATCTGGCAGAGTATGTAATATTAGAATCGATACCGGAGTATCACTGCATGTAGGTCCGCTGGAGATCACTCCAGTGGGACCTGCATTCTGTATTGTCGTCGCCGTAATAAATTGCTGCGGCATGCATTATGTAAGGTATTCATATTATCCTCTCCCGCCAGCTCTGACCCCACTATGCATTCACCTCATAGTCTTGTAATAATATATATGTATATATATATATATATATATATATATATATATATATATATATATATATATATATATATATATATATATTATATATTAAACTTAATAGCAACAAAATCAGGGAGAGTTAGACTTGGCCTGAATCCGTCGGCATCGGAGAGGTTTTCTTAGTAACTAAGAATGCCTCCTGGCCACCGCCACCGAGGTGGGGTGCCGAGGTATAAATGGAAAGCAGGAGAGAGAGGCTAGGTAAAGAAAAACAAAATGCCTCGATTCTAGGTTACCTGCCGGGGTCGACTACTGGGGTAGTACACCGATCAAAAACATAAAGCATATTTTAAAACATTAAAATAAACTAACTAAATGAATTTTGAACCGGAGCACAGAATCTATGCTCCTTCCTGTCCCAGTTCTCTTTCAACCACTCTCTCTCTCGGGTCTAGCTAGGCATCGAAATAGGAGAATAGGTAAAACCTAGCCTGAATCCGGTTGTAGGGGAGATCGTGTTGTTATATGCATAACTGAACGATCTCCTCTGTAACCCGGCCCGCCGAGGCGGGAGGATCGATAATGTATGGAGGACTGAGGATAGGAAAGGCGAAATTCTCCTTCAGGTCCCAGTTCCCTTTCAATGCTATCTCTCTACCCCCGGGTCCAGCTTAGGGATTGAAACAAGGTAATAGGTAAAACCTAGGCCTGAATCTGATCGTAAAGGAATCGCGTTTGTTGTATGCATAACTAACGATGTCCGCTGGATCCCGGATCCACCGAGCGGACGGATAGAGGACGTAGGAACTGGGGATAGGAAAGGCGAGAAGAGAGTATGTGGCTAATACCATCCTAACGAGCCGGGAAATTCCGGGAAATTACCCCGGGCTCGTCTGGGTAGGTACCATCGTACTACTCCTACTATGTAAGGTGAGGAGTACCCCTTCCGACGATAACCAGTCCCCCTCACCCCCTCTGCAAGAGGGGATAGGACTCGGATGGCTACCTGAAGTAGCACTAGCGAGTTATGTCATCCGTCAGGGTAAAAGGGGGGAGGGAGGGCATCTAGAGGTGGCTCACACGCGATCAATTGGACACTACGACCGGCCAGGTGAAAACCTCGCAGTCAGAAGTGGATCCAATCAATCACAGGGGCTGACGGTCTATAGACCGACTGCCCACTGATTACAATAATACAATAATTTATATGATAATAAACGCTATACAATAGCCCTGCCGCGGGAGGGGATAAGGATAAAGAGGTTAAGTACATAATTCTGTTAAAGAGCAGCTGGTGCTTAACTCTCTCGATCGGAACGATCTGGTCAGGACAGCCAGGGTGGCTCTGAGCGTTAGCCTTCCCGAGACGTGATTTCAATCACGATCTGGTGAGTAGCCAGGGAGGCTCATGGAACAGAATAAGGTCCTAAGGGCCTTACACCCCTCCCTCAGGGATTCCTGGTAGGGTGAAGGAGGTATCCTCCTTGAGCAGACCAAGGAAAAGAGGGTAGGGGGGGGGAGGGAGATAGGCTGAAACTCCCAAATCCGATGAATCGAAGGGGAGAAGCCTCTCCAGATGGAAGGAATACCCATCTGACCTACTTCCCAAACTAAGGAGGAATCTCCTGGTTTGTGTAAGTAGGTCCGAATCATCCTTGAGCCCAGGATATCTATTATAAAACGTCAGGATATCTCCAATTTTACTAAATCTTGAGTGAGTGCAAAATCAATAACAACACGACTATAATTAGTATAGGTGACCAATTGGACGTCGTCATAAAGATACGGGTAGCGATGTATGTAATGGCTGACTCAGGAGTGGTGCAAGCTAGGCTCCGTTTATGTAACATACAACTAAAACATACTTGTGATTAATTTCGCTACCTTTACAAACATAATTGATAATTGCAGTACTCAACTTAGATATCGAAGATTCCTGGCGTTTATAGCATCTCATTTTATTCCAAAATAATGTTGTTACAGTCAAAGACACAAGTGTACACGACAGTGCTATTTAAAGGAATGGCTATCGAGGCGCTAGTAGTAGCGGTATGTGGGCAGTAGAATGCGCTGGTATGGCGCCTAGTTTGAAAGGGAAATTGACAAAGGAAGAGACTAAATGGCAGAAGACCTCTGGTAGTGTTTCACTCGCCCCAGATACCATACCGCACCTTAAATAAAGGTGAGCAGCCAGAATATTCTGGCATTAACATATAGTTTTTTTCTCTAGTATTTATAGCAATATTTATACCTTAGAAATGTGTGCTAAAGGAACATTTCACGGAGCGACACAGTTTAGCCCAGAAAGTAAATTGTAATTTTCCCCTAACCATACAAACCTGAGGTCTTTACATAAGGAATTACTTTCAGTTTAGGCTGGAAAATGGCCGTTGTGAAATTTCAAATAAGGTGACTAGGCAGTTTAACTGTCCGCCTTGACATGAATATTCCAATTTGGTTTAGGCCCAGGCAGCAGAATGAGGGGTGGCATGAGGTGGGCCTATATGTAAACGGACCTCAGGTTTATAGTTAGGAAGAATAGAATTTAATTTTTAAAATTGTGTGGAAGAATACAATTTAATTTAAAAAATTGTGGTTTGTTCCTACACCCATATACAAACCCTCAGTCCTTTACATTAGAAGACTCATTGATTGGTAGAAGGAATCTGAGTGCGCCTCTATGAACAGACTGGTGTTCACCCAACTCATGGTTCCTTTTCTGCTCATTAGAGCAAAGAAAGGGACCCAGCTTCTGTTCATATGAGGGAGGAAACGTAAACCTCATGAAAAATGCAATCAACTTCTATTGTCAAAGACATTTAGGCAAATACAAGAATTGGGTTTGTCTAATGCCAGACCCCCTTTCCCCCTTGCTAGGGAAAGGGGAGGATATATATGCTTCTATAATCTAATCAAAGAATTATAGAAAAGGAAAGGGTTACTCTATCATATAGAGGCAGTTCCCAGTTATCGGCAGGGGTTCTGTCTGTTCTCGGCAGGATGTTTGATAAAACTGGATCACCATTAACATTAATCTTACCTGCATCGGCCACCAGTTCCAGCTTGCGATGAACATGACTCTCTGCCTGAAGGAAGAAAGGAACGAAAAGAGGAAAGAAGAGAGCCAGTCACTCTCACATTTGCAGTTTCATTCATACCAATCACAAAAGGCAAGATACAACCTTGTACTGTTAAAGGAACTGGGTAATTTACACAACTTGTTAAGCAGCCACCATGGGTCATAAAGAAAAAGTGTCCAAGGACTTGTGGGCTATATTCCAAAGGTAGGAAGCAGTGAAAGTAATCTGATTAGACCAAACCCCTGCTTTCAGTAACTGAGGAACCAACAGTTCTTGTGGAACGCAAGGGAAGGGCCAATACCCCCGACCCTCGTGAGCACTCAGGTGAAAGGTACTGGTGTCGTTCTTTCCTACGGAAGAATACACTTTTTCTTGATCACTACACAAAGCCAGAAAGGAATAGTGCCCTTGGACACATTTTTTTCTTGGTCACCTCATTGCGAACGAAAGAGGCATCGATACGCAGGTCAGAGATGTCAAGTTCTCTTCAGATAGCAACGTAGCACTCTAACTGGACAAAGCAGCATCTCATCAGGGTCATTACCATAGAAGTCCTCTAGAGAGGGGATCGTAAAGGACGCGAACTTAGTGTCAAGGACCGAAGGGTTCTGAGTCTTGACTACAAAGTCCGGGTGAAATCGAGCATAACCAATCCCCATCTCCTCGAGTGTTTCACATTGAAAGAAAGACCATGCAATTCTCCTACTTTCTTCATCAATGCCAGGGCAAGCAAAAAGACTGTATTGAGGGTCAGATAATTTTCTGACAACTCTCGATGAGGCTCATAAGAGGATTGAGTCAGGCTCTGAAGGACAAAGAGTCCCATCCAACTCAGGGGGCCTGAGTTCCCTGGGTGGGCAAGACCTCTCGAAGCTTCTCATGAACAAAGATATCTCCATAGAGGAGCAGATATCCTACACCACTCAGTTTCAAGACTAGTCCGAAGACAGACCTGTAACATTTTAACTGCAGATACAAGAGGAGCTTCTTCTCTTGGTGAAGAAAGACTAGAAAGTCCACGACCTTCTGAAGAGAAGCTCTGATCAGAGAGAGATCCAAGTACGACACCAACCACAGAAGATGGCCCACTTTCCTAGTACAGGCAGTCCCTGGTTATCGGCAGGGGTTGCGTTCTTGGTGGGGTGCTGATAAAGGATATATGCTTCTATACTCTATTCAGAGAATATAAAAAGGATACTGACTCAGCCGCCAGTTCCAGCATGTGACGGACATAATCTCTGCCCAAAGGAAGAGAGTAGAATTGAATGGAGGAGGAGAGCCAGTCACTCCCACCATTCACTCCCACATTCATACCAATACAACAAAAGGCGAGATGCAGCCTTTTCCTGTTAAAATAGCTGGTAAGCTACACAACTTATTGAGCAACCACCACAGTCCCCCCCCCCACCCCCCCCCCGTGTCCGAGGACTTGTGGGCTATATTCCAAAGGTAGAATGAGGTGAAAGTGGTCTGATTAGACCAAACAAACCCCCACTTCCAGTACCGGAAGGTTCTTGCAGAATGTGAAGGAAGAACCAATACCTCTGACTTCATGAGCTCTCAGACGAAAGGTACTGGTGTCCTTACCTTCAGCGGAATAATGTTTCCCCCCCTGATTGCTTCATGAAGCCAGAATGAAATAGTGTTCTTGGACACTTTTTTTCTTGGTCACCTCGGTGCGAACAAAGATTCATCAACGCTAAGGCTGGAGATGTCGAGTCCTCTCAGATAGCGCCATAGCACTCTAACAGACAGGACAAAGCAGCAGCTTGTTTGGATTGATTGATTGATTATGTCTGTTAAAAACTGGTGTCACAACATCTCGGTTTAGATAGAAACCGTAGAATTAAATCTAAAATTAATTTAATATAAAAATCTAAAAATATAATTATATAAATATATTTGCTCAAGTATATAAATTCCTTACATATATATTATTAATATAATCTAAATTTTGTTAAGGAGGCCAGCCTCCCTCATAAAGATATATAAACTGCTCTATATTACAATCCTTTCCAAAAATTGTAGATAGGATAAAATTACCTCCTCTATCACATCCCAAAGACAGGAACCTATGTCTCAAATTCCCAAGTCTGGGACATTCAACCAGCAAATGTCTCACAGTCAAGGGCACAATACAGTTCTCGCAAAACAGAGGATTTTCAACGAGACATCAAGAACCGAACATCGTTTCTTGCCTCCTTGGCATATACGGGATATGACCAAGGAGACACTGATGACGTGATACTACGCATTTTTTGATTAGTTGAAATATCCTCCCATTGGGACTGCCAACATTTTTTAATTCTCTGACCTACTAAGAGTATACAAATCCCGATATGGTAGTAGGCATCTTGTTGGTTCTGGGGAGCTGACTGCAGACTTTGCAAGTTGGTCAGCTTTCTCATTCCCAGCCACCCCCCAACATGGGAAGGCACCCAACAGAATTTTATTTCTTTCCTTCTTCTTTTCAGTAAAAGCAGCCATTCCAATATATCTAAAATCAGAGGGTTTAAATAATAAAAAGATTCCAGCGACTGAAGAACACTTCTGAGTCAACAATATATAATAAAATCATTTTCATTCCGAATTAAAACTTCCTTTAAGCCTTTAAAAATGCATATAATTCTGATGTAAAAATCAGTGCAACAGATGAAACCTGCCGCTTCTCTCTACATCAGGGAAGGCTACACCAAAGCCAACACCAGCATCTGACTTTGAGCCATCCGTGAAAACTGCAAAGGAGTTATCATGTTGCAAAGAGTGTTCTAAAACTATTGACCGCATGGTCTCACTGGACAATTCTGTCTTGGTAAAATTAAAATATCTGCAGAATTTACCTCTGGAACGTTCCAGGGGGGGACTAACTGAATATTTTGCTGGTAAAATCTCAATTCTTGGCATATTAATTCACGGACAATAAAATTTACTCTAAAAGTGAATGGATGAGGTTGCTTGGGGTGACTTTCATAACACTGCCAATGCCTTTCATTTCTCATACAAATGTTGGTTAAGACTTAGGTAGCCTCTGGAATCTATACCCAGCCCCGAAGCAGCAGACGCTTGTAATGAAGATCCAGTGGCACCTCATCAGCATCTACAAGCATGCTCTTGGTGGGAGATGATGTAAATGCTCCTGTACACAACTATATTCCTCCATGATGAATTGAGTTGAGCATTTTAAGGCCATTTGGCTTTGCAGAAGTGTACACCTAACACCCATAACTTAATTTTGAAAAGACCAAGGCTTTATATAACTCTCAACATCTGAGTTCGGTCTGCACCCCACGAAGTGTGAGATAGGACTTTCAGCAAATTCATTGCTTTCAAGCATTTTGCCTTAATATATTTCAGATGTGGAATCCAGGTCAGCTTGCTATAAAAAATCAAGCCAAGAAACCATGTTTCACCGACACATGGAATTCTCTGCCTATGAATGAACAGATCTGGATCAGGGTGGATTCCCCTTATACGACAAAAGTGCATAGTTACCGTTTTACTGGCAGAAAATCTAAAACCATTAACCTCAGCAAACTTTACTATATTATCAATGCAGAGCTGAAGGCGGCTTTCAGCCACTGCCATCCTTGATGTTGCAAAGGAAATCGACAGGTCATCAACAAATAGGGTATATGTTATACCTGGGGGAATTATTTTAGAAACCCCATTGATAACCAAGGCGAACAAGGTTACACTTAAAACACTTCCTTGTGGTACTCCTTCTTCTTGACTGAACACATCTGACATCATTGCTCCAACCTGAACCTGAAATATCCTATTTTCTAAAGAAGCCTTAATAAAGAGTGGCAAATTGCCTCTCAGGTTACATTCATAAAGGACCCTCAAAATGCCATATCTCCATGTTGTATCATAAGCCTTCTCTAAATCAAAGAAAACAGTGATGTGATGCTGCTTGTTGGCAAAAGCTTCACATATTCCATTCGTACCAATACATCAGTTGTGGAGTGCATACTCCAAAAACCACACTGAGCAGGCGACAGGTATTTACCTCTTTCCAAGTACCACATCAATCAATCGTGTGTTCACCATTTTTTCCATGATCTTACACAAACAAGATGTCAATGTTATTAGGCGATAATTTTCTGTCTTGAATGGATCTTTTCCAGGTTTCACAAATGGCAGTAATTTTAACTTCTCCCAAAAGCTTGGGGAAGATATGTTCTCGGTAAATTCTGTTTGATAAGGCTTAATATGAAAAGTCAGGTATTTTCAAGGGTATGCTTAATCATTGAATATGTTATATCATTCAGTCCAGGAGCTGATTCATTAAATTTATTCAAGGCTGATTCAAAGTCTCTAATAGTAAAAGGAGCATTGTATTGCTCATGTCAAGGTATTAAAATCAATTTCGACCTGTTCCATTATCCGTCTTTGAGCTGAATAGGGTCTATCATCATTTTTCTTTGCAACATTAGCAAACTCATTTGCCACTAACACTGGGGGTCTGTTACCTCGGAACCATTCATCTTGATAACTGGAGGTTGACAAGGAGTGAACTTGCCTGCTATTTTTCTAACTCTCTTCCAAACTAGAGTCAGAGGAGTTTTCGAATTTAGTGAACATATGAATATTGTCTAAGATTCTTTTCGTGCTTTTTTTTTATTTCCATGCGAAAATGAGCTCTTGCTTTTCGAAATTCAACACGGTAATATTCACATTTTCGTCTGCGGTATCTGGTGAAAGCAGATCTCATAGTTCTGTGAGTTTCCTGGCATTTACGAGTCCACCAAGAAACTGGTCGGCGGATAAATATGCCTGAAGTCCTAGGTATAGATTGAATACCAGCCGAGAACATTATTGTATCAAAAGTCAAAGAGCATCATCTACACAGGGATAGTCATCATCAGAGTCATCTATTGAGCTATGCTCCTGGAATGCTGCCAATCAGCTTTACCAATGTTCCATTTAGGTAGCCTTTAAGATGGAGGGCTTGATGCTACACTCACCACTATTGGGAAATGGTCGCTGGGTAAACTCTATCATTTATAACTCTCCAATTAAAGTCAATAAGACAGTCATCACTACATATAGATAAATCAATTGCTGATAACGTGCCTGTTTGAACATGAAAATGTGTAGACTCTGGGGAGTCTACACATTTTCATGTTCAAACAGGCACGTTATCAGCAATTGATTTATCTATATGTAGTGATGACTGTCTTATTGACTTTAATTGGAGAGTTATAAATGATAGATTTACCAGCGACCATTTCCCAATAGTGGTGAGTGTAGCATCAAGCCCTCCATCTTCAAGGCTACCTAAATGGAACATTGGTAAAGCTGATTGGGCAGCATTCCAGGAGCATAGCTCAATAGATGACTCTGCTGATGACTATCCCTGTGTATATGATGCTCTTGACTTTTTGAATACAATAATGTTCTCAGCTGGTATTCAATCTATACCTAGGACTTCAGGCATATTTATCCGCCGAACAGTTTCTTGGTGGACTCGTAAATGCCAGGAAACTCACAGAACTATGAGATCTGCTTTCACCAGATACTGCAGACGAAAATGTGAATATTACCGTGTTGAATTTCGAAAAGCAAGAGCTTTTTCATTTTCATCTTTTATTATGGAACCTCAGTATCTTCCTCTTTGATTGGTGACGATGTCACCCCAAAGAGGGTTTCTGCTATTCATATCTCCCAAGACTTTGTTAGGTGGTAGATACAGAGAGCATACTGTATATTTTCTTTGAAATGGATCTGCACACCTATCACTTGCAATGCTGATTGGATATTAATAGGATTTTGTGGGGTGTCATTTCGAAAATACAAAACGACACCACCATGGCTTCCATTATTTAAATTATAGGTGGAGTGATAGGATGTATACTCTCGTGGGCTGGGGCACGTATTATTACCAATCATGGTCTCCTGCAGAGCTACACAAACAGGAGACACCTCTGATATGAGCAGCCTTAGTTCTTCCTATTTAGCTCTTAATCCCTGACAGTTCCACTAGAGAAAATTAATGAATTCTACTTTCCTTTAGAGGCTGTTAAATTAGAGCCTCTTTTAAGAGCTTTCAGCTTACAACCTTGCTCTTTTTTCCTGGAAGGAGACCGATTGTTTAAGGCTGCCTTCCTTTTTAGCGGGTTATCAGTCTCAGGAAACAGCAGACAAGCTGGTGCCGCCTGAGGAGGGGTGTGAGGATCAGATATTGGTGCATCTTTAATAGCATTTACAGGTGGTACAGCCTCCAGAGAGGCGGGAGTGCCAGGTACCCCCGGCACAACCTCCAGAGAGGCAGGAGTACCAGAAATCACTGGCTCTGCTTCCATAGAAGCAAGAGTGCCAGAAATCACTGGCACTGTCTCCAAAGAGGCGGGAGTGCCAGAATCAACTGGCACTGCCTCGGTGGCGGGAGTGCCAGAATCAACTGGCGATGCCTCCAAAGAGGCAGGAGCGCCAGAAATCACTGGCTCAGCCTCCAAAGAGGCAGGAGCGCCAGAAATCACTGGCTCTGCTTCCATAGAAGCAAGAGTGCCAGAAATCACTGGCACTGTCTCCAAAGAGGCGGGAGTGCCAGAATCAACTGGCACTGCCTCGGTGGCGGGAGTGCCAGAATCAACTGGCGATGCCTCCAAAGAGGCAGGAGCGCCAGAAATCACTGGCTCAGCCTCCAAAGCTCGGCTCCAAAGAGGCAGGAGCGCCAGAAACACGCTCAGCCTCCAAAGGCGGGCGCCAGAAATCACTGGCACAGCCTCCGAAGAGGCATGAGCACCAGCAACCACTGGCGCCGCTTCCAAAGAGGCATGAGTACAGGTCGTCACTGGTTTTTTACTTATACTGTTTTTGGTAACATTGGTATTCCTTCTTCGGTTGGCAGCAACGCTAGAAAAAGATATTCCTGGTCTAACGTACTGATTCAACACACTCTCTTTTGCCTCTCTAAATGTGATACGATCGGTTACCCTTAATGTTTGAATTCCTTTTTCCTCCATGGAATGGAATCTCCAAATGTATACATCACAGGTAAGTGAAGATGATGGATGACTGTCTCCACAATGTATACATCTGCTTGCTTATACATATGCCATGCCCTGGTTCCCTACATTTGACACAAGTGGCAGGTTTGCCTTGTAGTTTCTGTCTACAAGACCCCAACATATGTCCAAATTCTTGGCAGTGAAAACATCTCCTCGGTCTTGGTATATATTGTTTGACCTTAAAACGTAACCAGGCTGCATTCACTATAATAGGCTATCGGGTGGAATTGAATGTAACAATTAAATTGGGGAGTGGAACAAGGACTCCATTTATCTTCTTCATTCTTTCAATTCTTATTATGCCTTGATCTTTTAATTCTTCTACTAGCTTTTCTTCAGAGTTTGTCATAAGCTGGTGCATATATCATCCCCTTGGAGTAATTCCAAGAAGCATGTACTACACACTCCACTTTAAACTCTTCCAAGTGCGATAATGTTTTCAGTTTGTCACTTTCTTTTGCCGAGGCAGATTCTACTGTCAGCTTTCCTCGCCCCTCAGAAGAAATCTTAGGCTCTCGGCCACAACATTTGACAATATCTCTATATACATAAAAAATGTCAAAATTAGAGTCTTCCAAATCAAAAGTCAAATATTTATCAAACGAATCTTCAAACATTCCGGGTCCTATTTCTGATACTATATTCCTACCAAATTTCCCTTTACTCAGTACTGGAGCAAAAGGTTTCAGTGTAATTACACTGGAAGGTTTTTTTTATTTTTCCAGAGGAAGGTTGCCAGTGGAAGTTCCTGCAGTCATCAACTGTGCTGATTCACTACCATCAAAGGGTCCAGGGGTATTTAAATCTTTATTCGTATCAGTCATAAAGATCAAAGTAAAGAAAAATAAATAAATAAACCTGAAAACTTTAAAAAGATATCATCACCCTTTCATGCAGTTTATTCTTCCACTAATGACACAAGTGAGAACCGACTTCCAAATGTCCACATCCCTACCCTACCCCACACAGGGGATGGCACAACATGATTAGATGGCCCAAGTGTAAGCCAAACCAAACCCACTTGATAGGACTGAGAGTATTACGAGAATACAATCATCCCCACCCTAATCACATTATGGGCAAACAGGACAGAATGCCGAGAGTCCTATTCGCAAAACTTGACCCCCTGGAATCCATGGTCCAGCCCTGCAAAATAGTTCCGCCTGATATCGCTCAGGTCCGAACATTATCGGGCAGTTGATGGTCCTGCCACAGTTCCCACTATTTAGCTTCAGATATAAAACCCAGACCCAGCTATGATATCTTTTTTGTTTACCAGGTCCAGTAAATTTTAGCAAAGGTGGAAAATTCCACATAATTAATTCGAAATGCTAGTAAAAAATATTACATGAAGGAGAAGGATGAGGAAGAATGAAAAAAAAAATTGCAGAAAGAAAGAAAAGTTCTAATTTAGTTGGATCAGCAGCTGGGCCCCAGGACCAGTGAGGGGAAAGCAACCCCACCATGCATCAAGGCCCAGCTGCTGGTCCCTATGCCCCTACCCACGCCAAGGGGTCAGCATTCTAGGGGGTCGAGGATGAAGCGGAGGTTATTTCCTGGAGACTGGTGGATGGGTATTTGGCAAATACGCATCCTTCAGGGCCACTGAAAGCAATGAAGTCGTTCTCCCTGATGGAATCGAGCACGGAGCATGCCGTTCCATCGTAAACCAAGTTTGTGAACGAATCTGTTTCAAGGGAGAGAGATCTATCAGCGGGTTGCCAGCCCTCCGATGATTCTCCCCACCCAGGAAAAGTCGGCTGTAGAAGCCTAGCGACTGATCTCGTACGACCTCCACAATTCGCTTGCTCAGCATGGCCTTCACTTCTTGCCAAAGCGATAAGTCCCTGGCAGGACCGGGAACGTACGTCTGGAGACGGACCGGGTGTGAAGTGAGGGGTGGCCGCGACTCGAAGGGTAGTACATATCCCTTCTGAAGAACATCCACTATCCAGTTCTCAACTCCGTAGCACTGCAAAGTTGCCCAATCGCTTGCCAGGCACAGGCCCCCCCCCCCACTTCTTGCAGCCGATGAGGGGGGAATGTCGTCCCTAGTGTTTCCCCTTCTTCGACTTCCTCTTCGCGGATCCTCCTCGGGAGAAGGAGGGCTCGTTACTTACAGAAGAAGTCGAAGGCTGGGTATTTCCTCTTGGCCTCGGCGAGGAAGATGTCTTGGCCGCAGAGGAAGGGCTAGCCAAGCTCCGAGGCTTAGCCGCAGCGACTCGAGACTGCCCAGAAGCCTTTGAGACTGCTTGGTGTACTAGGCGGTTAGTGTCTTCAGTGCGCTGCTGTTCCACCGCAGCATCCACCATCTCTCTAGGGATGAGAGAGGAGGAACCCAGCACCGGTCCATTCCTCGGACCCAAAGCTGCCTCACGCCCTGCCGACCTGGTCACTCAAGCGAGGACTGAGTCCTGATGTCTCAGTACCAGGTTGGCCCACAGGTTGGCCGTCTGGTGGGCGAGGTAGGAAATGGCCCTACCGCCAGACTGACAGTCTCCCAAACGCTGGGTCCCCTTTGGGGGTGATGTGTCCTGTGGAGGCCACGACTCTGAACACGTGAGGGGACCACAGGTCCAGCCAGGAGACTGCTTGGAATGCTGCCATGGCAGTTGCTCTCCAAGCCTGTGCCTCTTGCTGCGTGAACCAGAGATTCTCTGTCAGCGGTGCTGGGAGAGGCACCCCCAGAGTTAGCCTAGCTATCTCCGGGTTAACCTGCTTGGGCGGCAGCAGGTCCTCCAATGGACATAGAAACGCCACTGTTGTGGTAGAGGAGGGGGGAGCAGCTTGGTCGACCTGCCGGACCTAAGCGATCCCTTGTGTCTGGAGACAAGAGAGTTCACTTGGCCCAGCACACCGTCGGCCAAGGAGGACTGGGGCAGACCCACCGTCGCTCTGGGTTCCTTCTTAGGCCCCCAGAATGACTCCAGCCTTGATGGAGGCTCGGTGGGAGGGAGCATCGATCCTTCCCTGAGGTCATTGTGCAGACGAATCAGCGCAATGACCTCTGGAAACGACCTCTGGATCTTGGGGGTGATCGCATCTTGAGGAGATGGACCGTCAAATCCATCTAGGGAGAACACCTCCCGAGATCCTCCTCCTTCCGCAAGAGGAACCACGTCAGACCCCTCATGGTCTCCTCCAACCACTTCGGCGTACGATCTGTTCGGTCCCAAGACAGTGCCAGGCTCGTAGGCCCTTGTAGAGGGACTGTGAGGAACGCACTCCTCATGGTCTCTCCTAATCGCCTCGCTCCTCCTGGTGTAGCCCGAGGAGGTTGAAGGGATAGGAGTAGAAGACCTGACGTTCTCCCCCTGCTACCAGCAGAGCCGAAGGGCTGGGAGGACTGCAGGCGATCGCCAACCGGCTGTGGCAATCGAGCTGCAGGTCTAGTCCCGCGGTCTCCCTGGTTGAGAACCGCTGAACCGAGGACGGTAACGACTGTCCCGAGCGTCAGGAGAGCTACTACCTGTGAAGTGATCAATCTGGTCCCGGTGGGAGTGACGGTCGGGAGACCGGTAGAGTCCGCTGGCATGGTGCGAGTGTGCACCGTCCTCTCGATGCATCACGGTACCTGGCCCAGCTGAGACTGGGCCTGGTGACCGGGGGGACCTCTTCCTAGCCACAGCCAGCGGACGGTCCGGTGGGACCGTTGCGTCAGCCCTGGGAACTGGGGGATCGCTGCAAGAGCGATCGCCAGTCTGGCGGGAGTCGCCTGAGTGACTGCCACCAGTCTTCCGCTCATAGCCTGGGTCCTGCCGGTGGGAGCAGGATCAGCAGTCTGGACTCTGGCGCACTGTCACCGGCAGGTGACCGTACAATAGGTACCGCTCGCGAGCAAGCAGCCGAGACGGTTCCCAGTGCAGAAGCAGAGCCTCTGGCACCAGGAGAAGAGGAAGCGGTGGTAGCTGATACCCCTCTGGTCCTCGTCTTCTTCCTTGCAGAAGGAGAGACGGGCCCTGTTCCCGAAGGAACAGAAGGACCATCGGAAGTTTCAACTGCCCCATCGGAGTGGGGTAGACCCTTAGAAGTCTCTGAGCGAGACTTCAAAGGGGGGGAGGCCACCTTCTTCTTCCTCGACTGTGGGACCTTGGAAGTCAAAGGGGAAGAGGCGGCAGCAGACAATGACGAAGACGACAACGACGAGGAAGACGACGACACCTTCCTCTTCTTCCTGGACCTCTTCTTCGTCAGCCTCCTCAGGACCACCGTCAGCTCCTCCATCCAGGACGGAGCTGGGGCAGTTGCCGAAGCAACACGGCCCAGCTACACCTGTCCGGAGGAACCTGCGGTGGGAGCAGCAACACCACGGGCAGGAATAGAGAAGGCAGGATCTGGAACTGGAACGGCGACGAACAGGAACTGGTACTGGTGGCCGGTCGAGCGGTGAGCTCTTTGGGCACTCGTAGTCAGGGGCTGGGGCGACGACTGCAAAACCAGAAGTGGGGCCAACCTCCGTCTCACGGCACGAACGACATCGGGGCCTGCGCAGGGGCTGATGGAGTCACTGTCGTCATGTGCTGTGTATACACCAGTGAGGCGGAGCAGCATACCCAGGCATGGATACGGTCATCGTTGGTACAGCCAGCCCCTGAATGCTGGGAGTGCCCGAAGGCCCAGCCAGTGCCAGACCTGCTCAACGGTCTCCACCCACGGTGGCAGTCACACCTGAGGAGGCAAGAGTCGGGTTAGTGGGGGGGGGGGGGGGGGGGGTGTTCCCGCTCGGCCAGAGGGGTGGGGAAGTTCCCACCCTTAGAGGACGGAAGACCCCAAGCACAATTCAACGTCGGGGTGCCGCACTCCCTTCTCTGCATTCGACAGGTCGAGCAAAGATACGGAACACGACACGTTGCCCGAAGGGGAAGGAGCTATACGAGGGAGCTGGCTAGGAGGGAGGAAAGAAGGAGATGTGTCCGTAACCAAAGGTGTCGCTGGAGAGCTTTCCGACAACACCTTGGCTGGTTTACACGTTTTCTTCCTCCTCTTGCAGTGGCCCCACTGCTCCTCCGACCACAACATACACAAATCACAAGAGTCGGACCAAGAGCATTCTCGCCCTCGGCACCGAGTACATTAGGGATGGGGGTCCACACTTTCTGTGGACCTGAAGGCCCCACACTTATGGCCCTCTACACCAGGGCATAGTCTCCAGCGGGCTGGGGTGCAGGGGAGTCTCTCTGTCTCATGGCTATCCATTACATACCACAAGATACAAAAAACAATGAAAAAATGAATAAATAGTACTTACAGGCACACTCCAAGTACTACAGAAAAAGATACCATACACAAAAGCACTTCATAATCGAAGGTAGATAAGCATACGACGATGGCGGGCAGAGTGGTGAAAAACACGTCTGTCTCCGACGGCGGCCGAAAGCAAAGTGGAATGTTTACCTCCAGTCGGGCGGGACTCACAACCATCAGACAAGCAGTTACTACCGAACTACCTTGTTCCAAAGCTTATGACCGGTCCAGCTGCCGCTGTAAGTATATTCCATATGCAAAGGACGAAGGATTTGTATTATGTGTCGGATCAATCTCTAACTACTGTCTTCCGCATACAGCAGAGCAGGAGGAGAAGCAGAGTAAAGACGGACTTCCGGAATTCCACCCTGAACAAACGCAGAACCTAACCCTTCTTGGCCTACGCCTAAAGAATGAACAACGGGAGACATCAAACCCAAACTCTCGCCAACCACAAACTGTTGCGCAAAATCTGCTTCCCTACCAGGAAGTGCGGTAAGCACCAGATGACCAGAGGAACCTTGCAGAGGTAAAAACCGCTCGAATTGGGCAGATCTTGCGCCTCATGACCATGACTCAACAACTTGGCTTGAACCAAACCAGTACTATCCAAGGGAGAGTTTCCCCAAGCAAGCGAAGGAGACGCACCAATCGTATGTACACCTGCCGCTGAAGATAAAGCAACATACGGACGTAATTAACCCAGCTGGGAAACCATCGGACCCAACACTGAACCAACACCAGTACCTAGATCCAGTGGGATCTCTTCCACCTTGGGAAGGACAGGGGGAGACGGGTAAGATAGAGGACGACACAATCGGAGCTAATCCTAGGCCCTGTGAATTGTGGAAGTGGAGCAGGTACCTGCCGTACCTGCCGGAGAAACACTGAAACCAGTGGAAGAAGAAGGAATACTGAAAGAGTAACCTGAGAAGGGAAGAGGAAATTAAACCCTCTTCCGAATGGGAAAAACCTGCAGAACATGACAAGGTTAAATTAGAAGCAAAATAGACTTTCAAGAGGAAACAGAGGTGAAGTCTTTGAAACCCCTGGAGGAGGAGCAGAGGAAAACTCTGAAAACGGGGGAAGAGAAACTGACGACGATGTCATCCTTTTAAAGGAAAGAAAATAAAATAGATTCCTTAGGCTGGAATACGTTCGTTACGGGGGCTGGCCGGCTAATGCCCTTTTTTAAAGACAGGACTTTGATTATTCATACCACTTAATAAGGTGACTTGGGACATCTCCAAACCGCATATGATTTTCGCCTCTGACCTTCGTTTTGTGACGCCAGGGCGATTTATTCCCGAAAATAACCATTTTTCAATTCTTATCTCCTCCCTTGATATTTAATATTAAGACCTGGGATTACTACCATATATAGACCTGATGTAGACCTCCAATC
Organism: Macrobrachium nipponense; assembly: GCF_015104395.2. Lineage (NCBI taxonomy): Eukaryota > Metazoa > Arthropoda > Malacostraca > Decapoda > Palaemonidae > Macrobrachium > Macrobrachium nipponense. Next base: position 11,197,272 of record NC_087222.1, read on the forward strand.
GAATGGAGAGTTTTTTTTCTAAAAGTCATTCTTTTGCTAGATATGAATTTTTCAATTGGTCAAAAATAAACAAACTCTATAAATCACGAGAAAAAAAATTTGTAAAAAAAATAAAAAAAAAAATCCCCGAAACAAACAAAAAACAATTGGAAAAAAGGGCTCTATTTGATTGTTCTATAATGTCTGTCTGAGTTATATACCAAATTCCAATGTTATAGCTTTAAATCTAAGTGAGAAGATAGATTTTGAAGGTCAATAACTATAGTTTGAGATACGGGCGTTCAAAGTTTTCCTTCGTATTTCTATAAGACAATATTAATAAATAATGATTATTATGAATGTATATTTGTTTTTTGTGTATTAATAAACCAAAACTATTTTATTTATCTATAATTTAATCATAAATGATGATCCCTTTGCTCATATATCGCAGCCTGGGGCACTGCTTGAGGCAAGATGGGGCACTCCTTCCTACGCAATTCTCTCTCTCCCCCTATTCACTAACTCTGCTTATTACAGCGAATTTTCTTCTTCTGTGTGTTAGCGAGATGTTTTCCTTGTATTTTCTCTTTGGCATGAATAAATTCTTGCCCGAAAAACAAAGATAAACAAACGTAATTGCAAGAGAATGTCAAGAGGTGAAACTCGAAGGCGTACATTTTTTTACAAAGACAATTTAATAAATCATGATTATTATGAATTTCATATTCCATTTTGGGTATTTTAAAAAACCAAAACTTTGTTATTTATCATAAATGAAGATCTCTTTGCTCAAAGATCGTAGCCTTAGGCATAGTGTGACGTGTGCTGTCAAGCAAGACGTGGGCGTTACTAAGCAACCCTCCCATCTCTCTTCACTAACTACGCATATATTATGATATTCTGTAATAGTACTTGAGCGATTTTTCTTCGTCTGTATGTTAGCGAGATTTGTTTCCCTTGTCTTTTCCTCATTGGCATGATGAAATTCTTGCCGAAACGTACATAAACATACGTGAAAGCAGGCGAATGTCAGACGTGAAAATAGAACGTGTAGACTACCTGACGTCTGTGATCGCACTACTCAGGACTGGACTTGGTAAGTTGGTAGCTTGAGCCTGAAGTCTCCTTCTCGACTCGGGGAATGTCTACAGATGCCATTTCTCCCAATTTCTTTGACAATAATTATCAAAATTTACGATAATAGAAGAAATATTGCATTTTCTTGTACGGATCAATGTTTTTAGGCTTATTGAGTTACGTTAACTAATTACCCTGTAACTACGAAAGTAAGAGGAATTTTGACGAAATATTTCGTATACGTATTCTCAATTGCCATATGATAAGCTCCATGAATTTTTCATGACTTTGCATTTTTCGCCCTATACCTCCATATATAGAGGTTCCGGCCAGCCCCCTTAAGCCCCTGAAAAATCCAAAAGCATATCATTAGAGAATTCTATCAAATTTTTGAGAACATGATATTGAATGTTACAAAACCCCAAGAAAAAACATGCCTGACTAAAGACCTGTACCCTTGCGAAAGGCCTAAAACGTCTCCATTATACTCTGCCAAATTAAACTGCTCTATGTTCGAGGACAACGACTCTGACGTAATTCCCGAAGGGCAGGGAAGAAGGGGCATCCAAGGAATCCCCCGCTGAGGTAAAAACGAGTCCAAACTCCCAGGAGGAGGAAGGGAAGAGTTCATCCTTGGCCAAAAATTGGCCAGAAATAAGCAATCCTCAGGATTCAACGGTGAAACTTACCTTACAAGGACTACCTACGGGATCTGAAGGAAACTGCCCTTGGAACCGTACTCTGAGTAGTCGCCATTTTGCTGGTGAGGACATACCTGTACACAGTTGGCTGAAATCTAACGATATCGCGCATTTAACATACGACTAGAAAGCGAATTATATCTAGAAGTGTTCGTGAATTGTCGGCAATAAGATTAGTGTGAAAATAGTAGGATAAAGTATCTACTAAGTTAGTTTACCGATTGAAGTATTGTAAATCAGATCAAGATGGCAGTAAGCTCAGAATGCAGGAGGAGATGGAGAAATCTTGCGCTTCTTGCAGATCTGCAATATGATGAGTTAGCAGGAAGGGAACTGGCATTTCTCATCTACGAGATCAATAACAGCCCTAATCAAAAAGACACAAAAGTATTCATAGAAATATTGGAAGGATATGATCCTTTAAACTGGAATAAATCATTAGAAAATAATATTCAAGTGGTCAAGAGACTTATAGAGAAAATTTATATCAATCAACATATTTCAACAAAGAAAATGAATAAGGTGAACATTGTGAATATACTAATTGATGCAATAGGAAAAAGAATGCCAAAGCATGCAAACTGTGTAAGGTGTGGTATAGCATAGTTTAATCCACAAAACCTGATCAGAAAATGTTCAGCATGAACATTCCCACACATCCCACAATGGTGCTGAGGTTATGCAAAATACGTGTAAGGATACCAGAGTATTTTGCTCAACATGTCTGTCATGGATAGACAATGTTATTAAATCAAGACTTAATGTGCAAATAGTAGAAGATGAAGAAGAAGAAGTGGAAGAGGAAGAAGAGGAAAACGGAAGAGAAGAAAACAAAACTGAAATGACAGAAAAAAATAATGAAAACAAAGAACAAGACAAGAGTAATGATGCAGAGATACTCATAGATAATATATATTAGGCAATAAAGCAGCACATATACGAAGAAATAAATTATGACTTGACAACACAATATAAAATCCCGAAGAGGCTTTACCCAGATCTGCATACTGATGGGATAGAGATAGAGAAAATAGAAAAGAAAGACAAAGTCTGCACCCTTTTGAAAAGAGGGAATTGCAGATTCAGTGAAAGATGTTACTACAAACATCCCAAGGTATGTCACAACTATGAAATCTATGGTAAAAGTGCATACCTAGACGGCTATGAGGATGAATGCAGAGATCTACATCCAAAAATATGCAAAAACCTAAAAGAAGGAAAAGGCTGTAAGTTTGACAAAAAATGTAAATATGCATCCTATAGCCATGAATCAAAATCAATTAATAGTCAATTAAATAATAAAATCCAAAATAGAAAAGAAACAAATAAAGAGAAGAACAAAGAACATAAGATCAAGGAAAAAAGCAAGCCATCACCGCGATATGGAGTGTCAGCAAAGAATTTCCAAGCATCTGCTCCAAGATACAGCCCAAGATACAGATCAAGAGATAAATACTGTGTATACGATGCTGGGGGATGGTGCAGATACGGAGAAAATTGCAGATTCAGACACAAAATTAATAATTATGATGAAGGAAGATCAAATATTATGGAAAAGTTGGATTTTTTAATGTCAGAATTTCTGGAAAAGAAGAAAAAAAGAATAACTTACCCGACAGGAAAGAGACATGGGAAAATCCTTATTATTATCCATATTACATGAAGGAGATAACACACAAACCATCATAGTGATGAATGCGCAGGGTTTAGTTACGAGTAACTCAAAAGAAAAAAATAGAGTTCTTAGAAGAACTAACCCAAATAGAAAAGAAAATAGATATAATGAAATAATAAGTGGAAACCTGGTTATTCCCAAGAGACTGGCAATGATGATCAAATAAAAGGGTTCCAAACTTATAGATAAGATAGAAAAAATAGGAATCAATGGGGGAACCGCGATATATGGGAAAGACAAAAACAAGGAAAAATATATGAGAAATATAGTAACTCAGAATGTGAACTAATTGTGGTAGAATTTGAATCTGAAAAATTAATGAATATAGTAATATATAGACACCCTAATACTAAGAAGTTAGACACAATAATAGAAAAATTGGATGATATATGTAGAAATCACAAGGACTGGACTATTCTCTTATCCGGAGGCTTTAACTTTCCTTTCGTAGACTAGAAAGAACGAATAGGAGATTGCAGTTATATCTATACATATAAAAAAAGAGAGTAATAGTAGTGCAGAAGATAAGAGGCAATTCAAAAAGCTATTAGATATGCTACTAGAATACAACATTCAACAAATAAATCACCTGCCAACAAGAAAGGAAAATACTGTAGACCTAGTATTTGTGAATGAGGTGAATTATGTTAAAGAAATAATAGTTTATAATGCGAGTATTTCAGACCAAAATGTCATAGAATTAACAGTCCATTCTAAAGCAAGTGAAAACAGAGATAAGCAAGAAATGAAAAAGTGGGAAGGATGTGGAAAATACAATTTCTACAATAAAAATATAAAATGGTCAGAAATAAATGAAGAATTAAACGAAGATTGGAATAACATTTTTGTAAGCGATGATATACAGGTAAATACGGAGATATTATATAAAATATTAGAGAAAATAGTGGATAAATATATACCGAAGAAGAAAAGTAAACATCATTCATGCATACCAAGAGACAGAAGGATCTTGTTCCAGAAAATCAGAAAGTGGAAAAAAGGTCTTGCAAAAGAAAAAAATGCATGGAAAGCGATGGAACTAAAAAGTAAGATAGAAAATGCAGAACAAAAGATTATACAATCAAAAGAAAAAAATAAAAAACGGGACTTGGAAGAAAAAACAACCCGAGTAAAATATCAAGCAAAACGAAACCCCCCTAAAACTATTATACTCATACGCAAAGAAGATGAATAAAAGAAGAATAGAAATAGGCCCTCTAATAATTGAAGGGAGATTACGAATAAAGAAAAAAAAGAAATATGCAAACATATCGGCAGAAAGATATAAGAGAGAATTCACCCCTAGAATTGATAATGAAGATAATGATACAGAAATAAGGGATGAAAATAGTGAATATTTATCAGACATAGATATTAATGAAGCTGATATTGTGCAGGCTATTAATGAAATTAAAAATAGAGCTGCAGCTGGGCCTAATGGTCTTCCTGCCTGTTATTTTGTTAAAGAAAGTAGTTCATTTTATCGCAAAGCCACTTGCAATATTATTAAGACAAAGTGTAGTACAGGCAAGATTAGCATATATTACCCTACTTTCAAAAGTGGATCAAGACTAGAGGCAAGTAATTATAGGCCTGTGAGTCTAACATCACATATTATGAAAGTGTATGAAAGGGTGATGAAGAAAAATATTATGAAACATTTAATAAAATAATTTGCTTAATATAGGACAAACATGATTTTGTACCCAGAAAAAGTACACAAACCCAACTGTTAGTCCACCATGAGAACATATACAAAAAATATGAAAAACAGAAATGAAACAGATGTGGTTTATCTAGACTTTGCAAAAGTTTTGACAAGGTAGATCATAATATATTAGCGAAGAAAAATTAGAAAACATAATATAGTGGATAAAGTAGGAAGATGGTTAAAAGGATTTTTACACAACAGAGATAGTTATTGCAAACGATGAGAAATTGGATGAAGCTAAGGTAATATCCGGTGTGCCACAAGGTATGGTGTTAGCTGCATTACTGTTTGTTATTATGATTTCAGACATAGTCAGTAATGTTAAGGACTCGGTAGTGAGTAGTTTTATCCGATGTCACAAGAATAAGTATAGAAATTACTTGTGATGAAGATAGGAACGAGCTACAAAGAGACCTTACAAGTAAACATGATTGGGCAGAGGTAAATAGGATGGTATTTAACTTTGATAAATTTGAATCAATAAACTTATGGAGACAGAAAAGGAAAGCTATATGCATATAAGGGACCTAATAATGAGACAAAAAAAAAAAAATCACAAATAAGGAAGCAGTTAGAGACCTTGGTGTGATGTTGAATAGGAACATGTTATGCAATGATCAAATAGCAATTCTATTGGCAAAATGTCCCCCAAGCAAAATGGGAATGTTGTTACTTCAAAACAAGATAAGCTGAAAACACATGGATTATGCTTTATAAAACATGTTCGTGGTCCACTTGAATATTGCAATATGATATGGTACCCACACTATCAAAAGGATATTGTACAAATAGAGAGTATACAAAGGTCCTTTACAGCTAGAATAGAAGTTAAGGATCTTGACTACAGGGAAAGACTACAATCTTTAAAATTATAGTCTAGAAAGGAGAAGAGAACGCTACATGATAATTCAGGCATGGAAACAGATAGAACGAATTGCCGAAAACATCATGGAGCTAAAAATATCAGAAAGAGCAAGCAGAGGTAGATTAATAGTGCCCAAAACTATACCAGGAAAAATAAGGAAAGCACACAGGACATTAATCCACTACGCACCAGCATCGACAATGCAGCGTCTATTCAATGCGTTGCCAGCTCATCTGAGGAATATATCAGGAGTGAGCGTAGATGTACTTAAGAATAAGCTCGACAAATATCTAAGCTGCATTCCAGACCATCCAAGATTGGAAGATGCAAAATATACCAGAAGATGCACTAGCAACTCTCTGGTAGACATTAGAGGTGCCTCACACTGAGGGACCTGGGGCAACCCGAACAAGATGTAAGGTAAGGTAAGGTCTCACCTAACTGATCCCTAACTTTAGTTGTCTGTGTCGATCCGACTTACTTTTTCAGGGGAATAGGGGAATTCTGCTGCAGACACTGCCTGCTCCGCACCAGGGGGGCCGAATGGTAGTTTCTACGCTTTAGGTTTTTGGAACTGCATGACCCCCAGCACCCATCAGGGCTGGTTCTGGAACAGGCAAGGGAGCTGGAAAAGAAAGGTTAGTAGTTTGTTCCCTATTACTAACCTGTCAATAACCTGGGTTATTGACTAAATTAGTCAATAACCCAGACATACTCGATGTCAGCCTCTTCTAGCTTCTTAAAAAGAACTGACTCTAAGTCACTAGATACTTTTTCTGCCTTGGGTTTAACTCCTGGAGCTAACCTGCCCTTACTCTTTGAAGCAAGAGCTTTCCGATGCTTGATATACGACTACATCTGATCTGTAGACCAATCCCTACATTCATCACACTGGGGACAATGGGGGAATATCAACTAAGGACTGCTTTTCCTGGTCCAAGCTAGGGGCCACAGGGGAAAGAGGGGATGGGTCAACACTAAGGGGTGGCCCTGGGCGAAGGAAACGACAGTCTTGCCACCAGATACAACCACTAGGGAGACGAATTTCATAATCCCTTGACCTGCTGAAACTCATGACTATCCCAACCTTGTTCCAGCAACGAGATGTCGGGTCTTGGATCCGTACATGCTGTCCAATAGTCAACCTGTGTAGGGGGCAGGCATGCTGATCACACTGGGTCTTAACCTGCTCAGCACGGGCATTAGCACGGCGGTCACAGTCCTCGGTCTTGACCTGCCACTCCTCTGAAAAGGACTCTGGGTGTGCAATGATGCATGACCTAAGAGGTCAACCATACAGGATCTGGGCAGGGGAGTGGCCTGTGAAATTGGGAGTATTCCGAGGCTCTAAGAGGCCTCGATCAAACTCTTCGCAATCAAATATTGCCAGAGGGTATCGTTGTCAGGATGAGATGCTTGATTGACTTCATGGCGGCCTCGGCATGACCATTCGATTGTGGATAATATGGGGAAGTTACCATGTCGGACTCCCCATCGCTCCATGAAGTCCCAGAACTCGTTACTGGTGAACTGTTGTCCTCCATCAGTTCTGAGGCGAAGAGACTCGCCAACTTCCTGGAAGTAGCGGCAGAAGATCCTGATTGTATCAGAAGCAGTAGTATCACCTTTGCATGGGACAACAACAGGCCATCCTGAGAGTTGGTCAAGGTTGACGAGAAAGGGTTTACCAGTGAGGGTAAATAAATCTGCTGAAACATATTCACAGGGCCTCGTGAGGTTGTCGTCATTCATTGATGGTTCCTGCTTCTGGGTTGGCTGCAATACCTGGCATGACTCATAAGCTACAATTGTGTTGACAATGTCTAAGTTGATACCAGGCCAGAAGACAGCCTGTCTTGCCCGGTGCTTAGTAGATTCCATGCCCTGATGACTATCATGTAGGTGGGACAACGTGCGGCAGCGGAGTGGCAGGAACTATAACTCTTGCTACATACAAAAAGATGTCACCATCAGCATGGGAGTTAGGAGTTATGAAGATCATATCTGTTGGAGGGAATCCTAAGGTGACACAGCTGAGTAGGTGAGTGTAGACAGGGTCTTCTCTTGCTGTGTCTCGTAGATCCTGAGGAGTCCTGTTGGTATTTCGAGCTGAAGACTTTCCTGAAGAGGTGACAGTGTACACAGCCGTGACTGCTCAGAGATGGGTAGCAGAAGGGGGACATTTGATTTTTTGTCCTCTGGTGCATGGGTGGTCTAACTGGGGCTCGAGACACAGCATCATAACAAATTAGGGCAAAATTTTCTCCTTCAGATGCTGGAGGCGAGATTCTCGATATCACTGATACTTGTAACCACTTTTGTGGATGCTTGGGTGGGTCAGCACAGCTTTAGCCTAATTTTCTCAAGTAAAAAGTTAATGAAACACATATAACAGTGCCAGTTACTTCCGAAAATTAGACGAAGTTTGAAAACACAAGTTCCCTATTGACATGGAAATCCATATGTCGGTTTAAAGGGTTCATTAAAAACAATGAAATGCATAGTAGGCTGTGTAACTGTATCATTTCACCTGTTACTGCCTACCTGGTGGATGGGCGGAGATTCATAACGTCATATTACATATGTCTACGTCAGAAATGGTTTTGTGATTTTCTTGGTTCTGGAATTGGCAACTTCATTTCCTCTATGAATACCCAAAACTATCGAACTTAGGTACTAAATAACAATAACAATTGCAAAAATTGGATATGGTTATAAAATAGACACTTGCCACCTTCCACCTTTATCCAATGCTTTGATAAAAAGTTATTGCCGAAAAAAACAGCCTTCATCAGCTCTGAATCCCTTAGTTAGATGTTGGAGACAATAAAAGGCTAATACAACTTCCAGGTTTGTTTTATTCTCAGCCCTTCTCTCCCATTGCTAGAGAGAGGGGGAGGACTAGCATCTAATAATCTACTCTAGATTATGGAGAGGGAAAGTGACTTCCAGGGGCCGGTACTGGTGCCATGGGGATCCGTGTAACCCTGTGCAGTGGTAAAAGGAACTGGTACTGGTGTCATGGGGGTGGGTCCATGGAATCCAGTGAATCGGTAGGAAGGAACTTTTCCGGCCAGGGAAGGTGACTTCCTGGGACCAGTACCAGTGACATAGGGGCCTGTGGAACCCCGTGCAATGGTTACCATTCCCGTAGACACATCAGGAGAGCAAACGAGAGATCCATTAACCTTTTCCATGGAGGACAGATGAGCATTACAAGCCCTATGGGCATTCATACAGCTGGGAAAACAGCTTCTTCCTCCCTTTGATTCCACTGAAAGAAGTGGAGGAGGTGTAGGCACACGAAGATGAAGATGACTTTTTCTCTTTTCAAAGGGAGTGGAGGAGAACATTCCCCAAGGTGAGGAAGTCAGAGGCACACTACAGATGGCAGGATCATAAGAACCAATGCTGTGTGACAGATCAAGCCCTCCAAGGAAGGCTTCCACAGGGGGCCTAGGGAGAGCCACAACTCGCCAAGCTCCTCAGGCTCCACCACACCTGCAAGACAAGTCGGGTTAAGAGGAGCACTCCCTCTTCACCCTGAGGGGGAATTTTCCCCCTCAAAGTCGTGTTGGTCATAGACCACCGCACCAGCTCTCTACCAACAAGGGAATAGGAGACGGTGAAGGGGAGACAGCTCCCTTAGGAGTGGCAACAACAGGACACCATTTGGCTGAGGCAGGAAGGAATCAGAGAGAAAACTTGGCATCACTGGAGGTGTGTTGCAATTTGAAGATGCCAGAGAAACCCTCTTCTCTCTCTCTCTCTCTCTTTTTCCCAAGCAAACTGGACCCTTTGTTCTGATGGCCAAACACAACACTTGGAACAAGGGCTAGATTCACTACACACATTTTCTGCACTCTGAAGATCTATCTCAAGGAAGGAGAGAAAGCAATGCAAGGTCTGTCGTTGCAAAGGCAACACCTCATGTCACACAGCTTTCCCTCCCTTGGCTCAGATAAGTCATGGGTTTGCATTATATCAGTATATGCAAAACAACTACGGTCATATATCACAAATATTCACAAACAAAAACAGAAAATATGGTAAGTCAAATGGCCATTCAGGCAGAGGAGACATTTACACTCGATGACAGCTGAAAGTAAAGTGAGTTGTACCGACTGGTGGGCAGGGCTCCCATCCCTACCGTTAGTAGCTAACTACAGTGTCTGTTTATAAGTTAGAAAGCCATTACCAGCTCACACTGTAAGTAATATCCTAATGTAAAGACCAAAGGTTTTGTATTTGTGTAGGAACAACACGGCATTAAGCCACTGATTAGCTATTATCGACTTACACCAGATTTCCAACTACAACAACTTTAGGAATGGTCTCTGTCATAAGTTGGGGACTGCCTGTCCCTCTCATATAACAGACGTAGGAAACAATTTATTTTATTTTTTCAATTCTGATTGCCAAGAGAGCTAAGCCTCAAAACAGCTGGAAAAACATTCTTAACCTCATTAGTTAAACTTGAAACCATAAATGAATAACATTACTCATAAATGTACAAATAATCTTCTAAATACTTACAGAAAAATAAAATGCACAACAGTCTTAACAAGTTTCCAACAAGACCAAAAAACAGTTCCTTTTCGACAATTATGGACTGTAACTTTAATTTCCAAGGACCTCTCACCAAGTCTGCAATTGGTGCTTCACGAATTATCTGCAAGATAAAGAAAACTGATTATTATAAATACATAGGAAGTGCACTGGGGTTACATTGGTACACAGGTATATTAATGTTTTCCCCAGTAAACAAACAACATACAATGTCCTGGAGGCTAAAGCAATCAGCATACAGCTTTTTTTCCATCAGAAATCATAATTTCAGCCCATACCCTTTGTCATGTTCGAGTCTTGCTTCTGGCAAATATTGTCTGAGATAGGCCAAGTTCATGTCTGCCTAGGCTAATTTTGGAATCAAAACACTACTATTGGTTAAGTTAGCCTATGATTCTCTAATTTTAAGGTCAATTTGGCATATAATGATATTTTTGTAAGTGTAAAATGCATAAAATATTGGCACAGTATATACTATCCTGCAAATCATCAATATTACCAATAAATCAGGTAAAGAAAAGAGACTATTTAGTATGATTCGTGTAAATTTCTTTTCTGGGCCTAACCTGTGTCGTCCCGTGAAATGCTCCCATAGCACTCTTTTCTAAGGTATAAATATTGCTAAATATACAATAGAAAAAGCCATATGGATATGCCAGGGTTATACCCGGCTCGCTCACCCTTAATAGGGTGTAGGTCCCCTGCCAATTAGTCTCTTCCTTTCTCAATTTCCCCCGTTCTAAAGAGGAGCCATCCCAAGGCCATCTACCGCCCACTACTGCTACAACTAGCGTCCCCTCCGACATTCCTGAAAAATAGCAACCACTACCGGAGGTCCCCTGACGACTTTCAATTAGTCCCCCATACTAATTGTAGTCGCGTTCGATGGTTAGATTAGCATTTAACTAAGAATTTATGCTTTACATATTATCATCCTCACGTGAGAGCTATATCCTGGCCTACCCAAACAGGCCTCATTGGTTTTGGAAGGTAGGCTAGGCTTGGGATCCCTGTTATCCTGTCCTTTATGGCTGGCTTCCCAACCGATTCGTTGGCTGGGCGGTTTAGCCATTCCCTTTGTCCGTATGCTAGACCTCCAAATAAAGGAGGCTAGTTCATCCACCTGACCAGGTCGAAATTCGATTTTGGAGGGTAGATTGGCCCTTATTGTGGCCCATGTACGATGTCCTTGTAGCCACCCTGGCCTACCTGACCAGATCGCGATTAAATTCCAATTTTGGAGGGTTAGGCTAGCTGTTCAGAGCCACCCTGGCCGACCTGACCAGATCGTTCCGATTTTGCGAAGGTTAGGCTAGCTACTCATGAGGACTTTATTTCCCACCCCCCCCCCCCCCACCCCCCTTCCTCCCTATCCCCTCTCGCATCAGGACTACTGGTGTTATACTATATTATATCATATTATTATGTCTATTCAGTTCTAATGTGTGTCTATTTATGAAACAGTTGGCCTATAGGCCTTCTGTCCCTGGTATCGGTTGGTTCACGACTTCTCGGAGGGTTGTCCCACCTGGCCGGTTTGTTGTGACCAACTGATCACGAGTGGGCCACTCCTCTAGGTGACCTCCCTCCCCCTCCCCCTGGACCCACTTTGGTGTGGTGACGCAGCTCGCCATATGCTACCCTAGGGCAGTTTAGCTAGAGCCTTATCCCCAGTAGGGGGGAGGGTAGGGGTTACAGTCGGGGGAAGTGGTACATCTCGTCATGCTCGGTGGATATGGTACCAGGGTGTCCACTGTGGTGAGTCCTGATTGTCCACCTGGCTCCCGTCGGGGGAATGGGGTAAAAATACGCCGCGTTTGCTTTTTTAAACCGCATTCTCGCCACCCTATCCACAGTCTTCTATCCCTTGACTATCCTCCCACCTCGGGCGGGAGGACCCCGGGGGCCCGGCTAAGAGTTCGTTCCTATTATAAAATAAATACAATAGCTACGATCCCTTATATGATTAAATTCAGGCCTAGGTTTTACCTATTTTCCCTATTCCGATCCCATGGAGCCGGACCCGGAAGTATAAAGATAGCAATGGGGTAGGGACGGGGTATGGGGTGGATGATAACAGACAGAGCTCATGTATAACAGTTTTAAATTAGCTTAAGTTTATCTTTAAGCATTTGCTTCCGGTCCAATCTAACTACGACGGGCAACTTCCACCCTGCCACGTATTCCAGGACTGGAGCACTGTGTTCCCAATTCCCTAACTCCTCTCCCTGTTTTCAAACATTCTCGTTTAGTACCTCTGTTCCTCACTCCAGTGGGGGCGGACAGTGGGCTAAGAGAGGCGATTCTAGGCTACATAGGTAACCTTCTCCGGTGCCAGCGGATTCAGGCCAGGTTCATCCTTCCCATTTTCTGTTTGTACCAAGCCTATCTTATTATAAGATAATCATGAAAAAGATGATTAACTAGGGCCTGGAGCTTCTGGGAAGTAGGAATTTGTAAAATTTAGTAGTAGACACGCATTCCGCTGGGATCAATCCCGGCGGCTTTAGATTTACGATGCATGCCCCGCCAGATACGTCTCAGGCGGGTCCATATAGTGATACTCATGTATCATTTAATTACTTAGATGGTACGCTGTCAGGAGACAGGATGCACGGCGATTTTGCAGCAGCCGTGCGGGCATGAGGTCTGCAGATCTCATGCCGGATGTGCAGTCGAGGTGGACGACTTGCTGTCCGGGTGCAAAGTGTGTTACGCCTTAGTAACAGACCTCACTACTGAGTCGGTAGGTACCATTCTATTAAATGATACAATGAGAATTATAATGACGTATATTGAATTACGTAGATCATTATCCTAGGATAGGCCTTGATGTAGCTATCTCTTGCAGACCCCCAAGCCGTCATGGATTCGGCTCTTACAACCCTCAAGGTCTGGGTAGGAGGATTTGGCTGGCACGTCAATTCCAAGCAACCTTACATGCTGTCGGAGGAAATGTGCTCGCTCATTTACCCCAATGCAAAGATGTTGGCAGCTGTAGCTGGCGGATTTGGCAGCTCTGATCATAGCCAATATCTGGGAAGAGACCCAGGCCCTGCCGGAAGACCTGGCGGGTTTCGGCAAGGAGGTCCTTGAAGAGGTGGCCATCAACTTGGACCATGAGCCCATGGTTGTCGACAACCAGGATCAAGGTAGGGAGGTAAGTGAGGCAGGTGGTACGCGGGCTAAAGTTCTGTCCTTTAGCCCGTCTCAATCCTCTTCTTCCTCTTTCCAAGGGTTTACCGGGAGGCCCACGACTACTAGGGACAAGTCAGGCTCGGTAATCCCTAAAGTAAAATCTTCTAAGGAGACGCCTAAATCTATCAAGAAGTCCCTTCCAAAGCCAACAAAGCCAAAGCCTCCTAAAACGCCCACCAGCACATCATCAGCTCCCAAAGCCAGACCTCAGGAACCTGGCTTTGACCCAGGCGACATTTCTCTGGCATGCTCATGCAGGATATGGGGTCCAGGAGATCTCCTCACAGCTTGTTTCTAGCCTAGAAATGACGGGACAATCTATCCAGTCCCTGACCGAGAGGCTACAGAACCAGAAGAGCTTGATGGCGGAACTCCTCCGGGCACTCTCAGCAACCCTTTGTAGTACTGGACGCCTCAAAACTACCGTCCTTTAAGAATAATAACCCATGGCGGCTAGCAGCACATGCCCCTTTCTCAGAGGGCATGCTCACAATCGAAGGCTGTGGAACCCGGCCAGTAGAAGACTTCGAATTCTACCCGCCGGGTCTCCAATTCCCCTTCCCGGGCTATGTCGATTGATGGAGGAGGTACTGATAAGGGAGGATAAGGTCCCAAAGGAGACCATTATCTTCCCCAGAGACCATAAAAGCCCATTCACCATGTTCGTGGTAGGGGATGACACTCCTACTCCTTGCACCTCCAAAGTGGTAGAGCTGATGCTACAAGCAGCTAAACACCTTGTTCTTAGAATCAGACAAACGAGAATCTACGCTTCGGCAGTATGATTCAGCAGTAAAGAAGCTAGCCACCTTCCTAAAAGACTCAAAGGTATGGACAATGACTACGAATCTGGCAGTTTCATTCTTTAGGACCCTGTTTGAAAAAGGTCTAGCAGCTAGTACTACTACTACAACTAAATCTGCCTTAAGGAAAATATTCCAGTTTGGTTTTAACATCGATCTGACAGATTCGTATTTCTCGTCTATCCCGAGAGCTTGTGCTAGGCTAAGGCCAGCGGACAGACCTCATACGGTCTCCTGGTTTCTAAATGATGTACTTAGGCTAGCTTCAGACACTGACAATGAATCATGTCCTTATATAATCCTTCTCAGGAAGACTTTATTCCTAGTAAACCTGGAGAAGTTCTAATATCCCCAGATCGAAAAATTCTTGGCAAAGAACGAGGACCCACAGAATAGGTGGTCCCTGCGGAAGATTGTCCCACTTCCACAGGATCTATCTCTATGCCCCGTAAACACGCTGAGATCCTATCTAAATAGAACTTCCAATAAGTGTTCAGGTCCTTTATTTATTAGAGAGAATGGTGGAACTATCTGCCTGAAGGTGATCAGACAACAAATTCTGTATTTTATCAAACAAGCCAATCCAGAATCAATTCCACATGTGCATGATATCCGGGCGGTGGCCACCTCAGTTAATTACTTTCATCACATGAACTTCGATTATCCTAAAAAATATACGGGCTGGAAATCACCGACAGTATTTAAACGCCACTACCTAAAATCTTTAGAGGCCCTTAAATACCCAGCAGTGGCAGCAGGGAACATTGTTTCCCCTGATACAGCCTAGTTATTATAATATGCCTAGTCTTAATAGATTATAACTTCCTTTTGGTACTTTCTCTCCTACTTGCCTCGCTTGTAATCCCTACCCTTTACCTTGGTTTTTCATCTGGATTGCACATTTGACCCACTTTTGTACTGTAAATATTAAATAATAGTCTATTGTATATAAATAACTTGTATTACTTGGTGTTGGAATCAAAATGACCTTACCAGAAATTTGTATTTTATTACCATTGTATATATTTCCATAGGGTAAGGACTGTAGAATTAAGGAACTTTATTAAAATTACTGTAGAATTGAGGAAACTTATTAAAATACTGTAGAATTAATTAAAATTCTTTCATTTTTCCTTCCAGTAGCTTTGTTTACACTATATATCCAAGCTTGTGGGGCCAATTCTCTGTTACTATTTCACGGGACGACACAGGTTAGGCCCAGAAAAGGGATTTTGACAAAGGAAAAATCTATTTCTGGGCAGTGACCTGTGTTGCCCAGTGAACCCACCCCTCTATCTTCCTCACCCTAACTGGCCCAAGCTTGGTTGCTATTTTTCAGGAATGTCGGAGGGGACGCTATTCGTAGCAGTAGCGGGCGGTAGATGGCCTTGGGACGGCTCCTCTTTAGAACGGGGGAAATTGAGAAAGGAAGAGACTAATTGGCATGGGACCTCTGGTAGTGGTTTTACGCCCCAGTTTCCATACTGACACCCTATTAAGGGTGAGCGAGCCGGGTATAACCCTGGCATATTCAAATGGCTTTTTCTCTTGTATATTTAGCAATATTTATACCTTAGAAATGACAATTTGTCCAAAATTGCATTTTTCCTAACTATATCAAACCTGAAGTCCTTTTACATAGGAAGGTTACTAGGGCAGCTGGATAGGTCGTAAGCTTTCGAACAAGGGGTTCGGTAGTTAACTGCTTGTCCGACAGTGCGCGCGCCGCACGACTGGGAGGTGAAGAATCACTTTTGCTTTAGGCCCAAGCAAAAACTGCAGAGTGAGGGTGGCATGAGGTGGGACTATGTGTAAAAGGACCTCAGGTTGTATAGTTAGGAAAAATGCAATTTTGGACAAAATGTCATTTGTTCCGACACGGGAAACAAACCTTTCGGTCCTTTTACAATAGGAAGACTCACTTCTTGGTGGGAGGAATCTGAGTCTTTTGTGAACAGACTGGTGTTCGCCCAACCTTGGAATGCCTCCCTGGTCGTAAGAGGGGAGGGGGAGGGATCCAAGCCTCTGTCCGATGATCAGGGGTGTGCCACTGCAGGATCAATGGTCAGACCTCTGGACCAAGTACTAGGAGAGGCAAGCATATCTCTTCGTACCAGCAAGCAAGAACTTGTTTCTGTTTGCAAGAGGCAACATAAAGTTATGGGTTTGTGTCTTGTTGGCTTCCACCTTTCCCCCCCTTGTTGGGGGAAGTGTGTTGGATATTCCGCTCCTATCCCTAGTTGCAAAGGGATAGGATGGGCTCTATCGAGTAGCTCACCTGCATCTCGTCCATATCCAGCAGGGTGACGACCGTATCCCTCTACCCACAGGTAGAGGGGGAGAAAAAGATGGGAAGAGGAGCCAGTCACACTCTCATTCACTCATTCATTCTTACAGTCACACCAGGACTCGATGCTGTTCAACCTGCAAGGGTATGGGTTAGCTACACAACGTGTTGAGCAGCCATCACGGGTCCCAAGGAAAACGATCCAAGGACCTGTGGGCAATATCCCGAAGGTAGAAGGAGGTGCATGTGGTCTGGTTGGACCAGACCCCTGCCTTCAGTACCTGCGCCACGGAGAAGTTCTTGCGGAACGCGAGGGAATGTACTTGCTTCTAGGTCATCCCGGTGCGAACGAAGAGGCGTCAACACTCAGCCTGGGATGTCGAGTTTCTTCAGATAGCGCCGTTGCACCCTCACAGGACAAAGCAGCATCTCCTTCGCATCGAAGACAGTGAAGTCCATTAGGGAGGGGATGGGAAGGACTCGAACCGATCGTCAGGGACCGAAGGGTTCCGAGTCTTCGCTACGAAGTTCAGTACAAAATCGAGTGTCACGGATCCCCATTCCCTGGATGCTTGATTTCGCAGGAAAAGTCATGCAGTTCCCTCAGAGGGAAAGAAGGGAATAGTCACATGACCTATCCCTCTTCGGTCGACTTCGGTGATGTCCAGTACCCATACTGGTCTATCCGTCTGCAGCGAAGTGTCTCGCATTCTCCTATCCCCATGCAGCGAAGTTCTTCTTCTCGGTAGTGGATAGGACTCCGACACTCCATGGTGGGTGTCAATGGTATGAGTACTGGGACAAGCCATTAGGACGAAGTAATGATTGATCTGGAACAACTGAACTAAGTCCACAGTGTAGTTCGTAACTGACTCGGGTGCTCTGACAGCTGCCGACTGACTGCGTTCGGTAGTGAGGCAAGTTGTCCAAGCATCCGAGCAAGTCACGTGACCTTCGCCCTTAAAGGGTTATGCCGAGAGACCAAACAAATCATAATTTTGTTTGTCACCGATGCCGGACGGCGAGGTGATGATTCTCTTAAGGCATGTGCCCAACAGGCGAAAGTCAATTGCCTTCTAGAGACCGAGGTCCCTGATGGCAAGACATCCTCATGGTAGTTGAATCTCAGCTAAGGAGAAACAACACTATGTAGCGTTGAAGATGAAGGTGGACAGTGAATGCAACCTACGTCTTCACAGCCGAATCGAGAGAAGGATTCTCAAAATTCTGAACCCTGTGCTTACAAATAACTGAAAACGCTAACCGCAATTTCATTGCTGTCCGATGAGGAGTCGTAGTTGCAATGAAAGCGGGGCGTTTTCAGTAATGAAAACACAGGGAAGTACTGCCTGAAGAACTGCTTCTCATGGGCTGAACATTTGGAAGTAGAGCTGGCCGGTCGGGGAGTAGGCAATGTCTTCCGATACATCTGTTAATTCGGGGTGAACAATGAACAATTGCACACCTACGAATACGAGATATTTTGACGACAAACTCAGATGTCTGCAGAAATCATTCCGCATTATCGCAGTGCGATGCAGCGGGAGACTTAGTACAGACTTCTGTTACCGTGCGGTAAAGGGAAAGATGAAAGAGTCCAAGAGATATCTCTGTTGAAAATTCTTGCAATGTCAAAGGCGATGAAATCGAGCGTCACAGCAGTAGATGGTGCTTCATATATGCAAGAATCCCCGTTAATCAGAGACCTAAGTCTGTGATTGTTGGGCAGAGATACGGTTTGGTAGTCAATCAATACAGGGGAGAGAGACATAAACGACCGTGCATCTCGGCGAGCCAGCTGGGGTACCTGAGCTGCTATCGGGAGGGCAGTTCAATATGCAGTAGCTCATGCTGACTCCGTCATCCTGAGTGGCCAGGTAATCCATTCCACGAAGGAATGCGTTCAGCTTGAACCATCGAGCATAAAAAATACGCTCAAGCAATTATATTTAAACAAAACGGATTTCGGTAAATACAAAAGCTGAGTTGGTGTTGTCGTGACAATACCATAAGTATCTAAAATCGAAACTGGTTAACTCCTGGGAGGTTGCTGGCAGTCCCGAGTTGCAGTTCAATTAGGATACTATTCGTCTCGGTCACAATCCGTAGAGTTAACTACGGTATGCGCCTACACCCCGGACAATTCAACTGCTTAACAGGATCATGTCACGAGGGTAATATACATAGTATATTTGTAGGTTTGTTTCTGTACAAACGACCTCCATCCTAATTATTTCTTTTCCTTTCGAGGAATGAGAATAAGGATTGGAGATCGACCGCCTTCATTCTCTAGTCAAAAGAGTGAAGAAGTCTTCTCCAAAGGAAAGCTTCAATGGTGAACAGAATACCGAAGACGATAGTTCAAGCCAAACTGGATGTTCCTGTCCGTTCTTCTCTATTCCAGGGTTAATCGCCTACTATGAGATATTCTTCCTTCAGCAGCAGTGTTTCTTCCAAACGCTAGAAATTCCAGGAATTCGAGCAATCGGCGAGGTTCCCGATTATTGTGGTAACAATGATTGGGGATTCTCGTCTAGCCCACTCTGGACCGTGGTTTCGCCTAAGTGTTTGGTGATCGTAAAAAACGAGAACACACTGAGAGTGCTAGAAATTCCGCAGAATTCTAAGCACTTAGCGAAACCCCCCACTCGCCGAATTCGTTAAACGATCATCGGCTGGTGGTCCTCCCGATTCCAGTAGAAATCGAGGATGGGGCAGGATCCTTCCTCAACGACAAGGGCTTACGTCAGGTAGGACCCGAAGGTCCCCCCGGTAACGCAGTCCCCAACGTGGGATCCTACAGAGAACTCTCTGCAGGATCCCTCCCCTTTCCCTCGTAGCCGTATGGAGAGAGGGAATGGAGGAGGAATTGGATACTCGCTCGCCTTCCCAGAGGAACTAGCAGTTGGAGAAGAGAGTAGGAGCAGCCATCACCTTGCGGCGATGGCCTTCCAGAATCTGAGAAAACGTATTCGTCAGGAGAAACGTTTTCCCAGAGGAGGGTTACGAACTCACACTGTAGGTAAGGGTCTGCCACCACTGTGAATGTCATCTGGGTGGGGCTGATCAATACCTGACAGGAGAGAGTCGATACCGTCCTTTGACGCCCGTAAAAACGCTGCTGTCGCAGTAGAGGAGGAGGAAGTAGCCTTTTCGGTCTGACAGACCTCACCGAGCCATCCTGTCCGAAGACGAGAGACTTCACGTGGTCCAACAGAGTCGGCAAGCTGCGATCGCGGCAGACCCACCGTCGGTTTGGGTTCCTTCTTGGACCCCAAAACGACTCGAGCCGGGATGTGGCTCGGATTGGTGGGAGCGGCGATTCGTTCCCGAGGTCGTCATGCTGACGAATCAGCGCAATAACCTCGACAAAGTTCCTCTGGATCCCTGGAGTGACTGCATCTTGCTGAGTAGGACTATCAAGCCCCTTGAACAAGAGCATATCCCGAGAACCTCCCCTTCAGGAGGGGGAACAGCGACAGACCCCTCTCGGTCTCCTCCTGCCACTTCGCGTACGTCCTGGTCGGTCCGAAGATCGTGCCTGGTTCGTATGGCGTCGTGACGGGATCATGCGGGGCACGCCCCTCACGATCACTCCTCTGTGCCTGCACTTCCCGAGGTGTAAACCGAGGAAGTTGAAAGGCACGGCGGAGAGGAAGACCTGACGCTCCCCTTCCGCTCGCTGGTAGAACCAGCGGGCTTGGAGGGCTGCAGGCGATCACCAACCCCGTGGTGGGGATCGAGCTGCAGGCCTAGTCGAGCCGTTTCCCTGGGGAGAACGGCTGGACCGAGAACAGCGGCCCCGATCTCGTGTGTCAGAGGAGCTGCTGCTGGTTGCCCTACCCGTCCATTCCCTGTGGGAGCGGCGGTCAGGCGAACTGCAGAGACCACTGTCACGGTGAGACCGGTGCTTGTCCTCACGGCGCATCGAACCGCTGGCGCCGGCGATCGGGGGGACCTCTTCCTAGCCTCAGCCCGTGGCTGGTCAGAGACCATCACGTCAACCCGGGTAGCTGGCTGGTCGCTGCGAGAGCGAGAGCTGGCCTTGTGTAGAGTCACCTGAGCTGCTCTCACCAGCCTTCCACTCTTGTGCCGTGAACCTGGCGCTGAGTGAGCTCTTGTGTTTGGTTCTTGGCTGCATGGCCACTGGCAGGTGACTATACACTTGGTACCTCTCGCGAATGAGAAGCCGAGACGAAACCTGGTGTAGCGGCAGAGCCCCTGACACCAGGCAAGGAAGTACCGGTGTTGGTCGGTACCCCTCTGGTCCCAGTAATCTTCTTCCTTGCGGAAGAAGAGAACGGGCCCCGCTCCCGAAGGAGCAGGAGGACCAGCTGAAGAACGCCCTGTCCCACAGGAGTGGGATGGGCCCTGAGAAGCTCCCGAGAGACTTCTTAGGAGGGGAGGAGGCATCCTTCTTCTTCCTCGGCTGTAAAGCCTTGGAGGTCGAAGGGGAAGAGGTGGCAGCCGACGACGACGAAGAAGACGATGAAGACGACGACGACACCTTCCTCCTCTTCCTCTTCTTCTTTGTCAGCTTCCTCGGGACAGACGTTAAGTCTGCCATCCAGGGCGGAGCTGGGGCTGCTGTTGCCGAAGCTACAGGGCCCGGACGCACCTGTCTGGACAGACCAACGTCTGGGGCAAAAACACCACGAGCAGGGACGAAGTCAGCAGGTGCGGACATCTCAGGAACAGCAGGAATGGTAGGAACGGCCAGCACAGCATCGGCAGGTACAGCAGGCGGCACAGGTAGCACAGGAGGCGGGGCAACAGCCAGCGACATCCTGGGTACTGGCGGCAGGTCCAGGGGCGAGCTCTTAGGGCAGCAAAAGTCTGGTCGCAGCAGCATGGCAAACCCGGGCTGCGGCAGCACGCCCCTCCTCGATAAGGCGATCGGACCCTGCACAGAGGCTGTAGGCGACACTGATACCACGTGAGGCGAATATACCAGGTGAGGAGGGGCGCCATACCCTGGCCAGATGATGGAGAAGCCCCTGGAACACTAGGCGCGCCCTGCAGACCCAAAGACGCCCACACCTGACCAAGGTCATCCCTCGTGGCAGAAACACCTGCGGAGCAACAGTCAGGTGAATAGGAGGGGTTCCCCCTCGCGCGGGGGGGGGGGAAGAGAGCCCCACCCCCGGAGCGCCCCTCCCTCCACGCTCGACAGATCGGGCGAGGAGAAGGAAACGGATACCCCCCCCACAAAGGGGAAGGTGTCATCCGTGGGAGGGGAGCAGGGGGGGGGGGTGCAGGAAAGAAGACGAAGAATCGGATACCGAGGGAGTCTCGGGAGAGCTTCCAACGACTTTTTGGCAGGCCTTCGCTTCCCCTACCCCCGTACAGCACCCACTGCACCCATAACTAATACACGGCACAGCCCGAGAGCAATCGTGCCCTCGGCACCGAGCGCAAGGGCATAAGGATCAATTCCCGGATATGAGGGGAATCTTGATCCATAATGAATATTGATGCAATCAATAATAATAATATATGAAAATGAAAAAGAATCCTGCATTTATGATTTCACTTTTACACAAAAAGGGCTCGGGACGCGAGCATTCGCACCCTCGGCACCGAGCGCAAGGGGTAACAATTCCCAGTTATGAGCGGAAATATTGATCCACAATGAATATTGATGCAATCAAAATAATAAATGAAAATGAAAAAGAATACAGCACTTGCAATTTTACTTCCAGACAAAATAAAAGGTTAAGGATCAATTCCCAGTTATGAGCAGAAATATTGATCCATAATGAATATTGATGCAATCAAAATAATATATGAAAATGAAAAAGAATACTGCACTTGAGATTTCACTTTCAGACAAAATAAAAGATTATGGATCAATTCCCGGTTATGAGCGGAAATATTGATCCATAATGAAAATTGATGCAATATAAATAATATATGAAAATGGAAAAGAATACTGCACTTGCGAATTCACTTTCACAAAAATAAAGGGCTCGTGCCGAGCGCATTCACGCCCTTTGGCACCGAGCGCACAGGGCAAAAATATAAATGAAAAATGAAAAAGGAGTATCTGCACTTACAATTTTTCACCTTCACCCAAAAATACCTGGCTCAGCGCGAGCCCGCTCCTGCCCCCGACACCGAGCACAAAGGACCTGGGGATCGATCTCAAGAAAGCTCTCAATTTTCCACATTTACGCCCCTCAACCCCGGGCACAGTCGTCGGGTAACAGGAGGCGCGAGATTACATCGATCCTTGATCCATAATCATAATAAAGCTGTATATGAAAAATTGAATATGCATACTTACAGCTCACTTTTACACACACACAATAGTAAGAGAAAACACAAATATCCTGAAAGCACACAACGATGAAGCAGGCAGAGAGCGATGAAGAGTACGTCTACATACCAGCAGGCCGAAAGGAAAAGTGATTCTTCACCTACCAGTCGCGTGGCGCGCGTACTGTCGGACAAGCAGTAACTACTGAACCCCTTGTTCGAAAGCTTATGACCTATCCAGCTGCCGCAAGTAACCTTCCTACTTGGTAAAAGGACCGAAAGGTTTGTATCCCGTGTCGGAACAAATGAGTGCTATGGGAGCATTTCATGGGCGACACAGGTCACTGCCCTTTAATGGGGTTCCCTATGTTACTCTGATGTTCTAATTATTGTACATTCTTCATTGTTTTATAAAAAATTAAAAAAAGGGTTTTTTTTTGTAAATAATAAATTATAATAAGGTTTCATAAATCCTTTTCACAAACCTCACAATCCTTGCTACATATAATAATGGGTGCTGATGAAAATGTAGATAGAATTAGCAAAACAAAATATGGTAGTAATAATAATAATAATAATAATAATAATAATAATAATAATAATAATAATAATAATAATAATAAGAATAGAAAAAAAAATGTGCCTTAGTCAACATACAAAAGGGCAAAGTAACAATCTCTGAAGGAATAAAGCCTACCAGATGGGAACAACATCAAACACATAGATGAGACGGGATACAAATACCTGGGAATAATGGAAGGAGGGGATATAAAAGCACCAAGAGATAAAGGAACATGATCAGGAAAGAATATATGCAGAGACTCAAGGCGATACTCAAGTCAAAACTCAACACCGGAAATATGATAAAAAGCCATAAACACATGGGCAGTGCCAGTAATCTGATACAGCGCAGGAATAGTGGGAATGGATGAAGGCAGAACTTTGCCGCATAGACCAGAAAAATGAGGAAAGATATGACAATACACAAAGCACTACACCCAAGAGCAAATACGGAGAGACTATACATAACACGAAAGGAAGGAGGGAGGGGACTACTAAGCATAGAGGACTGCATCAATATCAAGAACAGAGCACTGGGGCAATATATGAAAACCAGTGAAGACGAGTGGCTCAAGAGTGTATGGGAAAAAAGGACTGATAATGATAGCTGAAGACCGAGAAATATACAGAGACAGGAGAAAGACAAGCAGAACAGAGGACTGGCACAACAAACCAATGCACGGACAATACATGAGACAGACTAAAGAACTGGCCAGCGATGACACGTGGCAATGGGTACTGAGGGGAGAGCTCAAGAAGAAAACTGAAGGAAGGATAACAGCGGCACAAGATCAGGCCCTAAGAACAAGATGTGTCCAAAGAACGATAGATGGAAATAACATCTCTCCCATATGTAGGAAGTGCAATACGAAAAATGAAACCATATACCACATAGCAAGCGAATGTCCGGCACTTGCACAGAACCAGTACAAAAAGAGGCATGATTCAGTGGCAAAAGCCTTCCACTGGAGCCTGTGCCAAGAAACACCAGCTACCTTGCAGTAATAAGTTGTACGAGCACCAACCTGAAGGAGTGATAAAAAACGATCAGGCAAAGATCCTCCGGGACTATGGTATCAGAACAGATAGGGTGATACGTGCAAATAGACCAAACGTGACATTGATTGACAAAAACAAGAAGTATCACTCATTGATGTCGCAATACCATGGGACCCCAGAGTTAAAGAGAAAGAATGGAAGAAATGGATAAGTATCAAGACCTGAAAATAGAATAAGAAGGATATGGGATATGCCAGTGGAAATTGTACCATAATATAACACTAGGCACGATCCCAAGATCCCTGAAAAGGAATCTCGAAAAACTAGAGGCAGAAGTAGCTCCAAGACTCATGCAGAAGTGTGTGATCCTAGAAATGGCGAACATAGTAAGAAAAGTGATGGACTCCTGTAGGACTGTGGATAGAACCAAAAAAAAAATAATAAAATAAATAATAAAAAAATAACTAATAATAATAAAATAATAATATAATAATAAATAATATAATAATACATAATAATAAAAATAATAAATAATAATAATATTAATAATCATAATATAATAATAATAATAATAATAATAATAAAATAATAATAATAATAATAATAATAATAATAATAAATAATAAAATAATAATAATAATAATAACTGCAGAGGATGAATGCTGGGTACCAACTCAAGATAGGAGGTAACACAATCAACCATCTGATGTTCATGTAAAAAAAAAAAATCAAGCTGTATGGTGAGAGCATCAAGGAAATAGATACCCTAATCCAGACTTTAGGAATTGATTCTGGGGACAAACAGGATAATGAAGGATTGGTTATCTGGGACATCAGGATGGATTCTGGAATCTATAATTTGCCTTGGTCAACAAACAAACAGGCAAAGTCACAAGGACTGAAGGGATACAGCGACCAGGTGGGAATAGCTTAAAAACACATAGATGAGATGATACAAATACCTGGGAATAATAGGAGAGGAGATAAAACACCAAGAGATGTAAGACACGATCATGAAAGAATATTTGCAGACTTAAGGCGATATCCAAGTCCCCCCCTAATGTTGCTCCCCACCACCCCGTGGTGGACGCGTCGGAAAACAACACTAGGTCGGGGCTCTGAAGCTTGAGAGACACGCCCTCTGACAGCTTCACTGGATCTAGCCACCATTTTAAGTGATGTTTTACCTCTCCTGAAATTTCCAAGATCATATCCAGATTCTTGTTTTCTTTCCAATTGTCCTTGAGAAAAAATTGTAGCCGGTCTGAGGTGCAGTCTCCCCAAGGAAACAAACTTCTCCAGCGAGGAAATGGTCCCAAGCAGGCTCATCCATTCCCTCACCGAGCACGAATCTTTTCCTTAGAAGGCTGACACTTTGTCTAAGCCTTGCTGCTGACGTCCCTGGGATGGAAAAGCTCGAAAAGCCACTGAATCCATCTGAATCCCCAGATACACGCTCTAATGCTTGCACCTTTGATTCCAGGCTACGCAAAGATTCAAGAATCATCGATAGGGTATTACCCTCCGCAGACACTAATGTAGGGCCCAAAGGCATCACAGGTTTAGGAGGGATAAATTCCACTGGATGTGTAACTGGCGTTACACTCCTCCTTACCTTATCTCTTTCTATTTTACACACATATGATTCATACGCCTCCACGCAGAATCAGACATACTCTCACACTCATTGCAGTGATCATCAAACATACAAACATGTTTCCGACAATTCGTGCACACTGTATGAGGGTCTACCGAAGTTTTCGGTAGCCTCACCTTGCATTCTTCCACACAACATACTCTGGCACTAGTCGAACTAGATCAAGACATCGTAAGTTTAAGGAAAAACCAAGCCAAATTCAAAACAATCCACAATTAGCGTATGCCTAACCACCGATCCAAATCAATAACCAAAAATCAATCGGGTACTCAAGTAGCCAAAAGAGTTCCAAAATCCAAAGATGGAGGTGCTGAAAACACGTGTTGACTGCACCAGCGACAGAGAAAATCTGACAGAAAATGGAATGGTTCCTGAAGCCCGCCTCCCAGCAGCGGGAAGTGGGTACTACCACCTGGCCGACCACTGCGTGTGCCGGGAGTTTTGAAATTCTGTCGGACTTCAGAGAATACAGCTATATATACATCTGACAGGTAAAGATTCATGAACAAACTGTGATTTGTTCCTACATATTATACAAACCCTCGGTTCTTTACATAAGGAAGAATCAAAGACTCAATAATTAAAGGGAGGAATGTGATAAGTCATGCGAACAGACTGGTGTTCGCCCAACCAAGGTTCCCATCCTGGTTGTAAGAGTGAGGGGCGGGGGGGGGCGGGGGGGGGGGGGGGGGGGGGGGGTGGGGGGGCGGGGGGGGGGGGGGGGGGACCTGGCCTCTGTCCAATTGATCAGAGCATGGGAACTGCATGACCAATGGTCAGACCTCTGGACCAATTCATAAGAGGGTAACAAGTGTAGCCTCTTATGAAATGCAAACAAGAATTTCTTTTATAGTCCAGAAGCAAAAAGACAAATATATGCCAAGGTCCTCTTCCCCCCTTGTTAGGGAAGGAACAGATAAAATCTTCTATATCCTAATGAAAGGTTATAGAATGGAGCTCTGTAATATAGCTTACCTGCATCAGCCACCCATTCCAGCGTGTGATGACCGCGACTCTCAGCCCACAGGGAGAGAGAAGAAAGAAAAGGAAGGACGAGAAGCCAGTCACACTCTCATTCACACCTACATTCACACAGTTACTCAAGGCAAGATGCAACCTTGTCCAGTTAGAGGAGCTGGGTAAAATACACAACTTGTTGAGCAGCATTCACAGGTCCAAATGAAAAGGTATCAAAGGACCATATGAGCTATATCCTGAAGGTAGAAGGAAGTGACGATGGTCTGGTTGGCCCAAACCCCTGCCTTCAATATCTGTGGAAGTGAAAGGTTCTTGCAGAACGCAAGGGTAGGACCAATACCTCTGACTTCATGGGCTCTCAGGCGAAAGGTACCAGTGTCATCTCTTCCTTCAGAGCATGCCTTACCTGATCACCACATGAAGCCAAAAAAGAAATAGTGTTCTTTCGACACCCAGGCCGGAGATGGCGAGTTCTCTTCAGATAGCGCTGTAACACTCTAATGGGACAAAGTAGCATCTCATCTGGATCATTAACACAAGTCCTCTAGGGAGGGATCATGAAGGACTCGAATCTAGTGTCAGGGACAGATGGATTCTGAGTCTTCACTACAAAATCTGGGACAAAATCGAGCGTAACAGATCCCCATCCCCTCGAGTGTTTAACATCATAAGAAAGACCATGAAGCTCACCTACTCTCTTTGCTGTTGCCAGGGCCAGCAAAAAGATGGTCTTGAGGGTTATATCCCTGTCTGACTACTCTCGCAGAGGCTCGTAAGTTTCACAAATCTGACTCCTTAAGACGAGAGTCACATCCCATTCAGGGGGTCTGAGTTCCCTGGGTAGGCAAGACCTCTCGAAATTCCTTATAAGGAGAGAGATCTCCATAGAAGTAGAAATATCTACTCCTCGCAGTTTCAGGACCAGGGCCAAGGCAGAACTATAGCTTTTAACTGAAGACAGAGAGGAGCTTCTGGCTTGGCAAAGAAAGACTGCGACTAGGATATCTGCAATCTGGTTGGAGAGTGGGTCTGAGTGGAGAGAGACCCCATCTACAACATCAACCACAGAAGACGGCCCACTTTCCCTGGTGCACTGCTGCAGAGGACTGTCTGAAGTATCCTGCAATCTCTCTTGATGCTTGGCGAGAGAAGCCTCTTGCTCGCAAGACATGGTGTATACCGCTAGCTATGAAGTCACGGCTCTATGTTGGTGGTTTGACCAAGGTAAGGAAGGTTGTGCCTTGGGGATAATCTCTCATGGTGCCATCAGAGAGAAAAGCCAACAGATCAGGACGTTTGGGAGCCACCAGAATCATCTAAAGATTCTTAATGCTGATCACCTTCTGAATTAGGCAGAACGGGAGAAAGGCATAAATATCAAGATTGTCCCATGCATGTTGGAAAGTGTCCTCTACAGTTTGCCCATGGGTCAGCACTACGGAGAAGAAACCAGAAGTTTCCTGTTGTGCCATATTGCGAAAAAGTCTACTACTGGATGCCCCCGTGGGTTGAACAATCTTTCTGCCAAGTCAGTGTGGAGGGGACCACTCTGTCCCTACCACCTGATTCTGACTGCTGAGCTTGTCTACCACTACATTCCTCTTGCCCGAATGTACCGTTTTATATGTTACCATTTATATGTGGTAAATGCATACGTAAAACGCGCCATAACACACTGTTCGACGTGGAAAGCAACGAACGAAGAAATCAACAGAGTTCAACAGCTGCTCACAAATAACGGCTACCCAGATGACATGATCCAGCAAGTTGTCAAAAAGAGATTAGAGGCTTTCCATAACTGACCCTGAGGGACAACATACAAGACAAAGACAAAGAAATAGTGATATACATCAGATATCATACAACAAACACCACAAAGATGAAAGGAAAGCCATCCTTGGTATACTGCGAAGAGGAACCACCCCCCTAGCACCATATAACAAAATAACAGCAAGAATTTACTGCAAGCCAAACCTTACGGCCTCACTGGTAATGAAAAATAGTACGGCTCCATCGACGGAGAAAGAGGTTGAATCTGATATAGTATACAAGTTTGTCTGTGCTGACGAGCAATGTCAGTCCCCCCAAAAATGCTATATCAGACACACAACCACTACACTCAAACGTCGCATGCAGGCCCATAGAAACCTAAAGTCGATATTCACCAGCACTTTGTGGATACCACAATAAAAAAAACCATCTTTACAAGAACTTCTCACAAACACCAAAATAATACACAAGGAAGGCAACTACAATCGTTTATTGATATCAGAAGCAGTCTGCATCGCCATGCAACGCCCCCCAACCTTAACATCCAGTGCGAGGCAGACCGATCCTGCCCTCGTGTAGGAGGCAGCCCTTCAACTGTGTGGAACAAGACCACCAGACGCGGACAGGAGCGCACACTGACATTCAGTGAATTAAACAATATTAATTAAATAATATATGTAATTAATATATATTTATGTATAATGTGTATATAATAACTTACTTTCAACTTTTGCTATAATTTTTTTTTTCTGCTGTTAACTATTATTTTATTTGTCTTATTTTATGTTTCACTATTTCACTATAGTCTTTTGTAAATATTTAAAACTAGGTATCTGGCAATTGTACTACCTTTCCGTCCTCATGACGTCACAAAACGCATGTAGGCTCATATTTGTATCAGTACGCTTGATAACGTCAATATGTAAAGGTTGACGAAACAGCTGTCGCGTTTTTGTAAAAATACTGGAGAAAAATGGAAGAACCCCATTATGTGTCCATTAGTAACCTGAACAATGAACCGTGAAGAAAATAATTAGAAAATATGAATCAATTTCAAAAAAGCTGGTTAACAGTGAAAAGCCATTCTATTCAATAAATATATATATATATATATATATATATATATATATCTATATATATATATATATATATATAATATATATATATATATTACTGTTTGTTTGATATTAATATGAAGTTTCATAATAAAACTAATATTGTAATACTTACCTGAACACCTGAATTAGCCCTGGTCACTGACCAGCCCGAACTATATCCCCACATATTTACCCACTAAGTGGGTATTTTTAACTGTCAGCGTTACCAATGCTGCAGGTAAAATCTAGTCAAATGAGTTACCTGTGTTACCGTTGGCAACGCTGCCGCAAAATACCGGCCACCAGTGGCCTGTCTCTTCATTCCTCAATTGAATCATTTACTATCAAATTGAAGTGGGGGGGGGGAGGGTGGGGAATCATTCAGGTGTTCAGGTAAAGTATTACAACTATTAGTTTTATTATGAAAACTTCATATTGCAATACACTCCCTGAACACCTGAATTAGCCCGATTAACAACATTACTCAGAGGCGGGGTCAATCTCATTCAGCCCGACCTGTCCACGGAACATACGCAGGTAACTCATAAGCAACCTAGCATGTATAAAAGCATGTATCCTCACCTAGTTATCTAACTCGGAGGTGAGGATGTTTGCAAAGAAAGTACTTCAACATTAGTGTTGAGTCTAAGGTACTATCTGAGTCAGAAGTACCTCCCATGTGATAAGCTATACTTCTTATTCATGGAGATAAAAACAAATCTCCTCACCTGGTTGTCCAGCTCAGTAGGTGAGGATGTTTGCAAAGAAAGTACTTCAACGTCAGTGTTGAGTCTAAGGTACTATCTGAGTCAGAATTACCTCCCATGTGATAAGCTATACTTCTTATTCATGGAGGCAAAAAAAAAAAAAAAAAAAAAAATCTCCTCACCTGGTTGTGCAGCTCAGTAAGTGAGGATGCTTGCATAGGAAGTACCATACCGTCGGTGTCCAGTCCTAGGTACCGCCTGAGTCTGAAGAACCTCCCATGTGGTATTCTATGCAATCTAGGTATGGAGGGGGAAATGGTGAACCTCCCCATGTGGCTATATAGCCTCTCATGTATGGAGGAGAAGTTGAGTGTGCAGGACCTTCAGTTCTCTACTGCTCACTGATGTAGATGACTTGTGCTGAAGAAGTAGTAGTTATTCCAACATGACCATCGGGATCTGCCTAACCTCAAGGGCCTAAGGGACAATACACTCTGTCTAAGCTTGACCAACAGAAACACTAGAGTTCATTAGACTATCACTGCCTCCCTAAACTTCTAACACCATAAAGTTCATTTAGACTATCACGCTGCCCTAAACTCCCTAACTTCTAACACCCTAACTCTACCAAGCCAACTATAAAACTGAATTACCGCAACGACGGGAGTCACGGGACCCCGAGAGTAACCTCTGCAAGAAACTGAAATTCCTAAAGGTACGGTGTTGTGAAAAACCACAACAACTCTCAAATAACCACCCACACAATCGCCGACAGCGAAACATTCCTCTGGAAGCCAAAGAGGAGCCCTGCGCATACTTGCGCCCTTGGATTGACTAAGAACCCATTCTTATGAGTGTCCAGATAGCGCTGAGGCAATGATTTAACAATAGTCCCTCCTCTCATTGACAAGAACATAGCATAACCCTCAAAAAAATGTTAGTCTGTATACAAACCCCCTCGAAACCAAAGTGAAGAGGTTATCAAAACAGTCCAGGCTCAGAGAAACACCCATCAACTCTCACTGTCTCACCACATCCACGCAGAGGAGGACAAGGCCTCCCACGGGCTGTGAAAGGTGTCTTCCAAATAAGAGATCCATGATCCGTAACCCCTACCACACGAATTATTGAAGGAACCCAATAGAGAAAAACCTCAACTGACTCGTAAACTGGAAGTCAGACTCCGGCAGAGGAGTTACCCGCTACCTCATACAGAAAAGTGATGCTAGCTTAAGTCGTTCCCCAAAAACTGCCCGACTCGCCGAAACCAGCCTAGCCTGACTTGATGTTGAGAGAGACTGCTGGTTTGGTTAAATACAAACGTAATTCAACCAGCTACTTGAATTAACTGAGATCCCTCCAGAGCCTGGAATACGGAAAGAGAGAATGGACAAAGTCCACAATCCGTTATACTCGCTTCCTTCGCCGGAGAAACAAAAAACCCACAACTAGCAAACGAGTCTCTCTTCAAAGGTATCTATCCTCTGTCAGACCTGTCCGGCCACACCGAAACAGGAAAAAGGAGAAAAGCCGAACCCCGACAAGAGCAGCACCCCAGAACCCGGAACCTACTACGCCTGGCTGCTCAATAAGGAACGACATACAAGATCCCATCATATCTGAGCCTACCGATCTGATTGCGCAACAATATACCAACAAGAAGATGATAAACTCCTGTGCAAGTCGTACTCGACTGCGCAACCCGCACTCCCCCCAGATATCATGATGTAACCCCTGCTGTCCGACCGCTGTCCACCCACTCACAAAGTCACAAGAGCTAACTGTCACCAGTTCCGCAAACCTTTAAGTGTTAGTCACTCGACTGCGCATACCCTCACTACCCAGTGACAATAACATTACACCTGAGCCGAATATACCTTGGCGATGAATGCCCACCCATGCGAGTCCTACTGTTGGGCCAAACGTGTTTGTACCCAAACCAAGACGATGACCTAACCTTGAACCAGTCTCAATTGACTGTGAAAGTCAAAACCGCGCACTCACCAGTGACTATGACACAAGACCAGGACGGCTACAATAAGCGAGCAACACCCCTAAAGAGCGAAGAAGTCCCAAAACGCGATCCAACTAACCCCCGTTACCAATACGTACTAAACCTAGACTGGAGTCCGGAGCAAGTGAGGGAAAGAAGTACTCCCAGTAGACACGGAATCAAGGTCGAACCCACCTTGAAAACCCCTTAAAGACGGAACAGAAAAGCAGCAGGAAAAAGTTGAGAAAATAAGAAGGAGAGAAAAGTCACTACGAGTAACCACAGGAGCACGTAGCGCCGACATTGTGCAGGTGGAGAACCAACTGTGCGGTACATAGTGCTTTAATAACGGGTTCCAAACTGCGGAACCAATGGGAGCCACAGAAGGAATTACCAGCTACCCTAAGAAAGGGGGCCGAGGGCACAAAAGGTGCTAGCTTACGATGCAGACGAAACTGCGAACGGCCGTATTCCCCCCCCCCCCTCCCCCCCCCCCCCCCCCCCCCCCCCCCCACCCCCCCCCCCCACCAATTACCACGGTAAGCACGTTACGTCTCACACTCCTAAGGTATATATAAAATGGGAACGAAGGAAGATTACGTAAACTCCCTATGAAAGGAGTGGGTGGTGACAACCGGTATCGATACAGTCAACGATGGCGCAGATGAATCTCCAACTGCCGTAGCCTCCTCAAGAACTACGGAGGACACACTACGTCTCAAACAAGTAAGGATGAAAATACGGAGTTGCGGATACCGTCTTGAAGCATCAATACCAGCAGCCTGAGAACTACAGGACCCGTGGAAGGTGCTACGAAGGCAGCCCCTCCAAATTATTTCCTTTAATCCCTGAGAGAGAGAGGAGAGAGAGAGAGCAGAGAGAGAGAGATGAGAGGAGAGAGAGAGACGAGAGAGAGATTGAGAGAGAGAGATTGAAATCATCTCCAAATTTCAGGATGAAACAATGAAAACTGGCTCTGCTGTGATATTGGCAAATAAAAACAGGATGAGCGAGAAGACTCCGAAGCGACATCCGAAGAATGAGCAGCTAAAGAAGATTGTGTAAAGACGTAAGTTTTAACAGAAAAACTGGGCGAGAGAAAACTAGACCGACTCTGTTCCCCACGATAATCTGAGAAACATTAGACATTCAGGAAAATTATTCAAGACGTGGTCGTGAATACAGTCCGTATTGAAGCTACTGTAATTGACTTGCGTTAGTATTTAAAATCGGAACTACATGCATCAGACAGAGAGATTGTAGGGTTTAAAATAGAATTTAGGACAAAGGCCCGCGGGAGTACTGGGAACATGAGGTCATTCAGCGCTGAAGGGAAATTGACAGAAAAAAAGTTTGAAAAGGTGTAACAGGAAGAAAAACCTCTCTGTTGCACAATGAGTCAAGTATTAGGAGAGGGTGGAAAAACAGGATGAGTAGAGAGAATATGAAACCAGGAAAGTGAGAGAGAGAGAGAGAGAGAGAATTAATTCAACCGTCTAACATCTCCACCTTCATAAATTTGCACCCTCTTCTAAGTTAAAAGGTATTATCTTAATGATAATATACTCGTATACTGCGTACAGCTATGAACAACGAACGAGAACTTGTTGCTAATACGATCGAATCCTATAGCAACATAAACTTTAGTATTGGTCCGCGTGCGACAGTAATCGAATCCGATAACAACATCAGTTTATTGTATTCATCCGCGTGCGACGTTAATACTGTATTGATGTATAAAATGTAGCTGAAGCTGATAAGGCAAAATTACGTGCATCAGCAACCCGGATAGATGTCCCAAGCTTTTGTATGAATCAAACGCAGCCGTTGGTAAAAGAAAGTAATAGCACGAAAGAGCTCATTTACTGTTGTTTTCACACCGACAAAGATTAATCCAGTGTAAGGTTTGTAATACCTATGAAAACGAGTGAAAACGAACGGAATAGCCAAATTTACGCTATCTAACCTAAGGGAAATACTAGCTCCCAATGAGACGTATTAGTCAAATTTTGGCCTTAAATTACATCGTAAGACGAACAGCATGACTTCGTTTCATAAGTTAAGTATCCAGATACTCATTACACTAACTAGGAACAAAAACATTAGCCGAGACCAAGTAATATGGTTGAATCTGGAGCCAAGGAAATAGACTAGCCGGCATCATTGTCTGTCTAAGCCACGCCTCCTACAACAGTGCTGTTTTGACAAGTTTGTGTAATTGTAATTTAATTGAAAAGTAATAAATTACATATTTAAAGTAATTAAATTAACTTTATTAGGCCCAAATATTAATTTCAGTTGTCACTGTAATTTGATAATACGACTGGTAATTCTTTTGTAAATGTAATTGACATAAGCACAATGTAATTACTGACGGCAATTAGTCTTTTAAACGTATGAAGACGTCATACAACGAATTCCTTATATCTGACATCTGATTATATGCCACAAGATACCATTATTGACTATGTTAAGTGTCCAACATAGTAATGAAAACACGTCTCCTTCAAGAAAAAACACGTCTCCTTCAAGACGACAAAAACATGGCCTAAGTGAGGAAGAGTTGATACGTTAGTTACGCTACCCAATCAGGACAAGAATGAGGTGGATACGGCGACGCAAACCCGTATTCGCCATCAGCTGATTCCAGAGCGTGAATGACTGCCAAGTTAGTATTTATACTACGCTAATATGATGATACGTACAATACAATTAATGCTTTAGTCGGACAGAATCAGATCTTCATTCTGTTCGATTACATTCATATTGAATTATACTAAGATCGGATTCTTGTTCGTTTCAATTACACCTATACTGAATTAATCTTAGTCAGAATGCCTTGAGCCTAAAGCGTTAGCCACTATAAAAATCACTCTACCGATATGTAATACAGCGAATACTTTTGGGTAGGCTAGGCTACTGTATATGCAAACGATATATCATCACGAACACTAGTCTAAGCCGTAGTTAATTTTATTCGATTTGTACATACCAAATTATCCTAAGTTGATATACGTTGAACAGAGAATTAGTTATTAAAAATTACCCTATCGTATAAGTAGAGGAAAGTAACCTTAAAGAC